>NC_140509.1:4095879-4613003 GCF_964339955.1 Pipistrellus hanaki | reverse complement strand
ACACACGCCAAACTCCCCCCCTCTACACACACACACACACACACACACGCACACACACACACACACACGCCAAACTCCCCCCCTCTACACACACACACACACACACACACACACGCCAAACTCCCCCCCTCTACACACACACACACACACACACACACACGCCAAAGTCCCCCCCCTACACACACACACACACACACACACACACGCCAAACTCCCCCCCCCTCCACACACACACACACACACGCCAAAGTCCCCCCTCCACACACACACACACACACACACACACGCCAAAGTCCCCCCTCCACACACACACACACACACACACACACGCCAAAGTCCCCCCCTACACACACACACACACACACACACACACGCCAAAGTCCCCCCCTACACACACACACACACACACACACACACGCCAAACTCCCCCCCCTCCACACACACACACACACACGCCAAAGTCCCCCCTCCACACACACACACACACACACACACACGCCAAAGTCCCCCCTCCACACACACACACACACACACACACACACGCCAAACTCCCCCCCTACACACACACACACACACACACACACACGCCAAACTCCCCCCCCTACACACACACACGCACACACACACACACGCACACACGCCAAAGTCCCCCCTCCACACACACACACACACACACGCCAAACTCCCCCCCTCTACACACACACACACACACACACACACACGCCAAACTCCCCCCCCTACACACACACACACACACACACACACACGCCAAACTCCCCCCCCTCCACACACACACACACACACACACACACACGCCAAACTCCCCCCCTCTACACACACACACACACACACACACGCACACACACACGCCAAACTCCCCCCCCTCCACACACACACGCACACACACACACACACACGCCAAACTCCCCCCCCTACACACACACACACACACACACACACGCCAAACTCCCCCCCTCTACACACACACACACACACACACACGCACACACACACGCCAAACTCCCCCCTCCACACACACACACACACGCACACACACACACGCCAAACTCCCCCCCCTCCACACACACACGCACACACACACACGCCAAACTCCCCCCCCTCCACACACACACACACACACACACACGCCAAACTCCCCCCCCTCCACACACACACACACACACACACATACACACACGCCAAAGTCCCCCCTCCACACACACACGCACAAACGCCAAAGTCCCCCTCCACACACACACGCACAAACGCCAAAGTCCCCCCTCCATACACACACACACACACACACACACGCAGGCCAAAGTCCCCCCTCCACACACACACACACACACGCCAAACTCCCCCCTCCACACACACACACACACACACACACACACGCCAAAGTCCCCCCTCCACACACACACACACACACACACACGCGCCAAAGTCCCCCCTCACACACACACACACACACACACCACGCCAAAGTCCCCCCTCACACACACACACACACACATGCTGAAGTTGCCCACACATGCATAATCAGCTGCCCACTTGCCTTCAATGGGACCTTCTGGGGCCCCACACCCCAAGGTCACCCTCTTCCTCTCCAGCCTCTGGGCAGGGCGGGTATTCCACTGCACAAGGTGCAGAGGTGCTCCTAGTGCTGGAGACAGTGGTGCCTCCCTCCTCCCCCGCAGCCCCAGCCTCCCCAGGGGCCTCCCTGCTCCACCCCCCCCCCCGCCCCCTCACCCATCCCCACTCCTCCCCCGAAACCTCTTCTCCACTCAGGGGAGAGTTTGTTTGTTTGTTTTTTAATGTTTGTATTTATTCCAGAGAGGGAGAAACAGAGAGAGAGAAATATCAATCATGAGAATCATTGATCAGTTGCCTCCTGCATGCCCCCCTATCAGGGATTGAACCTGCAACCCAGGCAGATGCCCTTGACTGGAACCGAACCCGGGACCCTTCAGTCCACAGGACAACGTTCTATCCACTGAGCCAAACCAGCCAGGGCAGGGAAAGAGTTTTTAAAATTTATTTATTTATTCTATTTTTTTTGAGAGGGGGGGGGGCATCCGTTCGTTGTTCCACTTATTTTTTTTTTTAATTTTTTTATTGATTTTGTACAGAGAGAAAGGGAGAGAGATAGAGAGCTAGAAACATCGATGGAGAGTGTCATCGATTAGCTGCCTCTTGCACACCCACTACTGGGGATGTGCCCACAACCAAGGTACATGCCCTTGACCGGAATCGAACCTGGGACCTTTCAGTCCCTAAGCCGAAGCTCTATCCATTGAGCCAAACTGGTTTCGGCATCGTTGTTCCACTTATTGATGATGCACTGGTTGCTGCCTGCATGTGCCTGATGGGATGGAACCCACAACCCATCAGGGCAACACTCTAACCAGCTGAGCTGTGGGCCTGGGCCCAGGGGGACTTTCAGAAGGTAAACCACGTCTCGTCACTTGTCACTGATAAAACGTCAGCTCAGCCCAGTACCCCATTTTCCCTCCTTCCCGGCCTCCCGCCCACTCCCTCCCAGCCCCCAGGTGCTCCCGCCTGGTCCCCAGCCCCCAGGTGCTCCCGCCTGGTCCCCAGCCCCCAGGTGCTCTTGCCTGGTCCCCAGCCCCCAGGTGCTCCCCCGCAGGGCGTTGGCCCAGGCCGAGCTCCCGCTGTCAGGCTGCCCTGCCCCTGGTCCGCCTGCCCTGGCGCCTCTGCGTGCACACCCATCGCTGTCTGACAGCCCCGGTGCCCACCTCATCTCCCATCACACTGCCCCTCCCTGACCGCTTACGCCTATTATTACCCCCGGGAATGATGAACGCTCAGAAAGGTGAAGGCTCTTTAGCTGGGTGCACATCTCTGTTCCTCAGCGCCTGGGACAGGAGTGGGTAGCAGATGCTTACTAAATGCTGTTCCAGGCCACACTGCACCTCCTGCAGCCACCGAAGCCGGATCCCCCCATTTCACGGCGTAGGAATGAGATTCAGAGGGTGGGCCCCCTGCAGCCAGCCCTGCCCCCTCTGCCTGTCTGCTCCCGTCTCACTTCTCACCTGGAGATAGTACAGCTGGTGCCCCCCCCCCCTTTGGGCCAGTTAGAAAGAGGCACCCTCCCGGGTCTCAGAGCCCTCTCACCCTGAGCAGGGCAGCGCCCACCTGGCACTGGACAGCAACTGCAAATGCCGTCCAGTGCCCAGTCTGACCCTCAGATGCGCCTGCGGGTCCCTCGAAGCCTTTCGGACAAGCAGGGCCTCTCCGTGTGTGAGCTGAGCCCAGCCTGTGCGCTTGGCCGCCGGGCCCTGTCCCCACCGCCCTGGCCACCCACCCAGAGCCAGGCCCAGGCCCCCGAGAGCCGGCCAGGCCCTGCCGTGCCAGCTTCCTGCTCCTGCCTCGGCAGCCGCCCCCATGCTGCCCCTCCACCCCACCCTCCTCCCTGCGGTCGTGGGAAGCGGGTGGGGTGAGTGCAGAGGTGGCATGGCCTTCAGTGGACAGGAAGGAGCAGAGTCCCGCTCTGTGAGCCGGGAGCCCTGCCCCCACCTCCTCAGCCTGAGCCGAGGGCCTGGCCCGCCCTCACCACGTGGTGCCCGGGAGCCCAGGAGCCCAGGCGGGCCCTGCCCAGGGCCACCGGGAAGGGGCCGAAGCTCCGGCTGCTGTGCTCTGGGCCCCAGGCCCCCCCCCCCCCCACCCGTGCACAGCTGCCCCAGGTGGGGCCGGTCAGGAAGGGGAGGGAGCGGTGTCCTCTGGGGTCCCTGCAGGGAGAGCAGCGGTCTAGGCCCAACCGCCTTCCCCACAGCCAGGGCTCTGGGGGAGCACTAGAGCACAGGTGAGTCTCAGGCCTCAGGCTGCTTCCCGCCGACAAAGGGGGCAGCCCAGACGCCCGGCCCCCAGCCCCAGCCCCAGCCCCCAGCCCCCAGCCCCAGCCCCCAGCCCCAGCCCCAGCCCCAGCCCCCAGCCCCCAGCCCCCAGCCCCACGGCTGAGCCAGGCATGTGGGGCCTGGCCAGGAAGCCCGGGAGAAAGCCCCAGCCCCATGGGGTCCGAGGGGGGACTCCCCTCACTGGCTGGGCTGGGCAGGGACAGGCCAATCACTGCAGTCCCCCTGCACCACCCCACCCACATGCCACCCTCCCAACTAGCACTGTTATCAGCCACGTGATTGAGAGAGGCCGCCGTGTTCTGCTATTGAACTTCAGCTGTGCAGTAGGGTCAGGCAGCCATGGGGTGGGCTGGGGTGGGGGTGTCCATGGAGCAGGCCAGACCGCCATGAGAAGAGCTGGGGCAACGTGAGTTCTCTCTCTCTCTCTCTCTCTCTCTCTCTCTCTCTCTCTCTCTCTCTCTCTCTCTCTCTCTCGCCTCAGAGCCTTGGACCACGGAAGGGAAGACAACAGCACCTCCTGGTGTCCAAACTGATCCTGTGTGAAGTGAGCCTCCCACTCCCGCCCCGTCGCTGCTGGGGGCGGCGGGGGCTGGCCTCCTGGACGGCTGGAGCTCCTGGCCCAGGACCCCGAGGGGCGCTGAGCCTGGCGGGGGCTGCACCCAGGGCAGCGGGAGGGCCTCTGCGTGGACCCAGGGACCCTTCACCTGCCCAGCCCAGCCCCCAGCAGGCCCCGTGGCCCAGGGCTGCTTTCCTGGCTTTGTCCCTGTGCGGGCTGGGCAGGAACTTCCTGCCGGAGAATTCCCGGATCCTCCCTGCGAGGCCACCAGCCGCTGGGAACGGGGCGGAGGGAAGTCAGGGACGTGCAGGCCTGGCCAGGGTCCTTCCCACCCTGCCAGGTGCACAGACCTCCTGTCCTCCCGCCGACACCCGCTGCACCTGCCCCGGAGCCCAGGGCACGGCAGGCACAGACGGGGCTAGACTGAGCCCCCTCCGCTCCCCAATCCCCCTGGCCCCCCACCCCCTCCGCCAGCTGAGCTGCTCCGGTGCCGATGAGCCGCAGGGTCCACAGACAACCAGGAGGCCGGAGTCACACTGGGCTTTATTCGGACCTCGCAGCCCCGGCCGGTGGGGGGACAATTTATCCGCCCCGGGCCCGCACTCCGGATGTTCCCACGGAGAGGGCTGCTCCCGAGCCGCCGGCCGGGGGGGCAGACGCCCAGCCCCGCTCACTCGAGCGGAGGCCAGTCCCCCAGGTCATGCATCTCCTCGAGGAGCAGGCACTGGGGGCAGAGCGGGGAGGAGGGGCTCAGCGTCGGGGCTCCCCTCTGGCTCTGCACCCCAGAGCCTCCCACCTGCCGAGGCCACCTTTCCCAGAGCCTCCCCGGCCCAGCTGACCCCGCCCACCCGCCTGGCTACTTCCTCCCACAAGACGGAGGGACCTTTCTCCCTCCAACTGGCGGAGTGCAGCGCCCAGCGGCCCTCCCGTCCTCTCCTCTGCTGGACACACCAGGGGGCTCCACACCCGCCCTGCAGCCTCTGCCGCGAGGGTGTGGAGTAGTATGCAAATTGACCATCACTCCAATACACAAGATGGCTGCCCCCATGTGGTCAAAGATGGCTGCCCCCATGTGGACACAAGATGGCCACCACAAGATGGCTAGCAGAGGGGGGCAGTTGGGGGAAACTAGGCCTGCAGGGGAGAGCAGTTAGGGGCAATGGGGCCAGGAGGGGAGCAGTTTGGCATTGAGCAGGCTGGCAGGGAAGTGGATAGGGGGTGATATGACTGGCAGGCAGAAGCGGTTAGAGACAATCAGGCAGGCAGGCAGGCGAGCAGTTGGGAGCCAGCAGTCTGATGGGATCAGGTCTAAATGGGCAGTTGGACATCTCTTGAGGGGTCCCAGATTGGAGAGGGTGCAGACTGGGCTGAGGGCCACCCCCCTTGCCCCCTGCACATGAATTTTGTGCACTGGGCCTCTAGTATAATAATAAAAAGAGTGGCCATTTGGATCTGGGTGAAATGAGAGACAGAGACTGACGGGGAAGAGTGTGTGTGCAGGGGTCAGGGTTGGACTCTCAGAAATACCACCAAGAGGAAATCATGGCTTCCCTACCAGGCAGTGGGGGCGGGCTGGAGCCGGGGCCGGCGGGGCCATGGAGGCCTCCAGCCCCGCCTTTGCCAGTGTCCTCGGCTGGGTGGGTGGCATACCTGGTCACCCACAATGCCCTCCAGGGTGAACTCTGGCGGGACCAGAGACGCCTGGCTGCCCATCCTCCGGCGGCGGGACTCCTGCTGTGCTGCCAGAAACTTCTTTAACTCTGACTCCACGAAACCTGAGAGCCAGAGAGGTGGCCGGCCGGCGGAAGCAGGCCTGAGCACGCTGCTGGAGGCTCCCATCCCGCCGGCCGCCCAGCCACAGGGCTCTCCGCACCCGCTCCCCAGACACCGGCTCCCCAGACGGACGCCGGGTCCCCAGGAAACGCTCCCCGGGCTCCCCCGGCAGCCTGGGTGCCTCCTCAGCTCCTGGGAGCCGTGCGAGGACAGACGTCTACTCCCCTCCAGCCCTGGGTCTGAGCCATCCGAACTCCCTGGGGGGTTCGAGTCCTGGCCCTGCCACTTCCTAGCTCTGTGCTCTCGGAGAGTCACTGAACCGTTGTGCCTAGCTTCTCCACTGTGAAGGGGCGAGGATAGACCCACCTCAGAATCCAGCTCATTACTGTGTGAAAGGCGCTCAGAGGAGGAGATGGCCCATAGGAATGATTATGTGAAGGTTAACATAATGGCTTCCTATGCTGCCCTCACTCTCTCATCTGCCCTCAGGGAGAGCCTCTGGGGCGCTGTCACAGAGCTGGAGGGGCAGCTGAGAGAAATCTGGGCGGGGAGGCTGGTGCAGCGGCAGCCCCGGCCACAACCCTCACCTCCAGGAGGAGGACCCTGCCTAGAGGGGAGGCCTCCCGCCCAGCCTCTCTCTGGCCAACTGCCCAGGGGGTCATCTTATGTCCTATGGTGCCACCTGGTGGTACGAACTGGCATCGCACCCTTGAGCCCATAGGAAACGGGGCCGCCTGGGGCGTGTTGCGGGGGGGGGGGGGGGGGGGGGGGCATGGGGGCACCCCACTTACCCACTGTATCTACTGGCCTCAACCTCTTATGCAGTGGCGGCTGGAGGGTGACTGGGACACAGAGCTCTTCCTCCATTTCCTCTTCCTCACCTTCCTCCTCGGCAGGCAGCTGAGGGTGTGCCAGGGCCCTGAGCAGTGAGCCCAGCCTGCAGCGCCCCCTCCACCCAAAACAGAAGCCGCCGCACCGCTCCCGGGTGAAGAGGGGGCTGCTCCCACTCGCCGAGCTCACATCCTGGGCCCCACCCACCCACCGGGCAGGGCCCCACCCCGCCAGGCCTCCCCCGCGCTCGCCAGCCGGGCCCCACACACCTTGGCCATGGCCAGCTTCTGAAACTGCTTGTACAAGGCGAGGATGTGGTTCCAGGGAGTCGCCCCCATGTTCAGAGAAGCCAGCCTGAGTTCTCCTGTGAAGGGCAGGCGACCGTCAGCGGGCACCGGGGTGGGCCCAGCAGCAGGGTGGGCCCGGGGGCAGGGGCAGCTGGAGGCTGAGCTGGGCGAGGCCGCCTGGTTTTTCTCAGCAAACACCTGCTGTGCGCCAGGCACAGCTCTGGGCACTTTACAAAGGACATTTCATTTAGTTCTCGCAACTACCCTCTGAGGTAGGAACTATGCACTCTCATTTTTAGATGGGGAAACGGAGACACAGAAAGGCTGAGCAATTTGCTGCCATCGCACTGCCCCTGGGACCCCAGACAGCCTGCCTCCAGCCATCCCCTAGGCTGTCCTTCCTGGCCCAGCCCTGCAGAGTCCTCAAAAAGAGGGCTGTTTCTGACCCCGCCCCACGCCTGGCCCCGCCCCACGCCTGCGGCCACACTCACCATCCAGCAGACACTGCTCCTCCACGGCTGGGGCCTCCGGGCTGACCTCCAGTGGCCCCGTGGCCCTCTGCTCCACCTCCAGGGTTTGGACGCTGATCCTAAAGCGGAGTCAGGGGAGGGTGGCAGGCGGGGCCCAGAGACTAAAGGCCCCGGATATCCCCACATCCGCCAAGGCTCTCCTACAGGCCCTGCTCAGCCCCTCACCCGCCTGCTCCCAGCTCCGGCTGGCCCCTGGGGCTTCATCCTGGAGGCGGGGTGGGGGCGGGGACCAGGAGGAGAGGGCGGGCAGGTGGAGTGGGAACAGTGCACCGATGCCCCCCCCCCGCCCCCCCGAAGGCGCTTTCTGGCCCAGCAGGACTCCTTTTTCCTTGGAGCCCCTCCCCAGCTCTCACTTGTGGGAGGACCCTCATCCCTGCTTCCTTCCACACCCCCAACACACCCCTCTCCCGGTGCCTCCACCCTGATGTTGTCCATCCTGCCTACCCAGGTCCCTGTCCAGTGCTCCACCCTCCAAAGACTCCCAGTCCGGGCAGCACCCCAGCATCCATCCAGGCCTTGTCCCAATACCTCTGCCCAGGCCCCTTCCCACGCCCACAGCCCAGCCCCTCACTGTCTGGGGCCCCTGCTGCCTCCTCCTCCTCCTCCTCTCCCCTCTGCGCCTTCTCAGACAGGGACTCCGGGCTTCCTCTGGGCAGCACCCACTGTACCTCTAACCCCGGGGCCATGACGCTCAAGTCCTTCATGGAGGGGTAGTCTGGGCCCCGTGCCCCCAGCCCCGAGGGATCACGCTGTGGGAGGGCACAGAGGGGGCGCGGTGCCCTGGGGGCGCCTGGGCGCCTTCCTCCCCACTCACCCCTGGGCGGGCGTCAAGGACCCAGCGCGCGGCTCTTGCGAGGGGCACTCCCGATGGCCCAGCAGGGGCCTGTGGGAGCTCTTGGGGCTGCCCCTGCTCCTCACCAGGCTGCGGAAGAAGCGGAGCACGGAGGAGCGGTCCCCATTTGGAGACCGCGGGGTTGGAGCTGGGCTCTCCATCCTGAGAGGGACCCTGACTCGGAGGGAGGGGCCGTAGCAGCCCCCCAGGACCAACTGCTTAAGAACTGGAGGAGCTTTCAAATTAAAAGCTCCCGCTGGAAACTTCCAGGAGTTCCAGAAGGCCAAGGGCAGGCAGGCGGGAGTGGGGAGTGATGGGGGACGTGGGGGGATTGGCTGGGGACAGAGAGGGCAGGGGGTTGCTGAGGCAGGGAGGGGGCATGGGGAGCCAGCCTGCGGGCGGCTGGTGAGGAAGCATGTGGGTGGGGAGGGGGCAGAGGAGGCTTGGGGAGCCCGGGCCCTGTGAGGGGGCACGGGGTCTAGAGGACTCCGCACACCCTCTGCACCTGGCTGGTCCTTCCCTGGCTGTGGCCAGAGGGCTCTCCCCTCCCCCTCCAGGCGCCCAGTGCACTGGCGTCCAGCTGGGTGCACAGAGCTCCTTTGTTTTGTTTTGTTTTGTTTTGTTTTTCCCCTAGAGAATTTCTTTATTGAAACTTTCATTAAGTTTTACCATGAAATGTTATATACATGATGGAAAATACATACCGATTATATGTCAGAAAAATCCTTCAGTCGGCAAACTTATTAGCCAACAGAGCCATACATCAACAGTATAACGATTAAAATTTCTTTTGAGAGCCACATTTTTAAACTTAAACTTCTTCTAACGCCACTTCTTCAAAATAGACTTGCCCAGGCCTTATATATATAATTAATATTTTTTTACAGAGAAGAAGGGAGAGGGATAGAAAGCTAGAAACGTCAATGAGAGAAAAACATTGACCAGCCGCCTCCTGCAAGCCCCCCACTGGGGATGTGCCTGCAAACAAGGTACATGCCCTTGACCAGAATCAAACCCGGGACCTTTCAGTCCACAGGCCAACGCTCTATCCACTGAGCCAAACTAGTTTCGGCCCGTCCGTGGAATTTTGTGGAAGAGCCACATTCAAGGGGCCAAAGAGCCTCATGTGGCTCTTGAGCCGCGGTTTGCCGACCACTGCTCTATAGGGAACTGCCAATTCCAGGGACCCTCCAGTATTAGGATTCGCCGGCAGGGCTCATTTCTGTCCCTCAAACAGTGCCCGGATTCCCATTTCCTGGTAGGAAATGATGGGGTTTTTTGTTTGTTTTGTTTTTAATATATTTTTATTGGTTTTAGAGAGGAATGAAAGGGAGAGATAGGAACATTAACGATGAGAGAGAATCATTGATCGGCTGCCTCCTGCATGCCCCCCACTGGAGATGGAGCCTGCAATGGGGCATGTGCCATGAACCGGAACTGAACCCTGACCTCCTGGTTCATAGGTCAACACTCAACCACTGAGCCATGCAGGGCCAGGTGGGAATGACGTTGTTATGTATTTTGAACCAGCATGTGTTCTTTCACTCCACGCCAAGGTCCATCAGTCTCCATCATTAATTCTCACCAGGAACTCACTTCTAAACTCCCCAGGAGTTCAGTGTCAGCGAGCAGCACCAGGTCCTACGGAGACCATGCCAGCGGCTGCCGCTGCCCAGTGCTATCAAACGGCTGCGCTGCTCCACCCACACCCCCAGCTCGCCTTATTCCGTGCAAAAAGCCAGCCCGAGCTGGTGTGGCTCAGTGGGTAGTGGTTGGCCTGCGGATTGAAGGGCCCTGCGTTGGATTCCGGTCAAGGGCACATGCCCCGGTTGTGAGCTCGATCCCCAGTAAGGGGGGTGCAGGAGGCAGCCCATTAATGATTCTCTCTCATCATTGACGTTTCTATTTCTCTCTCCCTTCCTCTCTGAAACAAATAAAAGTATATTTTTAAAAAATTCAGCATGTGAGTTTCAACAGTGAAGAAACTTTGGTACTTTTGTCTGCTCTGACAGTTCAAACTGTTTTTCAAAATATTTGAGCTGAGTATCTTAGGGACGAAACTGTAGTCCGCCAAGATCGAGTCCCCGTTTCCCTTATGCTACAACTTTCCCCTCTTGTTTTCAGCAAGATTAGCGGTTCCACTAGTAAATATCGGGGTTTTTCTTTTCAAATTCATCAGTAAACTCTCGCTCCCCTGCTCCCGGCATGACGTCCTGTAAGGCGTCGTGCTGCTTTGGAAGCTGCCCCCAAACTCCTCGGAGCACGGATCCCTCACGTCACGTCTCTACAATCCCCCAAACTTGAAGCGGCTCAGCACCGCGGTGCCCAGTTGACCGGGCGGAAGCGAAGGCCCTCGCTGTGGTTCCAGAGACCACAGAGGTGCCTGAGCCCCAGTTTAGGCTGTTATTTCCCAGGGCCCCTCCGGACTGGATTATAAACCCAGCTGGGTGCCGTCCAGGGAGCTCCTTCCCCCGCTGGGCCTCAGTTGGCTCCTCCGTGCAGTGGGTGCAGTGGAAGATCCAGTGAGAAGATTCACTCGCCCGCCTGCAGGAGAAACATCACCATCCTGGTTTCCCACTGGCATTGACCGAGGGGAGGGAGGAAAGATCGAGGACGGGGTGGGAAGAGCGGCGGGAGGAGGAGCCACTCGCTGGGCGGGGGCTGCGGGATGAGGGGCGAGCTCAGACGGACGCCCGGGCCGGGAGGCTGTACATCCGCATCCGGCGGCTGCAGAGCCACTTCCTCTAGAGGGAGCTGCCGGGGCCGGAGCTGCCGGCTCCTCCACGCTCCCTTCGCCTCTGGGTCGCCCTGGGACCCGCAGAGGCTGCATCGCACACCGGGAACTCGCTGACAGCCGCTCCAGGACGCCCGGCCTGGGCAGCTGACCCTGGAGCAGCCCCTCGGGCCCCCCAGCCTCGGCCCCACGGAGGTCCCCCGGCCTAGGCCGGGGTCTGGGCAGGTAAGCTGGCAGGGACCGGCCCACCTCTCCGATGGGTGGGTCGTGGCAGCCCCTGGCTCAGGGTGGGGCAGGGAGAGCGCTGGGAGGGCTGGGAGGCAGGCTTTGCCCGGGCAGCCTCCACACCCCCGCGGGGGCCGGATCCCGCCGGGCTGCCTCTGCCGCCCCTCTGCCCTGGCCCTGGTGCCTGAGAGCCGGGTGCGAGGGACCGAGCCTTTTAGCAGTCTGGGAGGCCGGAATGGAGGTCAGAGCCAAGGTCAAACTGGGGGAGAACTCTTTCTTTCTTTCTTTCAGGGCTTCCTGCTGCCCAGGAGGTCTGCAGCCCCGCTGGGCCTTTCCCCTGGGGAACAGCCTGGGCCCGCAAACCGGTAGATGGGGTGCAGGGGACTCGCCTCACCAGGAAGTCATGCCTCTTGGCGGGCAGGGGCAGGCCCTGGCGGGCAGAGGCCTCTGGTCCTGGGGCTGTGCCGAGGCTCCAGCAGGGAGCTCCCAGTGGGGAGGGGGAGAGGAGGGAGCGGGAGCTGCAGGTGCAGGCAGCATCCTCTGGCCTTGCTGTCCTGGGGGGCCGGGTTTGGGGGACCAGGGGAGAGGAAGGGCATCTTCCAGGAGGAGCTGGAAGTGGGGGTGCTAGGCAAAGGCCTATTTTGAGGGGCACCTGGGGATGGAGGAGGGAGGGCCTGCCCTCTCCCCCGCCCACCCTGAGAAAGAAGGGCGAGCCAGAGAGCCCTAAAAAACAGCCCAGGCCTGGCCCAGGGTGGGGCCTTCCCTCCCCGGGGATGGAGGGAGGGTGTGGGGGTTCGGGGAAATGCTTGGGTGTGCGGGGAAACGGAGGGGTCCAAATTGAAAGTGAAACGGCTCATGTCCCGGAACTAATCCCTCTGTCGAGGGCTCGTAGCCGATCGGGCCATGCTGCTGGCAGAGAGAACCCGGCTGGGCAGGAGAGCAGTGTGGGTGAGGGGGCGCCCGCGGAAGGCAGGCGGGGCTGTGCTGGAGGCCTGGCTGCAAGGCAGGAGTGGAGGACACGGCCAGGCCTAACAGAAAGATGCCCGGGAGGAACACCCTCTGAGACCACAACTGGAAACTAAATCTTAAAAGAGCTGAATGCACGGGCTTGTGGAGATCCAGTCACAGCCTCTGTGGCCCGGGCCCTCGCCTCCGCGCGCCTCACCGGCCGCCTGAGACCCGGGTGTGAGGAGCCTGGATGAGTGCCGTTCGGTGTCGGCACCGGAGGGAGCGCACAGCTGGCAGAGCACGCCATCGCGCTCACAGGCCTGAGCTGGGAAACGGGTGTGCTCTGACCAGCCAAGGGCGAGGGGCCTTCGAGGTCCTCGGCTGGAAGGTGGCCAGCCTGAGTGACCCTGCGACCCTGTGCCTGAGCTGAAATTCACTTGGGAAGCACGGGGGCCCTCGGCGGCCACCCTCAGGGGGCCCGGACGCCGAGGTGCAGGTCCCTGCACGGGTCTTGGCTGCTTTGCTTTGTCTGGGCTTCCCTGAAGAGTTGCCAGTGAAATGCAAGGGGCTGGAGCTCGGACTGGGTGTCCTTCGGGGAGACGGGGCCACGTGACCCCCGTGTGGCTGTGGAAACCTCTGGTCTGTGGCCCCTGCCTGTCCCCACCTTTGCTCTTTCTCACCATCCCACAGGCTAACACTGCTCTCCCCCGCCGCCTGAAACATGGCCTCTGGGCAAGGACCGGGCCCGCCCACGCAGGGCTCTGAAGAGGCCGCCGCTTCGGGTAAGTCTTCTGCCCCTCGCCCACCCCGTACCGCGAGGGCGGCCGTGAGGACGGAGGGCGGGCGTGGACCGGACCCGGAGGGCCCCGGCAGGCGCTCTGCCTCGGTGAACTCGCCTCGGACGCGGGAGAATGATCTCCACCCACGGCAGGTGGCTGCTGGGCAGAGATCCCGGGAAGCCCTGCGCTGGGCGGGAGGGCGCCATCCCAGTGCCAGGGCGGGATGGGCGAGAAGAGGGAAGAGTGGGCGTGGCTGCCTGTCCCGGGGAGAGAAATGAGGAAGTAGAGGCTTATCTCACGGGGAAATGATTGATCCGGTCCTACCTTTAGAGGAAGTAAGACTCTGCCCTTCCCTCTTCGGTGGGACCGGGAAGCCTGCGGCCCTCTCGCTCTCGCGGGCTGTTCCCTGGACTTCGGGTTCAGCCCCAGGTCTGCCCCTATGCCCCCACGTGACCTATGGCCCCACGACCCCTAAGCCGTCAGGGCTGGGCCCTGGTCACACTAAACTCGGGGCCCAGACGCCCTGGTCGTCCTGGCCCCGCTCTGGCTGTGGGACTCGTGCGGTGACTGCCTCCCGGCCTCGGCCTCAGCCGCCTGCACGCGGGACTAGGTGGAAAGTGCGGGAGACCGGCCCCAGGGAGCCAGCACGGGGCAGCCTGCCGCGGGGGGGGGGGCAGCAGTGAGAGCACCCTCCCCAGAGCTGGCGCCAGCGTGGCTCCCCGCCTGACTCCGGCTTTGGTCCCCAGAGGAGCAGGTGGCCCGGGACGCGGAGGAGGTTTTCCGCAGCTACGTTTTTTACCGCCACCAGCAGGAGCAGGAAGCTGAGGCGGCGGCCCCCGCTGACCCAGAGATGGTCACCTTGTCCCCGGAGCCCGACAGGTGCGCAGCGCCCCGCGGGCACGCCTCAGGGGGGCAGACAGATGCTCACATGGGTCACCGTGGAGGGCCTGGGAGCAGGGGGCCCTGGGGGGGCCTCTTGCCCTCCTTTCTCTCTGGCTCCTTATTCATCTTGGGCTCCCCCATCCCCCATCCCCCCAGGGCACCTTGTCCCTGGGCCCAGCCCAGCCCTCGTATCTGAGAACACTGGGGACCTCCGGGGAGGGTGCGCAGGCCAGGGCCACCAGGGCAGAAGGCCAGCCAGGTGCCTGGGCCCGGCCCTGACAGCTGCCCCTGCCCCCTTCTCCCCCCCCTCTCCACGCTCCCCCAGCACCTTGGGGCAGGTGGGTCGGCAGCTCGCCATCATCGGGGACGACATCAACCAGCGCTACGACTCCGAGTTCCACACCATGCTGCAGCACCTGCAGCCGACCCCGGAGAACGCCTACCAGTACTTCACCAAGATCGCCTCCAGGTAGGCCGCCGGCCCCTGCCGGCACCCCGCGCCCGCCCCGGAGGGACACTTCTCCGTCAGCCTCAGGAGGCGTGTGCGCCCCACGCCCGCTGTTGGCTCACGTTCGGCCCCGGCCTCTGCGTGCTGGTCTCCGGTGTGAGCGCTCAGCCGTCCGGATCAGGCCTGCGGAGGGCCGGGTGGGCAGGTCCCCAGAGCCGCCCGCCCCGCCCCGGGAGGCAGCGCTGTCCTCATTCAGAGCCACTCCTCACACCAAAGACGGTCAGCTGCCCCTGCTGCCAGGTCCCCGGACAGGCAGCCGGTGCGGTGGTTAGAGACCGAATGCCGGTCACGGCTCCGCTTTGCCACTTGCTGTCTTTGTGACCTGCCTCGCTCTGTCTCCTCGCCCGGAAGATGGAGCGGGCGCTCAGGACGGGGCGCACGCACAGGGGTTATCCTGTTACCACGGCAGGCGTGGAGCTGGGTGAGAGCAGGGGTAGCAGTAGGCTTCGGGTCCGGGGTTGTGCTCAGCTGGAGCCCGCCCAGGCCCTCAGAGGCCAGCCCCTCCGTGCGATTCCAGGATGTGCCCTAACCTCCTCTTCTGTCCTTTTCTCTCTGCTGCCCCTCGCTGCCAGGCCAGCAGCAGTGCCCACAGGTAATGTCCCTGCTGCCTCTCCACTGCTCTGCCCTGTGCCCCTGCGTCGTGGCGGGGCGGCCCGTCCTGTGCCCTCTGAGCTCTCTCCTTTCAGAGACGCAGGCTCCCCCCGAACAGCAGCCAGGCGGGCACCTCTGCCACCTGACTCACCGCTAAGCCGTGTTGCTTTCCCGCTGGGAGGGGGGCGCGGCGGTGGGGAGCAGCCCCCTGGACTCCCACTGACAGCCCGTGCTCTGCCCGCAGCCTGTTTGAGAGTGGCATCAACTGGGGCCGGGTGGTGGCTCTCCTGGGCTTCGGCTACCGCCTGGCCCTCCACGTCTACCAGCGAGGCCTGACCGGCTTCCTGGGCCAGGTGACCCGCTTCGTGGCCGACTTCATCCTGCACCACTGCATCGCCCGCTGGATCGCGCAGCGGGGCGGCTGGGTGAGTGCCCAGCGCTGGCAGCCTCCTGAGCTGCTGGGCTGCCCCCGACACCCCCCCCCCCCCGTCCCTGGTGCCTGTACCCACAGCCAGCCCCTCTGACCACCCCTGCCAGCCCCTCTGACCACCCCCTGCCAGCCCCTCTGACCACTCTCCCTCACCCCGTCTCCTGGCAGGTGGCAGCCCTGGACCTGGGCAACGGCCCCATCCGGAACGTGCTGATAGTTCTGGCCGTGGTTCTGTTTGGCCAGTTTGTGGTACGAAGATTCTTCCAGTCATGACCCGGGAGGGTCCTTTGGGGTCCCAGCTGAAACCCCGCCTGGACTTCGGCCAAGCCTTCTTCCCTCCCCCGTGCCCGGCAGGGGTCCCCGTCACGGGTACAGAAGCTTTAGAAGTGGCACCCCAGCTTTGAAGGGCCCCTGGCCGGGGTCGGTCAGGCTGCAGGGGCACCCCAACATTGCATGGTGCTAATGGACCCCCACTCTCAACTCTCTGCCGGGCTTTGGGGAGGTTTATAACTTGGGGAAGCAAGAAGCTTTTCCCCAAGAAGTTTTGAATAGTTTTAGCTTTTTATAATGCCCTTAGGACACCCCCACCCTCCTCCCCACCACTGCCACAGCCAGGACCTGGGACGGGGTTAGCAGGCCTCTCCTATGTCCCAGTTCAGCTGTTCTGGAAGGTCAGAGCTCAAGAGCTGGCCTGGAGCCCAGTCCTGGCCCTTCCAAAGCACCCTGTCCCCAGCAGGGCTGGCCGGGGTTGGGGGACAAGGACCGACTGAACTCCCCCGCCCCACCTGCACAGCCTCGGCCGGCGGACTCTCAGGGATAGGGCCCGGGATGTGGGTGAGGACGCAGCTGAGCTGTCTGACGTTACCCACCAGGTCCCGCCCACCTGCCTCCGAGGTCCTCAGTCCGCTCCCTTCCCCTCGCCACTCGCCTGAGGCGGCACTGCCTGTGAGGCTGCCTGCCCGTCACTCCATACCCGGGGTCAGAGGCCTCCTCGCGGCTGTAGGGCTGAGGACTGTGGTTTGTGATGGTCAGGGAAGGGGCCGGAGCTCACCTTGAGGTTTCTGAGAAGCCCCGAGGCTGGATCCGCTCCTGTGGCCGGCCAGTGTAGTCTGGGAGGGAGAACTGAATACTTGAACTTGACCCCAAGCCCACCACCTGCCTGAGCCCCTGGGGAGGGGGGGGAGGACCTTGTCTGCCTTACACAGCCTGGGGGTTTGGGAAGAGAAGTGCTGACTCAGCCAAACGCAGGGAGGAGATGCAGATGGAGCCCCCTGGCCGCCCCGCTCTGAGTGTCAACAATAAACTGCCTCCCTCCCACTGGGAACTGTCGCCTCTATCAGTCCTCTCTCCCACGGTGGTGAGGGAGCCTGGGCACGCCTGGCGGTCACCTGGTCTCTTGCTGAATCAGGTCTCCTCTTGGGCTCCGGAACCCTGCAGAGGGCCGGCTGTGGCTTGGTCCGCCCCCCATCTCTGAGTCCTGGGCCAGTGTCCTGCCCCCGGTGAAGCTGGCGGACCCTGAACCGCCTGGCTCTGGCTGCGGGTTTCTGGCTGCTGGGCTCTGGCTGCCCTGGTGGAGCAGGCACAGGCGGGGACCCGCTGAGTCCCTCTCCCTTCCTGGGGCCACCACCCTCGCCTGGGACACCGTGTCCCCGCTTCCGCTTGCCTGTGTCCCCCAGCGAGCACACAGCTTTCATTGTAGCCGTTCTGTGCTGCAGGGAGTCCCGGTGGGGAGGCTGCGGGGAGATAAAAATAACAAGCATGGGGGCGAGCGGATGTTCCTCAGGGCGCAGTCTTCCGTCACGGCACCTCGGTCTGTTTCTGACTCCCTTCCAGCACGGTCACAGGCGGGCCCCCTGGGTCTGTTTCTGACTCCCTTCCAGCACGGTCACAGGCGGGCCCCCTCGGTCGGTGCCTCGCTGCCATCCCCTGAGGGGGTCTTGCCCCCCTGTCCCTCCAGCTTGGCCTCCGCCTGAGCAGAGGCTGGACCGGTGGTGGCTCCAGGGCACCCCAATCTGCAGAAAAGCTGCCAACACTGCAGGGCTCTGCTGAGAATTTCCCATCCTCACCCCCCAGGCAGAGCCAGTGACCTGGTCCGGGAGCTCAAATGCTCACTTTGCAGATGGGAAAACGGGCGGGGGGGGGGGGGGGGGCGCAGGGGGGGGGGACACCACACACACACACACACACACACACACTGCTCGGGCAGGGAAGGGCGGGAGCCAGCACTTGCCACCATGATACTGGTTCGAGTTTTACACCCAAGGAAGGGTGGACACGGGGAGGTGGGGAGGGGGGTCCATCAGCCGCTGCTGGGCCTGAAACCTCCGCAGAGGCCCGGAGCCGCTAGGCTGCCGGAGTCCAAGATGGCCTTGGCGGCTTCGAGCACACAGACTGCCCGCCTCCCCCTCCCTCCCCTGTTGTGGTTTTTGTTGCGAATCCTCACCTGAGGATACCCTTTCCATTGATTTTTTTTAGAGAGAGTGGAAGGGAGGGGGAGAGACACAGCCATGGTTGCCTCCTGAACGCACCTGATCAGGGCAGAGGATCAATTCTTGACCAGAATCGAACCTGGGACCCTTCAGTCTGAAGGCCAATGCTCTATCCACTGAGCCAAACCAGCCAGGCCCCGCAGGGCTTGCAGCCAGTGAGGGCAGCATGGCGAGCAGGCGCCTCGGAGGCTGGGAGAACGGATGGGCAGTGCAGGGCTGAGGGTCTCTGTCAGGAGGGAGCTGGGGCGCTGTAGAAGGCCAGGGCCCTGAGGTCTGGGCCCCTCTGTGCACCCTCTCTGCTGCCAGGAGGAAGTTTCCAGCACCCAGATCCAGCGACAGGGAGCGGAGACCTGGGTCGGAGGAGGCCGCAGGGGGCTGTGGGCTGCAGGGAGCATGGGGTTCTGTGGGTGAGGAAGTAGTTTCTCCAAACAGCCTTCATTTCTGCGGTTCTGATACTGAGCTGCCCGCAGGGGTCTGGTCCCTTAGCCTGGTGCCGCTGCACTGGGTCAGGCCAACCCGGGCAGGGGCAGTTCCGGACAGCTGCTCTGCTCGGTGGCAATTCAGGCCCCTGCCTGCAGCTCCCCGAGGCGGGCTCCGCCCGCACTGCAAGCGTGTTTGCTGTCTCACCTCTGAAGTGTTCATTAAGGTGTGCAACCAAACTAATACAAGAAAATCCTATTTTGCCAAAATCGCTTAGTGCATTGTTTGAACGAGTTTTTATTACCTAGCCATCTGAGTAGCATTAAAATAAATTAAAATTAATTTATTAGGCAATTAAAATCACGACACTACCATGTCATGCTCCAGTTGTACACACCTCAGATGTAAAGGTCCTTGATCAAAGATGCTTGTAAAATATGGGGTCACTCTAAAAACAGATGTTCTCGTGTGTGTGTGTGTTTGTGTGTGTGTGTGTGTGTGTTGGGGCGGGGAGGGTGAGGGGGAGCAAGGCAGACGACAGAGACAGAGAATGGAGCTACCAGAGACCGCCGGAGGTCGGGCCAGAAAGGCAGCAGAGCCAGCTGCTGGGGCCTCCCCCCATGCTGGACATGCTAGGAAGGTGGACGTTAGACTATGGGGTATGAAGGATGGGGCATTCCACCTGCTGGATAATAAGGGACAAGTAGTGATCTGGCCCCCGAGCACATGATGGGAGCAGGCCACCAGCAAACCGTATCAGTGATCCCATAGAGGGCCACGATCAGGGGAAGGGCCAATGAGGGCAGACTCGGGACTTCTCTGAAAAAGTCCCCTAAAAACGAAGGGACTAAAGCCACAGAATCTCTCACCTGGAGTGTGGGGCTGGGCAATGGACTTGGGTGGGCACCACGTGGATGCCTGTGAGGGGTGTGTGAGAGGCAGCTGGAGAGTGGCATTGAGTGGGCACTGATGGTTGAACTCAGCATAGAAATCGAATGCCTCTCGGGCCCACTCACCTCAGTCTTCCTTTGCAATCTTGAAATCATTCCTGGTGCCCAGTGTCTCACCTTTTTGCAGCACTGGCTAAGAACATAGCACGCAGACAGTTCTTCAAAACTGCCTGCTCACCTGGCCAGCTTGGCTCAGTGGTTGAGCATCAACCTGTGAGCCAGGAGGTCATGGTTAGAGTCTAGGTCAGGGCACATGCCCGGATTGAGGTCTCGATCCCCAGTGTGGGGTGTGCAGGAGGCAGCCTATCAATGGTTCTCTCTCATCATTAATGGTTCCATCTTTCTCTCCCTCTCACTTCCTCTCTGAAATCAATTTCTTATATAATTAAAGCCTAGGTGGCGTCACACACAACGTCATCACAAGATGGCCACCTGTGGGGGCTGTTTCTATCTTCCGAGACCCGCACGGAAAACGACAGGTTCCTGAGTGGAGGAGCTGGGGATTAAGAAATCAAAGGAACCAAAACCGGTTTGGCTCAGTGGATAGAGAGAGCGTTGGCCTGTGGACTAAAGGGTCCAGGTTCGATTCTGGTCAAGGGCATGTACCTTGGTTGCAGGCACATCCCCAGTGGGGGTGGGGGTGCAGGGGCAGCTGATCAATGTTTCTCTCTCATTGATGTTTCTGGCTTTCTATCCCTTTCCCTTCCTCTCTGTAAAAAATCAATAAAATATATATATTAAAAAAAAAAAAAAAGAAATAAAAGGAAAAAAAAGAGACCAAGAGGCAGAAATGGATTCAAGCTGGGATCGGGTGGGGTGCTGTAACTCTGATGAAGAGACAGTCAACCACCCACCACAGGCAACACAGCGCATTTATTGATTTCCAGAGGGGGGTTTAAGGTCAAAGACATTTTGGGTGTGCCCAGGTCCTATCCATTCCCTCATTCCTGGGATTTAGCTATTAAGACCTGGGTAATGCCGAAACCGGTTTGGCTCAGTGGATAGAGCGTTGGCCTGCAGACTGAAGGGTCCCGGGTTCGATTCCTGTCAAGGGCATGTACCTTGGTTGCGGGCACATCCCCAGTAGGGGGTGTGCAAGAGGCAACTGATTGATGATTCTCTCTCATCAATGTTTCTGACTCTCTATCCCTCTCTCTTCCTTTCTGTGAAAAATCAATAAAATATATATTAAAAAAAAAAAAAAAAAAGACCTGGGTAAGTCAAGGTCCTATTCCTTCCTCATTCCAAGCACATGGATAAAGATAAGAAATTGGTACTGATCACAGTCTCCACATTTTGGGAAGCTGTTTCTGGGGAACGGCCTTGCCAGTCACCTCACACTCAGCTGACATTAATTTAAAGGTCATCCATGTGCATTCCCAAGGGGCCCTCTACAGCCACCCCCATGTTATCACAAGATTGCTGCCACAAGATAGCCAGCAGTGAAGGGCAGTTGGGGGCAACCAGGCCAGCAAGTGAAGGCAGTTGGTAGTGATCAGGCCTGCAGGGGAGGGCAGTTGGAGGTGACCAGGCCTGCAGGGGATGGCAGTTGGGGGTGATCAGGGTGGCAGACAGAAGTGATTAGGGACAATCAGGTAGGTGGGCAGGCAGGCAGGCAGTTAGGAGCCAGCAGTCCCGGATTGTGAGAGATATTCGACTGCCGGTGTAGGCCCGATCCCATAGGGATCGGCAATTGGACACTCCCCAAGGGATCCCAGATTAGAGAGAGTGCAGGCCGGGCTGAGGGACAGACAGCCCCGGCTCCCATGCACAAATTTTATGCACTGGGTCTCTATTATATATATATTAAAAAAACAAAAAACACAAAACTGCTCCACTGTGGCAGTGTACCTGCTGTAGACCAGTGAGGTGAGACCATATCTGGGTTTTGCAACTTCAGTACTTGAGTTCTGACTAGGAAAGAATTCAAAGCCAAGACTCAAACTATGAGGCAACAGTTATTTAGAAAATCACAGAGATAGAAGAAGTAATTTGTAGAAGAAATGGGCTCAGGAAGCTCAACTGGCATGGTTCAGTGGTTGAACGTTAATCTATGAACCAGAAGGTCAGGGTTTGATTCCCAGTCAGGGCACATGTCTGGGTTTTTTAAAAATATGTATTTTTATTGATGTCAGAGAGGAAGGGAAAGGAAGAGAGAGATAGAAACACCAATGATGAAAGGGAATCATTGATCAACTACCTCCTGCATGACCCCTACTAAGGATTGAGCCCTTAATCAGAATCGAACCTGGGACCTTGAGTCCACAGGCAGACGCTCTATCCACTGAGCCAAACCAGCCAGGGCCCTAAGGGTTTTTTTGTTTGTTTTTTAAAAATATATTTTATTGCCGAAACTGGTTTGGCTCAGTGGATAGAGCATCAGCCTTCGGACTGAAAGGTCCCAGGTTCAATTCCGGACAAGGGCATGTACTGGGGATGTGCAAGAGGCAGCTGATCGATGACTCTCTCATTGATGTTTCTAACTCTCTATCTCTCTCCCTTCCTCTCCGTAAAATAAAAAATCAATAAAATATACTTTTAAAAAATATATATTTTTTATTGATTTCAGAGAGAAAGGGAGATAAATAGAAACATCAATGGAGAGAATCATTGATCGGCTGCCTCCTGTATGCCCCCCACTAGGGATTAAACATGCAACCCAGGCATGTGCCCTTGACTGGAATGGAACTTGAGACCCTTGAATTTGAAGGCCGAAGGCCAACGCTCTAGCCACTGAGTCAAACCGGCGAGGGTGGCCCTAAGGGTTTTAAGAGTGGAGATGTTAGGGGAGGTCCCACGAGAAGCTCTCAATAGAATATTCAGCAGTTTCCCAGGTGTGTCCTTTCGGGGTCTAGGTCTCCATGGATTGGTTGGTTGGTGCCTGGGCAGGGGGCCATTATCCAGTGCGGCTGGTCCTGACCTCAGCTGTGCCTGGTTTTGCTGCTCTTCTGGGCCTGGAGCTGAAATACAGCTGAGGCCTAGTGATCTCTAAGCCGGAAAGATCGGCGATACGCTAGGGGAGTAACGGTCATTGTGGGGGTGAGGTCCCCTTACAACGGTCCTTTGCTGGGCACCCAGGACTCTGCCCGGTGACCTCTGCACCTGGCCCATCGTCCTTGCTCTGCTCATGTCTGTCTAACTGCCCACCACATACCTATCTTGCAGGGGTCATGGCACAGGCTTTGTGATAACTGGCTGCGTGGAATCTGGGCTCACCGACCTTCTCACATGTTGACCTGACCTCTCTGACCTGACCTCTGACCCTGCTGAGAGGAAGTCCTATTCACTTCCTGCAGGTGGTTAGGCTGATGAGCGCTGTAGCACTGTCTTGCTGTAGCACCGGGAAAGGCAGGGCGAATTCTGAATTGTGGATGTGAATCCGAGTGCAAGGGAGGCGCTGGGCGGGGCTCGGGGATGTGGCTCCCTGCCCGCCGGGGTTCCAGGACCCCGAATGGCTCTGCTACCAGGCTGTGTGAGAAGGGCCGAGTGCAGGCTACAAGCCAGTGCTGTTCTGGAGAGGGAGTGGGGCAATGCCCCTGACGTGACATGTAATGTCACAGACTAGGCTCTTCCCGTGACCTTGGACTCCTTCTGGGTCCCTGGTCATGGCTGGCGAGGAGTCCCCCTTGCTTGTCTGGCTGAGAGGAGCCACACCCAAGCTCAGCTGACCATGAGACGGGCTATTCCAAGCATCCCGTGCCTCCTCCCTGGCCAGCGGGGCCACAGTAACAGCCACAGGCCCCAAGTGTCTGGTGCTCAGGTCCTCAGACACCGCCTGCCGTGGCTGGCCCCCAATCCAGACTGCGGGGCCAAGCACCTGTGGTCCTTCTTTGTCAAGGCTGCTTCCTCCTGCCAGCTCCACCAAGGCAGGGCGACGGCAGGCAGGCCCTCCTGCCGGACCCCACGCTTGGAGCAGGCCCGGCCGCCTTGCCCTGGCTCCGAGCCTCGGGGTGACGGGGAGCAGGGGCCCTCTCACCGACCTCCTGTTTCTTTCCCCAGGAAAGTGGAGCCAGTTCCCTGTGTCCTCACACACCACTGGCACTTCTGACCCGTCTGGCCGCCACGTGTGTAGGAGTTTCTCCCACACCAGGCAGTTCTGCGACACCAGCTGGGCGTCCTCCAACAGCTCACCTCCGAGCTAAACACCGTCTGCCGGCCCAGAGTCAGACCCCACAGGAGAAGGCTGCGCCTCCCCACCAGCCTCGCCAGCCTTCCATCTCAGGGCCTGCGCTCCCCACCCCCTGGCTATGAACCAGGGGTTCCCACAACCCCCCTCAGGTTTGACTCATTTGCTACAGCCACGCACAGAACGCAGGAACAGTTACTCACCCGGTTAACTGGTTTATCACAAAATGTGTGCGTGAACAGCCAGGTGCCCCGCCCGGAAGGTCCCGAGCAGAGGAGCTGTCCCGGTGGAGTTGGGGGTGTGCCACCCTCCTGACCTGTGAGTGCATTCCTGTCACCAGCCCCAAAGCTCCCCAAACCCCACAGTTCAGAGATTGAAAGGGAGCTTCATTACATGGGCATGGCCGAGGGAGGTGGTGGGGCTGAAAGTCGCAACCATCAATGTCGATTCTTTTTAAAAAATATTTTTTTAATTGATTTCAGAGAGGAAGGAAGAGGGAGAGAGAGAACCACCAAAGATGAGACAGAGTCATTGATCGGCTGCCTCCTGCAAGTTCCACCCTGAGGTCTGAGCCCTCAACCTGTGCATGTGCCCTTACTGGAAATCAAACCGTGACCTCTTGATGCATAGGTCAACACCTAACCACTGAACCACACTACCAAACGGTCCATATGCCACTCTGGTGTCTTTAGAGCTCCTCCCACTTCCTCCCCACCTCCACCCCATACCACATTTAACATCTGAAGATCATATCTCCTCAGACCACATTTAACATCTGAAGGACAGCAAATATGTCATCCCAGAATATGTCATTTTGGTGTATTTTGAGCTATAAGCATTTGAAAAACAGCAAATGCCGGGAGAGGCTTTCTCTGAATTCCCCTCATCTACCCGAAGACCGGTCCTCCAAAAGGAACTCAATTGTCATAGACCCCTTCCGGGGAGTGTCACCAACCGAGAAACTGGTTCTTATCACAGGAGAGGAGCCACCCAAACTCTGTCACAAACTCTCATACCTGTTAGACAGAAGGGGAGCCCCGAACCAGGGGTCCTGGCAGACACGGAGGAAGGTCGGGAGCCAGACGGACAGCAGTATCTTTCCTCCTGCGGGAGGTGCGCGTGCACAGGGGCTGGCAGCACGCGCACCGAGCGGGAGGTCCGCTGGGGTTTTATCCCTGACACACCCCTCTGTCCCTTACTTTTTTTTTTTTTTTTATAATCTTTTTATTGATTTCAGAGAGGAAGGGAGAGGGCGAGATAGAAACATCAATGATGAGAGAGAATCATTGATGGGTTACCTCCTGCACGCCCCTTACTGGGGATCAAGCTTGAAACCCATTCATGTACCCTTGACCAGAATCGAACCCAGGACCCTTCAATCTGCAAGCTGACACTCTATCCACTGAGCCAAACAGGCCAGGGCTGTCCCTCTTGATTGGTCAGAGCTTGGGTTCACATTCTTGCCCGATTGGCTCATTCAAAGGAAAAAGGGCGGGGTTGACCTTTGCAGCTGTAAGATGGCCGTCCCCAGGGAAGCGGCAAGTCATGGAGGCAAAATGGCAGCTGCTTTAAATTCCCTTCTTTGACAAAAAAGAATATTTGTTCATTCTCACAACTCTCACACACCTTCCATCTCTTCCTAAAAGCATGTGCTCTCCCTGCACGTCCAGTGTGGACCCCTCCTCTGCCAGAGGCCTCCCAACCCCCTCCAGCTCAGTCAGCCTCTCCCTCCTCGCGTCTCCAGGCCCCTGGGAACTGGTCAACTAGTCAGTAGTTAACGGCCTCGTCTAGTTAGGAAACATTTTACTTTACATTCTGGGGCCTATTATAAGTGAAAACCAGAATGGTGAGCCAAAGTTTTCCCGGGGTCGTGTCTCGCAACACTAAAGACTGAGCTCCGTGGACCAGAAGGTTTAAGCAAAGGTGTGGAAAGTTTAGCCAAGACCGGTTTGGCTCAGTGGATAGGATGTCAGCCTGCAGACTGAAAGGTCCTGGGTTCGATTCTGGTCAAGGGCATGCATCTTGGTTGCAAGCACATCCCTAGTAGGGGGTGTGCAAGAGGCAGCTGATCGATATTCTCTCTCATTAATGTTTCTAACTCTCCCTTCCTTTCTGTAAAAAATCAATAAAATATATATATTTTTAAAAAAGTGTGGAAAGTTTATTCCAAGCAGATTCAGACTCCCCAGTGGAGAGGGGCCCAATAGTGAGCTGCCCGCTGACGCCTGTGGTCCAGGGCCTATGTGTGTACAAGCCTGCTCCATGCCTGCCTGTGTCATCACCTGATTGATCCCTCAGTTGTTATTGCCCAGCCACGGGCCTGAGCTTCCCGTTTCTGCGCTTTCTCTGTTTCTGTGTGGAACTTCCTCTGTTTCTGTTGCTGCAGGCGCACCCCTGTCCTCCCATGCCTCCAGCTTTTTTTTTTCTTTTTCTTTTTAATGTATTTTATTGATTTTCTACAGAGAGGAAGGGAGAGGGATAGAAAGCCAGAAACATCAATGAGAGAGAAACACCGACCAGCTGCCTCCTGCACACCCCTTACCAGGGATGTGTCCACAACCAATGTACATGCCCTTCACCGGAATCGAACCTGGGACCTTTCAGTCCGCAGACCGACGCTCTACCACTGAGCCAAACCAGTTTCGGTGCCTCCTGCTTTGAGCCCAGAAACATGTTATCATTCCTGCGTGGTGGTTCCTGCTCAAAGGGCCACGTTTGCCCTGCCTGTGCTCCACCTGCCTTTGTTTCCCACAGGACCCCTGCCCTGTCTGCCTGCGCTCAAGTTAACCCTCTCAGTCCCCCCTCCGGTTGGAAGACCACAGCTGCTGTTGGGAGCAGGGTGACGACCGCTCTGGCTACTTCCTGCTGACAGTGGGCGTTGTGGGGGGCAGTTGTCAGGTCCCAGTGGAGGAGGCCCATCGAGGGGTCCATGGTAAAACGCAGTCACCACCATCTGGGGCTGCATTTGGGGTTTTAGAGCCTTTATGACAGAAGAAACAAAACGTATTATGAGGTTTAATAAGCAAGAGCCAAAGATAATCAACAGAAATAGCTAAACAAAGGGCTGAGAAGAGGGGCCAACCAGCTTCGTAGGAATGGGATCATTTCTTCAAGTTGTTTTAAGTCCTGTATGGAAAAGGGTACCTGGACCCGGATGGGTCATAACTATTCCCCTGCCATTGCCTGGGGCAGGCAGATGCTGGCCGGGGGCCTGGTGGCTGAGTCCCCGTGGGCCCTGGTGGGACTTGTCCTTCAGGCGTCCTGTATTGTAAGGAGGACGAGAGGGCTTAGGTGTGTACTGTGGGCCACCAGGCCCAGTCATCTTCTTAGGGGTTTCTGACTCTGGTATTGTTTTGGGCCAAGGCTGTCAAGTACTAGGATTCAATTTTGCATTGCTGACATAATTTTTTATTGTTTCTTAAATAAAGAAAGCCTTGATATATGAGAGCTTAACGTACTTCCCTTCCCTCATATAGAAAAGCTTTAATTTAAAAATGGTATTATAGTTAATTCTTCCCTCTGGGGGCCACGTCTCTCTACCTGCCAGCTGATATTAAGGCCGTGTCTGGTACAAAGAAAACCAGGGTTTCTTCTAAGGGTCCGGGGGTCAAATGCATCCCAGTGTTTGTGGACGAAGGGCTTCCATCCATAGGTGAGTGCCTCTGTGTGCCACACAGAAGGGCTCTGTCAGACTTAGTCACACTCACTGGTGAGATTTTAGGGCGGGAAAACCTGTCAGTGTACGTCCACTATCAGATTGGACCTACAGGGCTGTGTGCACTTGCCAGGCACCCGTCCGGCTCCAGATGTGGGCAGCCTGCGCCAGCCGTGTCCCTGGTTGAAAGTGCCTGAGATGTTTCTGAAGTTCCCATTGAGTTTCCCAAAGGGGTTGTCTAAGAAAGGCCTCTAGGCTGAGGGCTCGGGGAGTTGGGCCAGTCCCTGGAGCTCTGGACTGGCCAGGACCCAGAGCCCCGGGGGGAGAACGGACGGCTCCAGCCTCATTCCTATGTACGCCCTCACCACCAAAGCTCTTCCTCCTCCTCTGGTCTCGCTGGTCTGTCAGCAATATTTGACTTTGTTGTAACCTTCTTTTAACATTTTGTTGTTAGACTTTGTTTTAACCTCTTTTAATATTTTCCTTATTTTGCTTATGAGGGAACTCCCAGAGGCGGTGACCCCGCTGGTCACTCCCTCCTCTTCCGTGCCTCAGTTTCCCTCCCTGGCTGTCTAAAACAGGCGTGAGGACCCAGAGCGCTGAGTGACCGGCGTAGTCCACCCCCTGGGCAGGTCAGAGTTCAGTTACAGTTGTATTCTGGAGCCACTTGGAGGTCCCTGCACGTCTTAGGGTTCAACTCCAGACACTGCTGCCAGGCCCTTACTCATGTAAGGACACTGAGATTCTCAAACCCCAGGGAGGGCCTTGCCTCTTTGATCTTCGGAGCCTGGGTAGGGACCCAAGCTCCCCTTTAGTGGTTGGTTGGACTTTGTCTTGCAGCTGGCGGGAAGCCACTGCTTTCTAACCGGTCCGACAGCCACTTCACCTGCCATGGGCGCAGCCACCCTAATGGCTTTTATCTGGCTGTCCCTCCCCCGCTTTCAGGGGGCCCCAAGGGCCGCGGCTGCGTTTGGAAAGTGAAAGAGAAAAATGCCCGCTGCAGCCTCCCACATCACAAAGGAAACATCCGAAAAAGGTTGGGGTCCACAGGCCGCAGCCTGATGTGGAGAGGCTGGATCCCCGACTGAGCCCCCGGAGCTGAGAACCGGAAGGATGAGCGGAGGGTTTTTCCCGGCTCCTGTCTCCCAGCACCGAGGAATGAGCTCCATGGACCAGAAGATTTAAGCAAAGTGTGGAAAGTTTATTCCAAGCAGATTCAGACTCCCCAGTGGGGAGGGGCCCGACAGTGGGCTGCCCGCTGAAGCCTGTGGTCCAGGGTCTATGTGTGTACAAGCCTGCTCTGTGCCTGCCTGTGTCGTCACCTGATTGATTCCTCAGTTGTTCCTGCCCAGCCACGGGCCTGAGCTTCCCCGCGTCCGCGCTTTCTGTCCCTGTGCGGGACTTCCTCCGTTCCTGGGGGAACTCCTCTGTTGCTGTGTGCTCTACACCTGCAGCTGCAGGCGCGCCCTGTCCTCCCAGGCCGCCCGCCTCGAGTCCAGAACATTGTATTATTCCTGTGGGGGTTCCTGTGGTCAGGCTGCTCGCGCTGCCCTGTCTGCCCCGCCCATGGCCCACAGCCTTGTTTTCCCCGGACCCTGCCCCGTCTGCCACGTTTCACCTAACTTCCCCAGAGTGTTAGGTCTGCTTCTCACAGAGTTTGTAGGCCAGTCACTCTACATATGAAACCCAATGAGAGCTCATGATTTCATTCATTCAACAAGCACTCACTGAGTACCAGGAAGCCGCTATAAAGCCACATCAATGGAAGGCCTTAGGAATAAGCTCTAGTATTTGTGCTTCTCATGTATGTGTGGACAGAAAGTGACCTCACAGGTGATCTGATCATAAATTCTTAACTGGCAGTCACGGTGGGTTGTCACACCCCAGTCACATAACTTCTATTAAAAAAATACTTTTATTGATTTCAGAGAGGAAGGGAGAGGGGGAGAGAGATAGAAACATCAATGATGAGAGAGACTCATGGATTGGCTGCCTCCTGCACAGCCCTACTGGGGATCGAGCCCACAACCTGGCCATGTGTACTGACTGGGAATCAAACCCAGGACTTCTTGGTCCATGGGACAATGCTCAATCCACTGAGCCACCACAGCTGGGCCATGTAACTTCTTTAGTAAAAGGTGTATCTTTGCCTTAAGCAAGCCCATCCACTGTTTCTGTGTATCTAGGTTAACACAACTTTGAAATAGCCTTAACCACCCTCAAGAGAGCACATCACCTTGTAAACTATCATCCTGCTTTTCTCCATCTTCATGTGACCTTCCTTCCTTTCTCTCCTTCATCCCTAGTGCATGAAAGAAGCGGCCAAGTGCAATTCTGTGGAGCATTTGAGATCTTGCTTCCAGGCAACTGCCATCAATTTTGGCTCAAAGAAACTCTCATAAAAATTCTCTACAGGTTTGTATGCCTTCCACATCAACATATGTAATGTGAGGGTAGGAATTCTGAGTTGTATCTGCTGTATTTTGTTGATCAGTACTGCTAATTAATAATAGGTCCTCATTATAATCTTAAAAATCTTTCATTATGAATAAAATAGCTAGAACTTGTTGAGTTTGTTGGTTTGTTTTCCTCCTCCTCCTCCTCTTCCTCCTCCTCCTCCTCCTCCTTCTTCTTCTTCTTCTTTTTTGAGAGAGGGAGGAAAGAGAGAAAATTGATTGACTTTCTGTATGTGCCCAGACCAAGGATTAAACCTAAGACTCTTTGATGCACAGGATAATGCTCCCACCGACTGAGCCACGCTGGCCAGGACCTTGTTGAGTTTTTGCTATGTGCCTAGTCCTATACCCTTTACATCAAGCATGTCAAACTCAAAGGCTAACACGGGCCAAATAAGCAAGATGTAAGTATTTGTGGGCCACAAAAAAACAAAAACTTCAATTTTCATAGAACATAGGTTTATTTCGATAGAGACATGCTGAATACAAAGGGCTGAAATAAATGAGTCATCATTAACATAAAATAATAGAACATTTTAATAAATTAATATTTTTTTCTTGAACATTAACTTACCAGACACTGAATAACTGCATAAATTAATAAGTATAACACAAATAAACCTATTTTTCTTGTTCTCCGAAAGTGAAATATTTCCTGTTACGAACACCAAACAAGTCAGTCCAAGACTAATGACGTGTCAATCGGCTTCTAAAATATTTGCTGCCAGTATTAGTGGAGAGAAATGGTGTGCCTGCACATAAGGCACCTAAGGGAAATGAATACCACACAATTATAATGATCAGTCATTAGCGAACATTGTAGTTCGTTATTAATAATTATGTATAACAGGATATTGTAAAAATTAAGTTACAAAATTTTTATTAAGACATTTCTTAAACACCGTTATATTGGCTGGGCCGCAAAAAATATTCATTATGGGCCACATGCAGCCCACCAGCCTAGTTTAGCATGCTTGCTTTACATATTTTATGTTGTTTAATTGTCACAAGTTCATGAAGTGCAGCCTTTTAGCAGATAAAGAAATTGAGGTGTAGAGGGGCTAAGTTATGCTCCCTGAGAGTAAGTATGAGCCAGGATGCTAAATCTGTTTTATCCTAGAGCCCGTGAATTTTCTAAAGTCTATGATCTTTACCATTATGTTACCTGCTTTCCTTTTATTATAATGGTGTCCACATAAGAAACATCCAGACCGGTAGAGCATTTTTTTCTTTATTCCCTCTCGGAAGATTAGAAACTGCCGGTGTCCCTCATTTTCTAAGCCGGGTGAGCTGAGGCTCCCCCTTTTCAGCAAAAGGCCCTGCTCAGACCCTCAGAACGCAATTCCAATGGAAAAGCCCAAGTTTAAAAGCAGCCGTTCCTTTTCCCTAAGTTACCCCGACCCTTATCTATGGCCTAGGGTCTCTCAAGCTTAACCCTGGGCTCCATCTCGGGGGTTTCAGAAAGCTCAAAGCAAGTCAGCCATCATCATCATCATCATCATCATCATCATCATCATCATCCGAGGATATTTTTCCATTAACATTTAGGGTGAGTAGGAGGGAAGGAAGAAGGAGAGGGAAAGAGAGAGAAACATTAACATGAGAAGAGAGACACATGCCCTGTAAATGCCCGGATCCAGGCGGGGGTGAACCTGCAATCAAGGTGCATGCTCTTGACTGGGAATTGAACCAGAGACCCTTTGGTTCCTGGGCCTATGCTCTAACCACTGAGCAATGCTGGCAGGGCTCCATTGGTTTTTAAAAAGAGTGGAAGGGAGGGAGGGAGGGAGGGAGGGGGGAAAGAGAGAGAAACATGGATGTGAAAGAGACACATTAATTGGTTGCCTTCCGAACATGCCCTCACCAAGGCTGAGGATCGAACCTGCAACCCAAGTATGTGTCCTTGACCAGGAATCAAACCCAATACCCTGGTGCTCTGGTGGGTATTCTAACCACTGAGCAACACCGGCCAGGGTGAATATGTTTATAATATTTAAGACAATTTGCCATAATAGAGAACCTGGCTGATTAGTTTTGTGATTTCAAATTGAATTGTATAATTTATTTTAGACTTATGATTAGAACTTGAAAGTTATAAGATAATTTTATTATATGTGTCAACAGCATTGAAATCTTTAATATAACTTGATTTGTCACATTTGAAAGCTTGAATTATTAGGTTTATGAGAGTTATTTATAGGCTTAAGAAGATATTTTTCTTGTTTGACTTGCAAATCTGCCCTATGAGAAATTTAAAGTGCTTGGGGGAAAAAAGTATATTAGATTTGTAAATGTAGTTTAAATATTTAAGAGAATTTAATTAATTAACTTTGTAAATGGCATGGGTAATGTTCAAGCAAATCAAGCATGTCAAACCCAGGGGCTAATTGAATGTTAATAAAGGAACAAGTTATTGCTCTTATTTTTATACAAAAAAAAAAAGATTTCTAAATAGAACATCAAAGTTATTTAGGTTAAACTTTAAAATTTAAGAAAATCTGTTTACAACTTTAATTAATTGAAAATTAATTTAAACATGAGCAACTGCAAACAATCCTTTCCACTCTCACTGTGCCCGGACACTCACCCACGTGGCAGCTGATTCTGGTCACTTCACAGTATTTTCCTCTGAGCCCCTGTAGCCCCCATTCCTGGTGACTCTCGCTAGCCCTGTCTTTTGTGGCTACTTAACTTTTAAAATATATACATTTTTATTGATTTCAGTCAGGAAGGGAGAGAGAGAGAAAGAGAGGGAGAATCATCAATGATGAGAGAGAATCATTGATCGGCTGCCTCCTGTACAGCCCCTACTGGGGATGGAGCCCACAACCCTGACATTTGCCCTTGACCAGGAATCAAAATTTGACCTCCTGGTTAATGCTCAACCACTGGCCAGGCTTGTTGTTTAATTTTTTGTTTTAAATAAGTCTTTATTGCTCAGATTATTACAATTGTTTCTTCTCCCCCCCCCCTCAATAGCTCCCTTCCACCCAGTTCCCGCCCCACCCTCTGCCCTTACCTCCCCCTCCCCCAGCCATTGTCCTCATCCATAAGTTATATGATTTTAAGTCAGTCTCTTTCTGCACCCCCACACCCTTTTCCCCCTGATAATTATCAATCCACTCTCTTTCTTTGCCCCTGATTCTATTATATTCACCAGTTTATTCTGTTCCTCAGATTTTTAATTCACTTGATCTTCTTCCTCTTCTTAAATAATACCTTTCAGCATTTCGTAGAATACTGGTTTGATGGTGATGAGCTCCTTTGACTTTTTCTTATCTGTGAAGCTCTTTATCTGCCCTTCAATTCTGAATGATAACTTTGCTGGATACAGTAATATTAGCTGTAGGTTCTTGCTATTCATCACTTTGAATATTTCTTGCCACTCCCTTCTGGCCTGCATAGTTTCTGTTGAGAAATCAGCTGATAATCGTATGGGTGCTCCCTTATAGGTAACCAACTGCTTTTCTCTTGCTGCCTGTAAGATCCTCTTTTTGTCTTTTGCCCTTGGCATTTTAATTATGATGTGTCTTGGAGTGTTCCTCTTTGGATTCCTCTTGTTTGGGTTCTGTACGCTTCTTGTACTTGTAAGTCTATTTCTTTCACCAGGTGGGGGAAGTTTTCTGATATTATTTCTTCAAGTATGTTTTCAGTATCTTGCACTCTCTCTTCTTCTGGCACCCGCATAGTTCTGATGTTGGTTTGCTTGAAGTTGTCCCAGAGGCTCCTTACACTATCTTCAACTTTCTGGATTCTCTTTTCTTCTTGTTTCTCCAGAGGAGTGTCTTTTGGCTCTTTGACCTGATTCTTGTGTTCCTCCACTCTGCTGTTGGATCTCTGCATATTTTCCAATTTAGTCAGTTTATGTTTAATTTTTAGTTGGGTCTCATGAAATTTATCGGCCTTTTCTAGGAAATTTTTGCATAACCTTAATACCGTGGTTTTGAACTCTATATCCTCCATCTCTTTCGTTTGAGATCTATTTTCTTGTCTTGGCATTTTCGCTGCTTCCCAGAGTTGGTAGGATGGCTTTGTGTGTTTGGTGTCCTATATGGCCCAGTGGGTCAGCCTCCTCAGTTACCTGAGGTAGACACTCTTGGTGCTCCCCTTTGTGGACTGCGTGTACAGCCTTGTTGTAGCTAAGTCTTTATTGTTGTTGGTATCCCTGGGAGGAATTGACCTTCAGGCCAATTGGATGTGGGTATCAGCTGTGTCTACTCTGGGATACCTTCTGTATTGGAGACAGTCTTATAGGATCAGACTTGCAAAATTGCAGAAGCCTCTGTGCTCAGCTTGGATGGGGTGGAGTCTCAGGGCTGAGCTGACAGTCTTGGCTTCTCTTCAGCCCTGCCCTTGTGCGCTCACCTGAGTTTCCGCCTGACCGTCCCAAATTCCCCGTGCAAGAGTGTGGGTGCCCCAGGGGCTCACCCGGAATTGGGTTGGGTCTCTGTAGTCTGGAGCTTCTGACTCCTTCCGCTATGGAGAGACTACAGCAACCTCACTGGCGCATCAGCGACTATAGACCCTGCCCGCTGCGGCTTCCGGCTCCCCCAGTCTCTTAGTCTCCAGGTGCCTTCTCTACTGTCCAGACTCCATCCGTATGAGCCTGGGTCCACGGGGTTTCGGCCGGGGTTGGGGTTCAGTACAGTCGGAAAGGGTTCAGTGCAATCAGGAATTCCTCCCCTCCTGCCAGCCAGGCATTCGGCTGCACTTCTTCTCTGAGCGCACTAGCATCTCCCTACCTCAGTGCTTTGCGGCTCCCAGTCCAATCCGTGAGCCTCTCTCCTTCTTTCTAGTTGTAGATTTCCCACTCCGCCAGCTTTCCTGTGTTTTTGGATGAAGTCTGTTCTGATTTGAGTTGGTGTTTTTTAAATTGTTGTGTGAGGCAGCAGCTTAGGTGCTTACCGAGGCCCCCATCTTTGTTCCCTCCCCTGGTTGTTTAATTTTGATAAGAATTAACTTTTAGCAAAGACCGGTTTGGCTCAGTGGATACAGCGTCGGCCTGCAGACTGAAGGATCCCGGGTTCGATCAATGTTTCTCTCTCATCGATGTCTCTAACTTTCTATCCCTCTCCCTTCATCTCTGTAAAAAAAATCAATAAAATACATTTTTTTAAAAAGAATTCACTTTTATCTGAGCATTTTGACGGCAAAACACTCTAACCACTGAGACACCAGCCAGGGTGAATGTGTCTATAATATTAATGCTTAGCAAGTCCCTGGCATGGAGTAAACTCTCAATAAGTGTTAGCTATTCCCATGTCTACCTCCTACCCCCATCTCTATATCCCACAGCATCCGCAAGCCTCAATAATTATTCATTGAATCTTCCCCCTTGATCCAATATTTCCTAAAAGTTTGACATACAAGGGGGTTGGGGATTGTTAAGATATGTACACATATAATACCTTAATAAAATAAATAAATAAATAAATAAATAAATAAATAAAGTTTGACTTACAGAAAAACCTAAATTACAAAAAGCATTTTATGGTAAAAAAAAAAAAAAATGTTCATCTGGGACAAAACTTAAAAGAACAAAAAATTAGGACTATTTATCCCAATAGCAGGGAAACGGTTGAGCAATTTTAATTTTTTTATTTCATTGACTTGAGAGAAAGAGGAAGGGTGAGGGAGAGAGAAAACCATCCATCTAAGAGAGACACCATCAATTGGTTGCCTCCCCCAAACATCCAACCTGCAATCCAGGTATGTGCCCTTGGCTAGGTATTGAACCTGAGACCTTCCGTGAGCATCCTAACCACTGAGCACACCAGCCAGGGCTGGTTGAGCAACTTTATTTATTCCTTTATATACCACCTTGTTTCAAAAAGGATTTAAGTTGGTTTATGGAGGACTAAACCAAAAAGCTAGATAAAATATTTAAAACAATAAATAAATATTTAAAACACAAAGATAAAGAAAGGGAAAACAAAAATGGCAACGTGGGAGGGCCAGGAGTAGGCTCAGCAGTATAAACAGTATACATTGTAAGGTCATATAATTTGTCCGGTAAGATTTGCTCAAAGCTTCCTAACAGTGACTTCAACCAAAAGTAAAATCTCGCAGGGTCTGTAGGCCCAAAACTAATTGCTGTAGAAGAGTTAAATAAACTCTTCTTTCTTTCTTTTATTTTATTTTTTACAATATACAAGCTAAATCTATTACCAGGTTGTAGATACAAAATAATTAACCATTTACATGCACTAAACAATAATATTTCAAGAAAAGCTATTTTAAATGTACCAGATAAACTCTTCTTGAGAGCTAGACCATAGGGCCTCCTCCTCTGAGTAACCAGGGGCGCATCATCAGGGAGCACCACCGTCCACCGCTCCGGGGAGAACTAGCACCTGCAGAGGATGGGCTGAGACCAGCTCTGTCCCCAGCAATGAAGGCCCATATCCCCGGTCCGGGTGCAAAAGTAATTGCTGACAACCCAGTTAATGGGCTGTTACAATGCGTGCGATATTGGGGGCCGGCGCTTAGTGACAACGTTAGGTGGGAAAATTGGAGAAGACAGAAACAAAAATGTCAAACTATGTGAAGGAATTCATCGGAATAAAACCCGCTAAAATGTTAACAGTAGTAATTGCTTTTTTAATTTCTGTTTTCTTCAGATGTCCAAGGGAAGCAGAGCGGGGAGAAGTCCTTAAGAAGATGACTCACATAAAGCCTACACCAGGGTTAAGCCAAACCTTGCTCGCATCCGCGCGTTCTGACCCGGGAAAGCCTGGACCAGCGGCGCCGGGCGGAGAGGCCACCGAGACGCAGGTCCTCCGCGCAGCCTAGAGCGGCCGGGCCGGCCGGAAGCGAGGCCCGGGCTCCGCGGAGGGTCGGCGGAAAGAGGACTTCCGCTGCTCCGCACCCGCGGTCCCCAGGCTCGCAGCGGGAGGGGCGGCTTGCACTTTACCCCGCTGACGTCCCCTCGTAATCAGCGCCTGAGGCGGGGTCGACCCCGGTGCGCCCCGACCGCCCCTTCTCAGGCCGCCCATCCCCCTCCTCAAGCTCCCACCCCGGCGCCCTCGGAGGAGGGTGGTGGGTGGACAAACTGGTGACCTTCGGGGACGGGGACGTGGGCTTCAGGACCGAGGGTGGAAGCGCCTGGGCCTTCGGGGGCGCTGCACGGACTCTAAAGCTAAAGCAATGTGGAGGCGTCATGGCACCGGGTCAGCGCCTGCCTGGGACCTGGCGGCCGCACTGGAAGGCCCGGTCCAGGGCCCTCTCACTGGTTCCGACCGTCAGGCTGCAGAGCAGCACCTGCCCCATGGGGACACTTTGGGCTCCAGTGTCTTGCCTGCTTTTGTTTTAGTCAGTGTTTCCTTGGTTCTTATATTACTTATCTCTGTGTCAAAGGGTCTTGACCTTGGCCTTGGCCTTGCGAGCCCTCTGGGTGCGAGTGCCACTGGAGCGAGCTGAGCTGTGTGGGCCCTGCCTGATACTGACAGCCGTGGGGTGCGGCCGCTGCCCTGAGACCAGATGTTCTGCTCTGGCCCATGTCTCCTGCTTCATCCCTGTGAACAGCGTTCCCAACCACGGCCTTTCTGGGCCCGGGTGCCCCGTCAGTGTCCCCACAGCTGGATGGGGACCAGGTACTGCGGGTGTCTAGGGTGGCTGCTCCCTGCCACTGTCCCTCAGGCCCTCCTGGACGCCCCTGAAGCACTTCCCACCAGGACCGCAGGCTTTCCAGGCCTCAGAGGGTAATCTGGCCCCAGGGAAGGCATATTTCTCCTACCTCCCAAATACAGGGTGTCCCAAAAGTGTGTTCACACTTTAACAGCTGATAGCTCAGTTTCAAAAATGAAAAGTATTTAAATAAACACTGCCTTTATAATTACTCAAAATGGGGTGTGAGGGTGATCTGGCTGCGACATCTGTCACCCCATTGATCGCCAGGATTGATTTGGCTGATCTGGCTGGCTAGGCGGGTGTCCCCCTCCTCCCTCACAGATCCATGTGCGTCCCTCCCGAAGCTGCGCGCTCGGTCGAAGAGGACGACTTTCCCCCAAGAGGAGAGGACCAGTCTTCGGTCAAGGGTATATAAGTAGCTGTGCTCCCCTGCTAGAACCTCCAAACAAGCTCTCAAAATGTATGTATTCATGGGGGTGGGCTATATATGAAACGAGTCTTTAGCTACTTTTGTCACTGTAATCCTGTGTCAGGATAGCTTAAGCTAAATTTGGGGAGACATTGAGGTGAAATATTCCCGCCTGCAGTTTGCCAGTCCCTCTTCCTTGGTATTAGAACAGGAGAGAGAGGTTCCCAGTGGTTAAGTCCTGACCTATGAAGCATGTAGTCACAGTTGGTTCCTGGTTAGGGCATATGCCTGGGTTGCAGGCTAGATCTCAAGTATGGGATGGGCAGGAGGCAGCCAATCAATGATTCTCTCATTGATGTTTCCATCCTTTTCTCTCTGTAAAACATCAATAAAATATATTTAAAAAAGAAAAGAGGTTCCCAGGATACCAACTACAGAGGAAAACCGAAAATATAGACCAGGCTTTAACCACCACCACCACTTCCCCATTCTGTAATAAACAGAGAAACCTTTATTTGGGAAGCTTTTTTAGGTCAAAATGGACAGAAAGAAAGTGGAAAGCTGCGAAGTCTACAGCTAGTCTTGGGGAGAAAGAAAAAAGGAAGCAAGTGAATGGCTACCTAGCGCCATGAGAAGGAGCGGGGGTCAGAGCAAAGGGAGCACAGCTAGCTTGCCTGGGGCCATGGGATCTGGTCGCCATCAGACAGTGGTCCTGGCACCTTGATTCCTCAGCATGCTGCTGCTGTGCCCACGGTAGGATTTGCAGTTTGTAAACAGGCGATCAGCCGTTTGGAAAGAGGGAGGTTGTGTGTCATGGCCAGGTCATGAGTGCAGGCGGCCTCTGGGCCCCTGGCCTGGTCTCCCTTCTACCTGTGATTGCAGTAAGTCGTTCTAAAGGCTTATGCGTTATAGTGTTAAGCATACAGTCTCATTCCAATTAGTTTTCTCCCCCTGGTTGGTCTTACCAATGAGTAGCCAGCCTTTTTCTCCCAGATCTTGCTCTGGTTCGGAGTTACTGATAAGGAGGACTTAAGGTGGGTTTCCTTCCACCCTCCCCAGTTCCCAGCGGACTCAGGATTTCTAAGTGAGCAGATGTAGCATTTATATTCTTATGTGCTCTCCTTAGCATCTGCATCTTCATTTTAAAAAAAATATATTTTATTGATTTTTTACAGAGAGTAAGAGAGAGGGATAGACAGAAACATCGATGAGAGAGAAACATTGATCAGCTGCCTCCTGCACACCCCCCACCGGGGATGTGCCCACAACCAGGGTACATGCCCTTGACTGGAATCGAACCTGGGGCCTTTCAGTCCACAGGCCGACGCTCTATCCATTGAGCCAAACCGGTTTTGGCTGCATCTTCATTTTTGTTTGGAAATGGAAGCAGAATAGAGAATGGGACTTTGGATATGCAGCTTCCAAATTATCAGAACCCTCAACTACCCTAATAAAAGAGAAAGATGCAAGTTGACCGTACCTTTGTGACATCCACCACCCAATCAGGTGTGAGTATGCAAATTAACCCAACAAATTTGCATGCACAGGCGCCAAGCGGCTAAGGGCGTTCTGAACTGCCCCAGCTCTGGGCTTCTGGGCAGCATGGGAAGGCAGAAAGGCAGCTCTGGCCTGGAGTGAAGGCAGTACTGGCAGCCAGAGGAAGGAAGGCCCAATCTTTGTGCATCGGGCCTCTAGTCCTATTAATAAAAGGCTAATATGCAAATAGACTGAACAGCAGAACAACTGGTTGCTATGACATGCACAGACCACCAGGGGACAGATGCTCAATGAAGGAGCTGCCCCCTGATGGATAATGCATTCCCACAGTGGGAGTGCCGCTCAGCCAGAAGCCAGGCTCACAGCTGGTGAGTGCAGCGTAGGTGGTGGGAGCCTTTCGGCCTCTGCAGCAGTGCCAAGACTCCACCTTAGGGCTCCCGGACTGTGAGAGGGCACAGGCCAGGATGAGGGACCCCTGCCCTGAGTGCATGAATTTCTTGCATCGGGCCTCTCATGTTCAAATAAGTTCCACTCTGAATCCAGCGGCCCCTATTCTGACACTGGACTAGAAAAGATGTCTGGATGATGGCGATGGGACCTCCATCCCTCCTCCCTCCTCTCTGCCCCTTAGTGAAATCATGGAGGGCAAATCTCATCCAGGGCAATGGGAGGAGGACTGGAAAGTTGCCTCCACAGGAAAAGCTATTTTTCCCCTGAAGGGTAAAACCTCCCCTGGCTGCCTGGAGGTCCAGGAGCCGGTGCCTGTTCTATGCTCTCCTGGTTGCACGGAGTGAGCCCTCCCCCTGGTGCAGGATCGATGCCCCCCAACCCTCACCCCACGATTCAGTCCTCTCCACGGGTTTGCTAAAGGCAAAAGAATAACTTCACTATCAAGACATTTAAACAGTTGAGGCTTTGTTGCCGATAAGGTTAACTTAAACATTACACTATCAAATTCTCTTTAAAAACTAAATACACAGGGGTTAGAGCCTCAGACTGAAGGGTAAAGGGTTTGTCGGTTAGGTATCCTGGTCAAGGGCATGTACCTCAGTTGCAGGTTCCCCACCAGCCCCTGCCAGTCAGGGTGAGAGTGGGAGGCAACCAATCAATGTCTCTCCCTCGCTCTCTTTCCCTTTCTCTCTTTCTTTCCCTCCTCCCTCCTTTCCACCCTCTCAAAAAATCAATGGGAAAAATAACCTCACTCCTTGGGTGAGAATTATTTAAATTACTGATTATTTTCTGATTATAGAATTATTGTTCATTGTAGAAAATTTGGAAAATACAGAAAAATTAAAAAATTACAAAAGTACAAGTTAAAGCAATTCATTTCTACTTGCTTCCTGAGACATGACCTTTGTTTAGGGGTCCCTCCAGGGTTTCTTTTTCTGAGCATATACAGAAAAAGAAACCCTGGAGGGATTCAACACCGCTGGGATCATATGTACATTTGTTTTGTAAAGTGATTTTTCAAACAGCCTCTATTGTGAACATTCCCCATGACAGGCTCTCCTCCGTTACATCATGTTTTGTAATGGCTGCATATCTTACACACATGCACTAAAATAAAGTTTGTAAGAAAATATGTAGGAAATTAAACGATACCAAACAATTCAAAAGAGGGGTGTTGGTCTTAATAACTGAGGTCAGCAAGCTGTGTGATAGCCGTTCATGTGTATGTGGACACGTTTGAATCAGACTGCACTACAGCTTTCCAAGTCACACCTGAGACAGTGCCTGGGTCATGCGCGGCAGGGTCTCCTTACCCAAACCTGCAGAGGTGACTGGGTTCTGCAGGTGATTCATCTTGTCTCCTGAGCACCTGTCACATCCCCCTTCCCCATAGATGGACACCTGAACATCTTACATGTCTGCCCATCATGTCACTGTGTGTGTGTGTATATATATATATATATATATATATATATATATATATATATATAACCTTATAACCTTTCCTCCAAAACTTACATCTCATTTTCTGTGTGGAGAGAATCCATATCTTTGTAACATCTAAGTATTTAATTGACAAAAATGTGTATTAGCTTTACACAATGTTAAATGAATGTTTAGATTGGCAGAAACCTATTCAGTCTCCTTTTCTCTTGGAGACATTTGAAAATTGATTTAATGTGTGTGTGTGTGATTTTTATTTTTTAAAATATATATTTTTATTGATTTCAGAGAGAAAGGGAGAGGGAGAGAGAGAGAGATGGAAACATCAATGAAACATCAGTGATCAGCTGCCTACTGCATGCCTCCAACTGGGGATCAGCCTAAAACCTAGGCATGTGCCCTGACTACAAACTAAACCGTGACCTCCTGGTTCATAGGTCAATGCTCAATCACTGAGCCATGCTGATTGGGCATATGTGTGTAATTTTTAAATTCAAGCAAAGACACTGTTTATTGCTATACTCAGTCATTCAACTTTTAAATATATGTTTCTTATTGATTTTTTAGGGAGGGAGGAAAGGAGAGGGAAAGAGAAAGAAGAAACATTGATGTGAGAGTGGAACATAGATCTGCTGCCTCTTGCATGCTCTTTACCAGGTATCAAGCTCACAAGCTGGGTATGTGCCCTGACTGGGAATGGAAGTGGCAACCTTTTCTTTGGTGCATGGGATGATACCTAACTAACTGAGCTACACAGCCAGGGCTCAACTTTTAAAAACTATTTTGTGCCTGGCCGGTTGCTCAGTGGTTAGAACATTGGCCCTCAGACTGAAGGGTTGCAGTTTCAATTCCCTGTCAAGGGCACATACCTCGGTTTCAGGTTCAATCCTTGGACCTGGAAAGGCACATACATGAGGTAACTAGCTGATGTGTCTCATGTGGACGTTTCTCTCTTTCTCCTCTCCTCCTCCCTCCCTCCCATTCTATCTAAAAGTCAATGGAAAAAGTATCCTCAAGTGAGGATTTAAACACACACACACACACACATACACACACACACACACACACACACACACACACTAGAGGTTCAGTGGATGAAATTTGTGCGGGGGGCGGGGGGGGGGCGGGATTGGTGTCCATCAGCCTGGCATCCACCCTCTCCAATCTGGTACCCCTTGGGGGATATCTAACTGCTGGTTTAGGCCCTCAGGGATCAGGCCTAAACCAGCAGTTGGACATTCTTCTCACAATCTGGGACTGCTGGCTCTAAACTGCTCACCTGTCTGCCTGCCTGATGGCCCCTAACCATTCCCCTGCCAGTCTAATTGATGCCTAACTGCTCCCCTGCTGGCTCGATCGTCCCCAACTGCCCTGCAGACCTGATCATTCCCAACTTCCCTCCCCTGCTGGCCTGATTACCCCCAACTACCCTCCCCTGACGGCTATCTTGTGGTGGTCATCTTGTGATGACATGGGGCAGCCATCTGTGGTGGCCATTTTGTGATGACATAGGGGTGGCCATCTTGTGATTACGTCACAACAGCCATCTTGTGACAATGTCACATGATGCCGCCTAGGCTTTTATTATATAGGATATAGTGTATATCTAATATATACTGGAGACTATTTTAGATGCTTGGGATCATCCATGAACAAAGAAAGACAAAAACCCTTCCCTCATGAATTTACATACTGGGGGGTGGAGGGGACTTGGATATTGAATTTCACTGTGTGGCATCAGTATACTAATATCTGCTCAGTCATGCTCTTGTTATAGTTCCAAACTCTGGTGAGTTTGCCAGTGTGAATTACTTAATGCCACTTAAATTTATTAAAAACGGAACCTTTAAAAGCAGAGTGGCTGCTGTGGGGCCGAGCACCAGCAAGCTGGGCTGGGAGTGTTCCTTCAGCCGATGCCGAGGAGCCAAGCCGCAGGCCCCCAGCCTTTGAGGAGCACATGTGCGCTCTTGTTTAAGAAGTAAATAAGTACCAGCACTTTGTGTTTAAACTTTAGCATTAAAAGCAAAATCTGAAAGAAAACTTTTAATAAACTAATACAGTTCGATGTGTGAAAAAGCATGTGGAAAGTGACATTTTCATTTAAGAGTTAGGAGAAATTAATCCGGGTTTTATGTGTGAATATAGATTTTTAAAAGGATCAAGCGGAACCTTGTCTTCCTACTGCAGCAACTTACTGCGTCCAATCACGTCCCAGGCCCCCACAGGGACCTGCTTTATTCTCTCAGCGGCTCACGGGTTTCGTATGCAGACATGCGGGCCCATCTGGCCAGTGGGGGGTAGCATTTGTGATGCTTTTAGTTGCTTTCTTATTTAGCAGCCCAAGTTCAGATGGTTAGAGTATTTATGGGTAGATTTTAAATTCTTTTTCTCTACAAGAAAGAAAGATGCTGGGTACACTATTACCTTAGAGTCTGATTTCTCAAGCGGATTTGGGTGCAAGTTCAGAGCTCAGGGCTGTTGTGCACCCCCACTTAGACAAATATTCCTGCCTGTGTGTGGGGTCCTCCCTGGTCATTGGGAGTCCCTCGGGGTGTTACCAAACCCAAGTTCATGCATTGACACTTATAAAGGCCAAAACTCAAAACGGCAAGGCTGGAGGTAAGGGAAGGGTTATTAATCGAAGAGGCACCACAGAGAAGATGGGAGACCTGCCGTGCCTCAATCCATCTTGCCTGCTGGATTGGTTAAGGGTGTTTAAGGGGTTTGGGGGGAGCATGTATGCGGAAGGGCAATTGGAGGACCTTGGAACTTGGCCATTTGTGGCAAAGGGCGTTCGCGCTGGACCTTCCTGGACAACAGATGGAGCCTTCGCTTTTGAAAGGGTTTGGTGTCCAAGTGACATCATGTCCGGTCTCTGGTTCCTGGGAGACTTTGGTTCCGGGTGCGGCGAGGCTGAAGTTCTCTGCTCTGCACATGCGCCCAGGCTGCGTGGCCTGCAGTTTGGGTGGGCTGTCTCCAAAAAGCAGCTCCATGTCTTGTTAAACAGGACAGGACCATTTTCAGCTGCTTCCCTGGTTACAAATGGACAAGACTGGGGACTGCCATTTTTTTCTGTCTTAGCTCACACTTCCCCAACCTGGCTAGTCGGGGCCCCATCGTACAACCTCTGCGGAGGAGAGCCACGAGGCCAGGCCCGGCCGCAGCCTTGCCACCCACACAGGTTGACATTTTTTGTGTGTGGTATCCTATATAATAAAGAGACAATATGCAAATTGACCCTCACTCTGTCACACCATCACAAGATGGCTGCACCCACAGCAGAGGCAGGGTTCCTGTAATGAGCTGTAAAAAGTGATCAGCAGGGACCTGAGACTTCATGGCGCTGGGGCACAGCAGGGGACCTGAGGCCACAGCCCCCACCCAGTGGGGCTTAATGGGGGACCTCAGTCTGTGCACCCCACCCCAGTGCCGGGCCAGGGGACCTGAGACTGTGCCGCCCACCCAGCAGGGTTTGATAGGGCCCCTGAAGCTACAGCCCCCACCTGGCAGGGCTTGATGGGGGTAGGGCTGGCTGGGTATGGATCTTGCCCAATGGGGGTGGGGACAGCAAGGTCTGGATCTCATGTGATTTTGAGGTTCATACAGGTGGGTGGGGACTTGACTCTGGGTCCCGAGGCATGCCCCAGACTCTGAGAGGAGGAAGATTTTACTAATTTTCTTTCATCTCTGATAATTCTATTATAGAGAAAGGGCAAATAGCAATATTAAAATATTTCCTTTAATTAATTCCCTTTTAATGCACATGATGAATTTAATGCACCGGACGCTGTATTATACTCTAGAAATAAGTAAATTGGGCTTTGTCCCCAATCCTGGCACAGAGCTCCTAAAAATTTTGGAATTTCCCGAGTGATAGGATTAGTAAACTCATAAGGAACTAACTCCTTTTGAGTGTATCTCAGTTTATGCTAATGAGGTGACTCAGTGGGGACCGTAGGGAGCCTCAGGATGGGGCTGGTCACCAGAGACCTAGTGAGTGGAGGGACTTCCCACCCAGCTGCCGGCCTCTGGGAGGGCAGGGGTGGGCATTAGCTCTATAAAAACAGAGATGTGACCAGCTCTCCAGGGTTGGTGAACAAGAGTGCGGCCACTCACCAGGAGGGTGGCACACCCTGACTCCATGGGGACTGAAAGCTGCTGCCCACGTAGCTCATCATCTGGTTGTTTATTTGTAACCTTCAATGTTACCGGTATTTGTAATAAACACTGTAGTAAGTCCACTGTCTTCCTGCGTTCTGAGAGCTACTCCAGTAAATTAGTGGAACCCGAGGAGGGCTGGTGGGGACCTCTGATTTACAGCCAGCCGTCAGCGCGGGTGCCACCGCACTGGGGTGAAGGGACAGAGTCCGGTCAGGCCCTTCACCCTGGGGCCGGACACTGTCTGCAGGCCCTCAGTGCCAGAACTGAGTTGAACTGAGGGACACCGACTGGTGTCTGAGAATTGTTGGTTTAGAACCCACCCAGGCCCGTTTGGTGACCAGAGGGTAGAGGAGGAAAATGGAACCATTTCTTTGCTGTGACATCTGCTGACCATGGAGCCCTGCCCATCTCCTCCTGGAAGAGTCTCCCTGGATGGCCAAGGCCATTGCTCATTCTTTCCTCACACACACACACACACACACACACGCACGCACACACACACACACACACACACACGCTCACACACACACACACACGCACGCTCACACACACACACGCACGCTCACACACACACACACACACACGCTCACACACACACATGCACGCTCACACACATACACACACACACATGCTCACACACACACACAGGCTCACACACACACACACACACACACGGACTCAAAGCCTCCCTGTTATCCGGCTGAACCTGGCTGTCCTCAGGGGTCATCACTCCAGTGGCGGCAGGGACCTCATGTTTCAGGACCGGGCGACCTCAGAGGGTGAGGAGGCCCTGCCACATGCCTGGACTCGCATCTCTGCCCCTCGGAGGCATCTCCTTTGGGTGCGAAGACGGAGAATTCGGACAAGACCTCAGCCCACCCCTGGCCAACCAAGTCATTGCGGCACCCATTTAGTCCAGGGGCTAAGGGATCCGTTTAGTGTTTTAGTGTCTGACTCTTTGCAAGCTGCTTGGTCCCTTCTCACGGAAGGTGGGCGATTTCTGCTTCCTGTTAACGGTGGGTTCGGTATTCCCTCGCTGCGGGGCCGCTTTCCTGTGCGGAGTCTGCGGGCGCCTCCCAGGCCGGTCCGCCTTTGCCTTGAAGGCCCTGCCCGTGGGAGGGCACGCCTGCCCAGACGCCCCCTCATGCAGAGCCTCCCGGCTGCTTCCCAGGCCCCGCTGGCTCCCACCGGCCTGCTCAGCTGGCACAGGCCTGGGCTCGTCTGTCCATTTCCTCCACTTTCCTGCTTCCAGTGCAATGAACAAAGTTCATCTTTCCCAGCCTGATCTCATCCCCCTCCCGGGGCCGGGCAGCATCGTGGGCACTGCAGCCCCCGCGGACAGACCTGGCTGCACAGGGTGTGTGTGTGTGTGTGTGTGTGTGTGTGTGTGTGTGTTTGGGGGGAGGTTTGGGGGGTCTATTAGCCCGGTCCGGTTGCAGCCCATTCCCTTGGGCGCTGGAAGCCCGGGAGTGCACAGGGCAGAACACCAAATTTAAAAAAAGATTTTTTTCTTTATTGTTGAAAGGATTACATATGCCCCCTCTCCCCGCAGTGACCACCAGTGTAGGTGCTTCCCGGTTTTCTCAGCCTCTGAGCCTCCGTGTGCTGCCCCCATGCCCTCTCTGCTGCTGAGAGCCTTCAGCCCCTCCCCCTTCCTGCCTTCTCCTGGGGCCGACTGCCTTCACTCCTGTCCTTTGTCCCCCTCGGGCTGTCCTCTCTGTCCAGGGCTCATAGGGTGTCCCTGTGCCCACTCCCTGCGTTGCAGTAGCAGTTGGGAGGGATGCGGTTGGGAGGGTAGCGGTTGGGAGGGATGCAGTTGGGAGGGTAGTGGTTGGGAGGGTAGCGGTTGACAGGGATGCGGGTGGGAGGGATGCGGTTGAGAGGGATGTATGTGGGAGGGATGCTGGTTGTGAGTGATGCGGTTGTGAGGGATGCGGTTGTGAGGGTAGCGGTTGAGAGGGATGCGGGTGGGAGGGATGCGGGTTGTGAGGGATGCGGTTGTGAGGGTAGCGGTTGGGAGAGTTGCGGGTGGGAGGGATGTGGTTGTGAGGGTTGCGGGTTGGAGGGATGTGGTTGTCAGAGATGCGGTTGTGAGGGATGCGGTTGTGAGGGTAGCGAGTGGGAGGGATGCGGTTGTGAGGGATGCGGTTGTGAAGATAGCGGGTGGGAGGGATGCGGTTGTGAGGGTAGCGGGTGGGAGGAATGCGGTTTTTAGGGATGCGGTTGGGAGGGTAGCAGTTGACAGGGATGCGGTTGGGAGGGATGCGGTTGAGAGGGATGTAGGTGGGAGGGATGCAGTTGGGAGGGTAGCAGTTGGGAGGGATGCGGTAGTGAGGGATGTGGTTGTGAGGGTAGTGGTTGTGAGGGACGCAGTTGGTAGGGATGCGGTTGTGAGGGTAGCGGTTGTGAGGGATGCGGTTGGGAGGGATGCGGTCAGGAGGGTAGCAGTTGTGAAGGATGCGGGTGGGAGGGATGCGGTTGTGAGGGTAGCGGGTGGGAGGGATGCGGTTGTTTGGGTAGCAGTTGTGAGGGATGCTGGTGGGAGGGTTGCGGTTGGGAGGGTAACAGTTGGGAGGGTAGCGGGGCTGCACCCCCACCTCGCCTTGTTGTAGTGATCACTCCGTTGTTCTCAGTTTGCTTTTGCTCAGAATGTGGATCAGGGAGGGGTTTTTTGTGGGGTTTTTTTCTCTTTGTTTTCGTTTTTGTTTTTCAGGGCGGGTGTTTTATTCGTCACAAGGTGAGAGCAGAGCGGGAGGTGGAACCAGCCCTAAGCATGGCACTCTGAGGGCACCAGCGGGACAGAGGTGCTGGCAGAACTCCAAAGGCTGGGCTCCAGACACTGATTTTTGAAGGACGTTTACACCTGGAGTGACTTTCTTATTGTTGTTAATCCTCACCTGAGGATATCATTTCCATTGGTTTTTAAAATATATATATTTTTTTATTGATTTCAGAGAGGAAGGGTGTGAGAGAGCAACATCAATGGTGAGAGAGAATCATTGATCGGCTGCCTTCTGCATATCCCCCACTGGGGATCCAACCACAACCTGGACAAGTGCCCTTGACAGGAATCAAACCCGGGACCCTTGAGTATGCAGGCCAATACTCTATCCACGGAGCCAAACCAGCGAGGGCTCCATTGATTATTTATTTATTTACTAGAGCCCGGTGCATGAAATTCGTGCACGGTGAGGGGGGGCGGGGTATGTCCCCTCAGCCCAGCCTGCACCCTCTCCAATCCCGAACTCCTCGGGGGATGTCTGACTGCCAATTTAGGCTCAATCCCCTAAATCGGCAGTGGGACAGCCTTCTCACAATTCTGGACCGCTGACTCCTAATCGCTCAACTGCCTGCCTGCCTGGTCACCCCTAACTGCTCTCCTCCCCCATCAGCCTGATCGCACCTCACTGCCTCTGTATGCCAGCCTGATTGGCCCTAACTGCCCCCCCCACTGCCAGCCAGGTGGCCCCCAACTTCCCCTCCCTGCTGACCTGGTTGCTCCTAATTGCCCCCTCCACTGGCCTGGTCACCCCTCTGCCACCCAACCAACCTGGTTGCCCCACGAAGCCTGCTTGTTCAGTCGTTTGATCTTTCCTCACTAACTTCCCTGCCAACCTGGTCATAGACAGCCATCTTGTGAGGGCATGAGGGTTAATTTGCATAATACTTCTTTATTATATAGGATTTATTTATTTTTGAGAGAGAGAAAGAGAAGGGGAGAGACAGAGAGAAACATCGATGTGAGAGAGACTCATTGATTGGTTGCCTCCTGCACATGCCCTGGCCAGGGCTGGCAATCAAGCATGCAACCCAGGTATGTCCCCTTGACTGGAATCAAACCCGAACCCTTCAGTTCTTGGGTCAACATTCTATCCACTAGCAAAACAGGCTAGGGCCTGTAGTGAATTTTTATGGTTTATTTGAGCCAAATTAACAGTTGCTGAGAAGCAAAATCTCTTTGGTTTAAGAAAATGCTCCAGAGCCCTAGCTGGTTTGGCTCAGTGGATAGAGCACTGGCCCAAGGACTGAAGGGTCCCCGGTTCAATTCCGGTCAAGGGCACGAGTGTTGGTTGCAGGCTCAATCCCCGGCCCTGGTCAGGGTGTGTGGAAGGTAACCAATTGATGTGTCAATGTTTCTCTCTCTCTGTCTCTCCCCCTCCTTCCCACTCTCTCTAAAAATCAATGGGAAAATATCTTCAGGTGAGAATTAACAAAGAATAAAGAAAATGCTCTGAGAATGGCAGTTTTGAGCTTATTTTATACATTACACTAAAGGAGGAGCTGTAAGGGGAGAGGGTTACCTACAATCCATTGGAGGTAGATTTGGTAGATGAAGGGGGTGGGAGAAAGCAAAGTGGGGAGAAAAATCACTGAGATTGGATAAAGAATAAAACAGAAACACGCTTCTACATTGGTGGGCACAGGGCCGTTAACATTCACAGCACATGGAGGTGGGGAACAAGATAACAGGGAGGGGTTCTGTGGTCTCCTGTGCTGGGGTCCCAGTGTGCCCTGAGGGGCCTGGAAGAGAAGGTTACTCTGACATTAAAGGGCATGTTATCTTAGATGCAGAAAGACAGTAAACAGCCTGTGGACTGAAGGGTCCTGGGTTTGATTCCGGTCAAGGGCACATGCCATGGTTGTGGGTTTAATCCCCAGTAAGGGTGTGCAGGAGGCAGCCAATCAATGATTCTCTCTCATCATTGATGTTTCTCTCTCTCTCCCTCTCCCTTCCTGACTGAAATAAATAAAAAATATATTTAAAAAAATAAAATAATATGACTATTTTCAGATTGATTTAGGTGCTCTGTCTATCCGATTACAAGTGCCCCATCATAACTGTGGCAATAACCACATCTTCCCAGCACTTCCCATTGCCGGTGCTGAACTGGGCAATTTGCATTATTGCTTAATTTTATCCTCACACCAACCCAAAGAGGTGGCTACTACCGCCAGTTTTATGGAGGAAATCCCTGTAGATTACTTGCTCAAAGTCACACAGTTGAACCAGGTTGTAGCTGATTCAAGAGGATGATGTAATCACTATGCCAGCAGCGTTCAAACTTAAACTTGACCAAGACCCACAGTAAGATGTACAGGGTGTCTCCAAAAATGTGTACCCACCGTAACAGCCGATAGCTCAATTTTGAAAACGAACATATTTTAATAAACACTTTTATAATTATTCGAAGTGTGTGTATACATTTTTTGGGACACCCTGTACTTTTTTTATTTTTTAAACCTATCTTTTGTTGAAAATATTATAGATGTCTTTCTTTTCTCCCCCCTTTGATCCCCTCCACCCTCTACCTGTCCCCACCCCCACCCCCAGGCCTTCACCACACTGTTGTCTGTGGCCATGGGGTATGCACAATGCGTAAAAGTTAATCTTCCCACCCTCCCCTGCCTTCCCTCTGAGATTCCACAGTCTGCTCCAGGCTTCCCTGTCTCTGGATCTATTTTGTTCTTCAGTTTATTTTGTTCATTAGATTCCACCTATGAGTGAGATCATGTGGCACTTGTCTTTCTCTGACTGGCTTATTTTGCTTGGGACACCCTATATTTTGGATCTTAGCCCAGCACACATACAAATCCTCCTCCTCTAAAATAAAGGTGTAATATGCAAGTCAACTGAACGGCTGAGCAGTGGAGCTGTTGCAGAAGCCCAAGAAGACCAAGGACACTGAGGAAGTCGGAGGGACGCTGTTTAATACGCCGGCGGACTCAGGGAACAGCCTTCCAAATCTGAGTGAAGGAACGTGCGGGGCTTTCCTTTATAGCTCCCTGTGGCCTTTGTCCCGCAAACATGGATTCTGCTTCCGGTCCTTTTCGAGGGCCTTGCAAGAAGCCCCCAGGTGTTGGGGTCTCCAGGCCACGTCTGAGGGTCTGGCCTGGCGCCAGAGCTAATAGCCCTCCTGAGGGGCAGTGCACTGTCCACAGTAAGAGGTTCTGCAAGACCAGCATCTGGGAAGGAGGTAGGGACTTAATTCTAGGTTATCAGGAGTGTACACTGAGCTTGCTGGCATGGATTCAGATCACTAGCCGCCAAATATGAGGGTTACATTGGAATTACCCCTTTTAGCCTCCTCAGAACGACCATCAGACATCAGACGACAATCGGGGACCACGCTATGACACCATTGGCACCAGGCCAGCCAAGGCGGTGCGATGTGATTGGTCAGGGCCCCGCCATCGCCCCATGGTGATCAATGCGGTTGAGGGTCCACCATCGCACACAGAGGGAGGCCCAGGCCACCGACGGGCGGGGTGGGCGAGGCCTCCCCTTGAGAGGGAAACCCGGGTCCCTAGTGCCAGCAGCGGGGAAAGGACGGCCTACTTTTGTACGAATTTCATGCATCGGGCCTGTAGTAACATATGAGAGGACATTTAATAAAACAGTATGTGCATACCCTTCCTGCCTACAGGGCACTACCCACCGAGTCCTTTGTGCTCTATTCGTCCTATTTCATTTAAAAGGCTGCTGGTCAGGACCTGCTAAATGCATTCCATCCTCACCCACGGGACAGGGACAGGACCCGGAGGTGGAAACACGGCGCTGCCGTCTCCGCAGCGGACCCAGAGAGGGCGCCCAGGCGCCCCGGGATCGCCGGGCGCAGGGTAGACACCTCCCCGATAGACCGGAGGCCTCAGCTCCTGTTCCCGCCCTCTGGTCCCGGAGCCCTCCAGCGGCAGCCTGCGGGGCTGAGGCTGAGCCACCGCCAGCGCGGGAGCCCCGCGCCCAGGGCGCGTCCCGCAGGCTGCGCCCCCCTCCCGGGAGGAACCCCTCCGGGGCGGGGGGCGAGGGCGGTCTGCGGCCTCAGGCGCGTTCCCTCTCCCCGCAGCCGGGGCCCCACACGCTGGGGCGCCGGGGAGGCCGAGGGCGCTGAGCGCGGAGCGTTTCCATCGCGACTTCCCGGCGCGGCTCCTCCCTTGAGGGCCGGGGACCCCCTCCTCCCCGGCACCTGTGTCCCCGCACCCAGCCGCGTCCCCGCTGAGGGCGGCGCGGCCGGCTCCTGGGGACCGGGGGGCATGGGTGCCCAGGGGCGCCAGCCCAGGCCCCCCCAGGCTCGGGCCTCCGTCCCCTCGCGCCCCGCATCTCACCGGTTACTTGGACCGGGGAGGGCAGGACATAATATTTATCAAAGTTTCCGGTGGCAAAACTAGGGCAACCAACGCGCTGGATGGCAGAATCGGTGCCCAAAAATACCCCAGCACCTGGCAGGCGGGCAGGAGCAAGATGGAGACGGCAGAGCTGCCCCCACCCCGGACCTGAAACAGCTTCCTAACTCCGCCCGGAGCGCAGGGCGCGGAGCCCGGCCTCATCGAGGCCACATGACACCTTTCAAACCCCGAGGAGAACCACGTGTTGAATTTCCTGCATCGAAACCCAGGGTTTCTGTTCAGCAGGAGCCCCAGAGAGGTAGTGACTGGGTGGGTACCAGAAAGAAAAGGCATCTTATAAAGTGAACACAGAATCAGAGGCTAGAGTATCAGGAACTCCTGCAAGTCAGAGAGAAGCGGGGAGCGGGAAGAGGCCCGGGGCGCAGGCATTTCACGGGAGAGCAAACTGGAGCCCCATCAGTAAGAGATGCTGAGATCCACCGCTAATCAAAGAAAGGCAATTAACACAGCGCGGCTGCTCTTCTGGTGATAGCAGGACACGCCCTCCAGCAGCCCTCCTGCTGAAACCCTGGAAATAGCAGCTGAAACCCTGTGACAGCATCCCCTGTGACAGCATCCCCTGTGACTGCATCCCCTGTGACTGCATCCCCTGTGACTGCATCCCCTGTGACTGCATCCTCTGTGACTGCATCCCCTGGGACTGCATCCCCTGTCACTGCATCCCCTGGGACTGCATCCCCTGGGACTGCATCCCCTGTCACTGCATCCCCTGGGACTGCATCCCCTGGGACTGCATCCCCTGTGACTGCATCCTCTGTCACTGCATCCCCTGTGACTGCATCCCCTGGGACTGCATCCCCTGTGACTGCATCCCCTGTGACTGCGTCCCCTGTGACTGCGTCCCCTGTGACTGCGTCCCCTGTGACAGCATCCCCTGTCACTGCATCCCCTGGGACTGCATCCCCTGGGACTGCATCCCCTGTGACTGCATCCTCTGGGACAGCGCCCTCTGGGACAGCATCCTCTGTGAGGACCTGACAGGCCAGACAGCATTGCTCTGCAGGCCCAGGAGCCCAGGAGGGGGGAGGGCTCTCCGTCCACCTCTGCCCACAGGGCATGGGGAGCCCTGTCCATGGCCCCTGGGCCTGCCCCAGGAGACCCTTCCCCCCAATAAACCTGGGTGAGAGTGAAGCAGAAGTGGACCGCCCTGCCAGCACTGCAGCCTGCCTCTGTGCCTGGGGGAACGCAGGGATCCCCAAGCCTTGACTCTGAGTAGCTTAGCCTGGCAGTGCCCAGGCTTCTGAGAGAAGCCCATGCAAATTCTCTGTGGGGGAAACTACCACCACCCTGGCCCTCAAATTATGCCCATAAATATATATACAATATATATTTAATCCTCACCTGGCATCATGCTTAGAGAGAGGCAGGGAGAGAGAGAGGAGAGATGTGACAGAGAAATAGATTGGCTTCCTTCTATCTGAACCCTGACTGAACCTGAAACCCAAGTATGTGCTCCCACCGGAATCAAACCCAAAACCTTTGGCACATGCTCAACCAGCTCAGCGCCGTCCCCCCCCCCCCCCCCCCCCCGGCCAGAATAGTTGTTCGAGTCTAAGGACCAGCATACAGTCAAAGGCAACTCGGGATAAGGAAGTTAGGCCCCGGCCCACTGCCTCAGAAGCCTGATTTCAGTGGCTCCCAGACTCCAAATCGGACACATGGGGGCCTCTCACAATCCAGGACTGTGGGCTCCCAACTGCTCGCCTTCCTGATTGCCCCTAACTGCTCGGCCTGCCAGTCTGATCACCACCTAACCACTCCCCTGCCAGCCTGATTGATGCCTAACTGCTCCCCTGCCAGCCGGATTGCCCTTAACTGCCCTCCCCTACAGGCCTGGTCACCCCTAACTGCCCTCCCCTGCAGGCTTGATAGCTCCAAACTGCCCTCCCTTACAGGCCTGATCCCTCCCCACTGCCCTCCCTGGCTGGCCATCTTATGGTGGCCATCTTGTGTCCACATAGGGGCAGGATCTTTGACCACATGGGGCAGCCATCTTGTGAGTTGGAGTGATGGTCAATCTGCATATTACTCTTTCATTAAATAGGATAAGTTCTTTGGTTAGTCTTTTTCCAGCTCCCAGACCCATTTCCCTCAGAGATTTGTCAGTCTGTTGCATGCTTATGTCTCTAAATGTATTTTGTTTGTTACTTTGATTCCACATATGAGTGAGATCATTTCATACTGGTCTTTCTCTGACTGACTTATTTCACTTAGCATGATACTTTCCAGGCCTCTCCATGCTGTCTCACAGGGTAAGAGGTCCTTTTTCACTGCTGCATAGTATCCCATGGTATAAAGTACCACAGGTTTGTACCCACTCATCTACTTATGGGCACTTGGGCTGTGTCCAGATCTCAGCTGTTGTGAATTGTGCTGCTATGAACAGAGGGTGCAGCATTCTTTCTGGTTGGTGTTTCAGGATTCTTAGGACATACAGAGGTGTTATGGAGCGAGTCCCCAAGAGATGGACCACCGAAGCCAATTTGATTAAGCCAGCAAGAATTTATTACAGATTCGAATCTGGGCTCAAACTGTGGCTGACGCAGCAGCCAGCAAACACCCAGATAAGAGCCCCGATGGAGGGGCAGTCCCTCCAGAGCGCTCACACAAAAACACAGACTAACACACACCTACCGCGGCCAGTCAGGCTCTCCAGATCGGGGTCCTTCATGGCCCTGGCTGGGGATCCCAGATGAATTCATGATCCCCAAGGACCACCAGGGAGCCGAGTCCAATGCAATAAACAAAAGAGCCTTTTCCATGCTAGCAAGGGCTCCGTCCCACTCACGCCGGCAGCATGGCAGAAGAGAGCGAATTTCGCCTAGTCCAGGGGTTTTACTCAGGTCGGTGGTGATGTCACTGCCTCGGCTAACCCTGATTGGCCCCTCAGGACAAAGAACTGGCCGTCCTTATCTGTTCCTAAATCCTAAAGACTAAATTCTAAAGACTGGGGACAGCCTGCAGGGTTGGTTCCCAGTCACACCCTGCTAAACATTGGAATGTGGCCCTATCTTGCCCATAATACAAAAGCAGAACTAAAGGTTATCTATAGTTTCTACCCCTGAAGCTACTGAGTCAGTGGGAGTCGAGTCAGTGGGAGTCAATCTCCTGTAACTACCCTATTGTTTAAGCAAGTAATCGAAGGTCGAAGTCTGATAACAAGGTTAAAATTCAAACATCAGTTTTTACCCAAGTATGATTGCTACCATATTTCAGGAGGTAGTTTTCTCTTTAGAGAAAGAGATTATTTCTTCTTTCAAAAGTCTACTCTTCTCTTCCAGTTTCTTTCTCTCTTCCTGGTGAACCCTCTAATGGTGCTCAGATTCGGCCTGCTGCTCTCTGCCAGCTTCTTGCAGATGGCTGCTTTCCCTCTGACTTGTAGAGAGCCCCCTGAAAAGGCACATGGACATTCTTTTAATTCTGATCAGCTGAGCCTGAGGGCACTGGCAGAATCCTGTTATCAGTACTGATGTCTTAATCCATGTGCTTGGAATGAGGAACAAATAGGACCTTGACTCACCCAGGTCTTGATATGCTAAATCTTGTACCAAAAAATAGGGAGCTTACCCAGATCTTGATGAATAGGATCTGGGCACACCGGAAGCTCCTTTTGACCTTAAACTCCCCTTTGGAAGCCAATAAATATGCTGTGTTGTCTGTGGTGAGTGTGACTGCCTCTCCATCAAAGAGATGGCACCCACCTAGCTCCCAGCTTTATGAATCTATTTCTGCCTCTTGCCTCTTTCTTTCTCTAATTTCTTAATCCCCAGCTCCTCCTCTCAGGAACCTATCGCTGTTCCGTGCGGGACGCGGAAAAGGAGAAACACCACATGACTTGCTGAACAGACATCTGCTCCATCTCTTCCTTCCTCGGATGTTCCCGTAAAATTGGTGTCCTTGGCTGGGTAGGTCTCGCGGCCTGACAGTGTGTTCTCTGGGCCCCCATCATGGAAGCCTGTGTCCCCCAGTTTGCAACATCTGCCCAGTTCGTAGTGCTGGTGCGCGCCTGTCCGCACAGATCCTCCGTGTTGGTACCTCTGGGCATTTCCTTACAAACTCACATCGGTCTTCATTTTCCACTTGTGCAACACCCCAGGCTCTGGCCGGCTCTGGCCATCTCATTTTTTACTTCCACCGTATCCTACTGCCCACCACAGCTAGCGGAGGGCACTAACTTAGCACTAGTGCTGGGACTGGGCACATGTAGACAGTGAGGGCCAGCTCACTCTTGAGCTTGATCTGAAACTTCTGTAGCTCAGTTTTAGAAGCTGCACCTGCTTTGCCCTGGCTGGTTTGGCTCAGTGGACAGAGCGTCAGCCTCCAGACGGAAGGGTCCCAGGTTCGATTTCAGTCAAGGGCACATGCCCAGGTTTCGGGCTAGATCCCTCAGTAGGGGGCGTGCAGGAGGCAGCCGATCAACAATTGTCTAGGGGGATGGGCAGACATTTGTTAGGACATCTCATTCTATTCACCATGCCTCTTCCTCTCTTTTACACCCTTTTTATCTCTTTATCTTCCTGTGCTACATTTTTATATTTATATTTATATCAGCCTGGCCATTGTGGTTCAGTGATTGAGTATCGACCCATGAACCAGGAGGTCATGGTTCGATTCCTGGTCAGGGCACATGCCTGGGTAGTGGATTCGATCCCCAGTGTGTGTATGGGGGTGCAGGAGGCAGCTGATCAATAATTCTCTCTTATCATTGATGTTCCTGTGTCTCTCCCTCTCCCTTACTCTTTCTGAAATCAATAAAAACATTTTTAAAAATACACACACACACACACACAAATATATATATATATATATATATCTCAGCACTGGTTTTTCTCTTTTATATATATTATTATTGATTTCAGAGAGGGAGAGAGAGATAGAAACATCAATGATGAGAAAGAATCATTGACCGGCTGCCTCTTGAATGCCCCCTACTGGGGATGGAGCCCAAAACCCTGGCATGTACTCGGATCAAGAATCGAACTGTTGACCTCCAGATTCATGGGTTGACACTCAACCACTGTGCCATGCTGTCCAGGCAGCACTGGTTTTTCAATTCCATCCTCCCAACACAGAGAATATGAAAACAGAAGCCTTGCTGAATGGATCTGTTGACAAGTTGATCAGGCAAACTGTCAAAACCAGCACAGCCAGACACAGGTAAAGAAGGAAGGTTTTCTCTGTTCATCATCAGGAAATACAAGGTTTTGTTGCTATGTGAGACCAAAGAGCCCAAATCATACACGCCAGCAAGCTGTGGAGACGCGTCTGGTCTGACTGCAAAGCCGGTGTTCCTTCTACGGCCCCAGGTTATTAACTAAATAAGATTCACTACGCAGGTGCCGCGCCACCTCAGAGGTCAAGGGCAGAGGGTGAGGGGGGTGGGGGTGGGGGTGGGGGAGCTAAGAGCCATTGGAGTGGCCAGAGGCCTCATCACTGGACTGAGAGGGCCTGGCGCTCAGGGCCAGGGCCAGGGCCAGGGCCATGTGTCTTAAACAGTGAGTTGAATCCACCTTATTAATAGTAGATCCCCTAGCCCAGCCCGAGGGCTCGGTTGGTGGAGGATTGGCCTATGCATCAAAAGTTGCCAGTTTGACTCCCAGTCCGAGCATATACCTGGGTTGCAGGTTCCGTTCCCCATTGGGGCCCACACGGATCAATGTTTCCAATTAAAAGGCAACCTATCAATGTTTCTCTCTCGATAAAAAACCAAGAGGGAGTGTGGGGGAGGGTGGGGATACAGGGGAGAGATCAACCAAAGGACATGTGTGCATACATATGAGCTTAACCAGTGGTCAAGGACAAGAGGGGGGTGGGGGCATGCCTGGGGAGGGTGGGGGGTGGGAATGAGAGGACGAGGACAAAAATGCGATACCTTAATAAAGAAATTAAAAAAAAACAAAACAAAACAGATCTAACTCCAAATGTGAGGTGTAGTTTACGCTGAGCTATTTAAGGCATTTGGCAATTGCTGAACAGCCCGGGGCGGTCGGAATCTCATCCTGGGAGCGCCACCGCCCAGGCCCCAGCATTCCGCCCCTCCCTGCAGCCTGCGCCCGGGCCACAGGCCTGGCTATGAACTGCTTTGCCACCCATGGGCCTTAACGTTTCCGGTTTGCCAAGTAAAATTGCCCGTGTGAAAGCTAAGGCACCAGCACCTCGTTAAGGGCTGGGATTTACGCTGGTTTGCTGTGTTGCACTTGGAATGCTCAGCTCAGATACATTTTTATTGGATTCTGGGAACTCCAGAGGTTTCTCATAAGTAAGCTTCCTGTTAATTGCCTTTTTTGTACACAAACAAAATCCTAATTGGAAAAATGAAAGAAAATTAAAAAGTAAAATGTCTCCACTTAAAATGCATTCTTTTTCCCTTTATTGTTAATTATTTAACACATTTTTATGATCCATTAGGGTAACTGGCCTAAATTAAAACGGAAACTAGGAAAAAGTAATGGTGAGTTCCCCCCCCCCCCTCCCAATAACAGTTCTGAGGGACAAGGGTGGGTCTGGAAGAGCATGAACTTGACAATCATTTAGGTCTGGGCTAACGGCCCTCCCAGTGAGCTGTAAAGGATGACCCGGGCATTTGGTGTGGGAATCGGGACTGTCCCTCCCTTGCCATTGTAATGAAGGTGGAAGATAATATGAGCCAAGTGTCTGGTCCATGGAAGAGAGGTTTAATGTCACTCCCTGTGTAATTCTTGCCAGACTTCGATGGTTTAAGCATGTCACTCTCATGGGGTTTGGTGTGGTTTTTGTCTTTACACACAGCATGACTGGTAGACTGTTCTTACCCTTTGTGTGTTCCTTTCATTGTGATTTTATTTTCACCTGGACTTGAGACATACCTTCCTGTGAGTTCATCTATCTGATTTTCACCACAGCCTATGAAGGTCTATCGCAAGGCCACGGACAGATCTCACAATCCAGAATTGGAAAACCCACAAGGAATTAATCCATGAATGAGAGTTTGTTTACATAACAAACAGGCAGAGTGAGGCCCTCGAGCACTTCAGATATGGAATTACAAGATCCAAGCTACAAGAATATGAAAAGTTATCAAAGTCCTTTCCCAGCCAGAGTGGTTCAGTGGTCAAGTGCCGGCCTATGAGCCAGAAGAAGGTCACGGTTCAATTCCTGGCCAGGGCACATACCCCGATTTAGGGTTTAATCCCCAGTGAGGGACATGCAGGCGAAAGCCAATCAATGATTCTCTCTCTGTCACTGATGTTTCTTTCTCATTCCCGCTCCCTTCCTCTCTGAAACCATTAAAAATATTTTTTAAAAAAGCACTGAAGTCCCCCTGGCTGGTTTGCTCAGTGGTTAGAGCGTCGGCCAGCACACGGAAGCACTGCGGGTTTGAGTCCCCATTAAGGGCACGTACCTGGGTTGCAGGTCTATCGCTGGCCTCTGTCAGTCAGGGCAAGCATGGGAAGCAACCAATCGATGTGTCTCTCTCACACAGATGTCTCTCTCTCTCTCTCTCTCTCTCTCTCTCTCTCTCTCTCTCTTTCTCCTTCTCTTTCTCTCTCCCCTTCCTTCCTCCCTTCCATTCTCTCTAAAAATCAATGGAAAAAATATCCTTGGATGAAGATTAACAGCAACAAAAATTATTAAAGTCATGAAACAAGTAATCAAAATAAAGAGAAATGGGGGAGGATCCAAGATGGCTGCTCGGGTATACACCTAGCCGCAGCAGCTCACAACAATTTCAAGGGAATACAACTAAAATGTAGAGTGGACATTGCCCAGAGCTACAGGCAGTCGACTGACTGAAAACTCTACAATAGGAAGGAGGGAGAAAACCAGAAGGAAAATCAGAGGAGCTGAAAAAAAGCCTAAGGTACGGAGACATGCGGCGCGCTCGCACGCACGCGCGCGCGGAGAGGTCGCAGCCGGAGAGGAGGAGAGGGCTGGGTGCTGCCCGGCGTTCCCTAGCAGGAAGGAAATAGAACCCCCAGCCTGGGCTGAACCCCAGAACCGGCAGCGCTGAGCCCCAAGTTATGGGCCAGACCCTGGGGACCCAGGCTCCGGCAGGGGGAGACAATCCCGGGGGACGGCGAAAGGCGGGGCCCCCGGAGTCGCGCGCACATGGCGCGCATAGAACTGAATGTTGACTCTGATGCTGGATTACCCTAGTCGGAAGAAACAAAGCCTCCGGCGGCGGCGCTGAGCCTCAGTCCAGACCGCCCCGAACTCCAGGTCTGGGCCAGTCCCTGGGGACCCAGGCTTGGGCAGGGGGAGACGGAGCTGTGAGGTGGAGTCCTGGGAGCGCGGTGAAAGGCCGAGCCCCCGGAGTCGCGCACACTGTGCGCAGAGGACAGTCTGTTGACTCTGATCCTGGACTCCCCTAGTGGGAGGGAGAAAGAAAGCTCCAGACTGGAGGAACGCGACGTGGAGCAGGAGCCCCTGCCGGACACCGGCCAGCCGGGCGCCAGCAAGGAGCCGGGCGACGGGGCCCCCAGGGGGGGGGGTGCCCCTGAGCCTTTGACTGCTGAGCTCGGGCCACGGAGCCAAGGAGAGGGGCTGCTTCCTGGGCGGCGCCGACCCCGGCAACAGGCTGGAGCAGCGCGGGAGCTCGCGGAGAACAAAGGGGTGCCACAGGCCAACCTGCTGAGCTCCCAGGACAAGGAGGAAGAAACCAAAGAAGTTCTCAATGTGAAGAAATCAAGTGAGAGCAAATGATAGTAAAATTACTTAAGAAAGAATACAAAGAAGATCTTGAAAAATCAAAGACTAAGTCAGAACTCAACGCACCAGCCAACATTGCAACATAAATGCGTTTTTGTTTTTTTTTTAAAAAAAGAAAAAAAAAAAGAGAAAAAAGGGACAGAATGTTGGAACAGCGGCGACCAGGCCTAGAGTGGCCAGGCACAAGGCAGTGGCAGCTGGGCCCGGAGCAGCAGTGGCCAGGCCCCAGAGCAGCGGCAGCCAGAACAAGAGCATCAACGGCCAGCACTGGAGCAGCCAGACCTGGGGCAGTGGCAGCCAGGCCTGAGGCAGAGGCAGCCAAGCCCAGGGTGGCTAGTCCAGGAACACCCAGACACTGAGTGGCCGGGCCCGGAGAAGCCGGGCCCAGAGCAGCCGGGTTGGGAGCAGCCAGGCCCAGAACAGCAGTAGCCAAGCACGGAGCATCCAGACTGGGAGCGGCCAGGCTCGGAGCAGCCGGGTCAGGTGCGGCCAGGCCCGGAGCAGTGGCTGCCAGGCTGGGAGCAGCCAGGCCGGGAGCAGCCGGGTCTGGTGTGGCCAGGCCCGGAGCAGCGGCTGCCAGGCTAGGAGCGGCCAGGCCCGGAGCAGCAGCTGCCAGGCTGGGAGCAGCCAGGCCCGGAGCAGCCGGGTCTGGTGTGGCCAGGTCCGGAGCAGCGGCTGCCAGGCTGGGAGCAGCCAGGCCCAGAGCAACAGCTGCCAGGCTGGGAGCGGCCAGGCCCGGAGCAGCCGGGTCTGGTGTGGCCAGGCCCGGAGCAGCGGCTGCCAGGCTGGGAGCGGCCAGGCCCGGAGCAGCCGGGTCTGGTGTGGCCAGGCCAGGAGCAGCGGCTGCCAGGCTGGGAGCGGCCAGGCCCGGAGCAGCCGGGTCTGGTGCGGCCAGGCCAGGAGCAGTGGCTGCCAGGCTGGGAGCGGCCAGGCCCGGAGCAGCGGCTGCCAGGCTGGGAGCGGCCAGGCCCGGAGCAGCCGGATCTGGTGCGGCCAGGCCCGGAGCAGTGGCTGCCAGGCTGGGAGCGGCCAGGCCCGGAGCGGCCGGGACCGGAGCAACCGGGCCCAGAGCAGCCGGGTCGGGTGCGGCCAGGCCTGTAGCAGCAACAGCCAAGTCCAGAGCAACTAGGTCGGGAGCGGCAGTGACCAGACCCGGAGCAGCTGGTTGTGGAACGAACCAGAGCAACAGAGGCCAGGTCCGGAGCAGCCAGGCCCGGAACAGCTCGCTCCTCGCCTGTACCTGCCCACGGCTGCCTCTCAGACGTGGCTGGAAACTTTTGTGGGAACTTGAGGGTCTGCTGAATCAAGTGATGAAGGCTTAGATCTGGATGTGTTGAGTTAGTATAGCGCTGGGGTGTTGATCTGTGAGTGCCTTGGGTGGGGCCTGGATGAGGCTGGTTGACCTATTTGAAAATGTCTTTTGTGTGAAGTGTATCATTGGGCATGTGGAGGTATTATTGATATGAGAAAATGCTAAGTAACAGATTTACTATCTGAAAAGGGATTTACTATCGGGGAAAGGGAGGGAGGAAGAGACTGAACATAAACTGTGCACCTATGGATGAGGGCAATGGGGGATGGGGAGGGGGCAGAGGGTGGGGTGGGAACCTGGTGGAGGGGGGAAGAAATGAGGAACCTTTGTAATAATATGAACAATAAAGATTGATTTAAAAAAAAAAAATAAAGAGAAATGAATGGAATACAATAAAAAAAATCACACAGCTGTCAATGATTAAAATGATTATTATAAATCAATGGATGGGTTAAACCAGTGTTTCCCAAACTTCTCTCATGATGAGAATCACCTGGTGGAGTTGTTAAAACACAGATTCCTGAATCCCAACTAAGAAGTGCTAAACTAGAATTTTTGGGAACATATAGGTAAAATTGTATACTTAACTAGTGCTCTAAGACAGATTTTATATACAGAGCACTAAGTTAGGTATGCAATTTTACCTATATGTTCTCAAAAATTCTAGTTTAGCACTTCTTAGTTGGGATTCAGGAATCTGTGTTTTAACAACTCCACCAGGTGATTCTCATCATGAGAGAAGTTTGGGAAACACTGGGCTAAACAGAAGATTAGAAGTAGCAGAGGCTAGAATTGGGCACTGAAAGATAAATGACAAAATTATAAAAAACGTAGCACAGAAAGATGAAGAGATGAAAAAGGTGTAAAGGAGAGGAAGAGGCATGGTGAACAGAATGAGATGTCCAGGAGAGGATAGAGGCTGAGGGGGATATAGACAATTCCCATTATTTACAACTTTATTCACAACTGTTTATAAGCACCTCACGTGTGCCAGGCACTATTTTAGGATCTTACAACAGATAAAAGATGATGAGAAGAGATTATGGTTGATCATCTTCCAGAACTGACTTTGGACGAGAAATCTCAGTCTCAGGAAATTAATCCCATGGTGCCCTGAACCCTCACCCAGACACGTCAGAGAGAAACTGAAGAACTCAAAGGTGCAGGAGTATTTGAAAAGAAACCAGAAAGAAAACAAATGCTTTCACAAAGCAACGATGCCTGGACAAACAGCGAATTTCTCAACAACTGTGAAAAGTAGAAGACATAGGAGCATTGTCCTCACAGTTGTTAGGGAAATATCTGGCAACTTAACCAGTTAAGCCAGTGGCCGGCAAACTCATTCATTAGTCACCAGAGCCAAATATCAACAGGACAACGATTGAAATTTCTTTTGAGAGCCAAATTTTTTAAACTTAAACTTCTTTGACAGAAGAGATGACTTGTTTATTCTCACAATTCCCCCCCTTTTCTCTCTCTCTCTCTCTTGTTTTTTAGATTAATCAGGAGGTGTTTATTCTTATAAGATCCCACCTTTCTCTATTTAAACTCTTTTCTTCAAACTTGGCTGACATTCATTGACTGATAAGACATGGGATGATGTGACATCCCATCACTTTAACTCTTAATCAAAGGGGTGAGTGTGGTTGAAACCAGTTTGGCTCAATGGATAGAGTGTCTGCCTGCGGACTGAAGGGTCCCAGGTTCGATTCCGGTCAAGGACATGTACCTTAGTTGCGGGCACATCCCCAGTAGGGGGTGTACAAGAGGCAGCTGATAGATGTTTCTCATCGATGTTTCTAACTCTCTATTTCTCTCCCTTCCTCTCTGTAAAAATCAACCATATATATATATATATATATATATATATATATATATATATATATATATATATTTTTTTTTTTTTAAAGGGGTGAGTGTGGACACCATTGCTCTAGTGAATCAGAGAAAGGACTTCAAACCTGGGTCCAGCTCACTCGTCACTAAAGCTGCCAATGTCTTAGGCTCAGCGACTGTGTGCTGTGTTGCCAGGGATGAATGTGCAGCACTGGCCTCAACATTACCCGTCTTCCTCCTCCTTCTACCAGAATTATCTCCAAGGCCAGCCTGTTCTCCCAGGGCACCCTGCTGCTGGCATCTAGCTGCTCACTGTCCCTTTAGCTGCATCTCGAGCGTAGTTAACAAGCCTTTGCTGGTGATAGTAAATATAACTAATCCACCACATTCTTGTTCACAGTGGCCACCAGCACAGGACAGATGCAAACCCTGTGGTAATCTAATTTCTAGCCTTAAACTCCTTGGCCCTCCTCCTAGAACCCCAATGGGATCTGTGTGTATATGGGGACCAAAGGGGCCCCCAGACTCTCCTCTTCCTAGTCTGTCTGTCCATTGAGGAAGGTTTACAGTGTGCCAACGTGAAAGGTGAAAGGGATAGCTAATTGTATCAGAGCGCAAGATCCACACCATTTGCTGGGCAAGGCCACAAGTGAGGGTCCCCCCTGACACCACCAGGCATCAGCACGGGGTACCGACAGTGCAGCACGATGGGTTTCTGAGGTTACTCGGCCATTTACGCATCCAAATGCATTTCCCATACACTCCGAGCACTGTTCCCCCCTTGAGAGGCAGGAGGCATAGTTTATGTCGGAGGACGGGGGCTGGATCATTTGGGGGGGTCCTTGCTCTTTACCTCTGCCAGATGGGAACAACAGGGCGAGAGTCTTACAGAAAACGTTTCCCCATGCGGTTTCCTCCTGGTACAAGGCAAACACATACTCCATCCCCTTACTGTCTGAATGAAAATGGGACCAACTGGGCCTCTAGCCTTCCAGCCGTGCAAGCGTAACAGTCGCTTTTATTTAGGACGCGTACAGAATAGTTAATCCATTCCACCCAGGCATTTGTTCCCTTATATCTTACTTTTTTTTCCTTAAATATATATTTTATTGATTTTAGAGAGAAAGGAAGATGGATATATAGAAACATCAATGATGAGAGAGAGCCGAAACCGGTTTGGCTCAGTGGATAGAGCCTGCGGACTGAAAGGTCCCGGGTTCGATTCCGGTCAAGGGCATGTACCTTGGTTGCAGGCAAATCCCCAGTGAGGGGTGTGCAAGAGGCAGCTGGTCAATGTATCTCTCTCATCGAAGTTTCTAACTCTCTATTTCTCTCAATTCCTCTCTGTGTAAAAATCAATAAAATATATTTTTTTAAAAAATTGATGAGAGAGAATCATTGATCAGCTGCCTCCTGCATGCCTCCTACTGGGGAACAAGCTCACAACCCAGGTATGTGCCCTTGGCCAGAATTGAACTTGGAACCCTCCAGTCCGGCTGATGCTCTATCCACTGGGCCAAACCGGCTAGGGCTATCCTACTTCTATTTGCATGATGGTGGCAGTGGCCTAGGGGCTCTTGTCCTGTGACATCTATTCCTAAATCTAGTCCTAGCCAATCTTTTGACCTAAAAGCTGAAATATCCAAGCCATTCAAATTATCTATAATCAATAACTAAACTGGATAAGCATGATCCAGATTGTACACCTTTCCCCAGCCCACATTGTAAGCCTCTGCGATTTGTCAGATCCCTAAAGCAAATAGAACTCAGTCCATGATGGTTATGAAGACAGTTCACAGTTTTTAGCATCAATTTCAAGGGGACATGTCCTGGTGTGGCTGTTCAAGTTGGGTGTGCCCGCCCTTAACCTGTGTGTGATGGGTCTAACCCCGCTCTGCAGCCTGAACATCAGTCTCTGTGAAGCAAGACAGGTAAGGTCCTTCCCAGGAGGGTTCCAACTTGCCTCCTTTCCATGTCTTGATTAGAACAAACATAGTCTTCCGTTCGATGGTGATACACTGGAAACTCCAGAAGGCCTTGGGTCAGGAGGCCTTCTAACCTGAGAGAGGCTAAAGTAGAAGAGACACCCAGTGCACAGTTATTTTTTTTTTTAATCTTTATTGTTCAGATTATTACAAATGTGATCCTCTTCCCCCCCCTCAATTGCTCCCCTCCACCAGGTTCCCAACCCACCCTCTGTCCTTTCCCCACCACCCATTGTCTTCATCCATAGGTGCACAGTTTTTGTTCAGTCTCTTCCCGCACCCCTACGCCCCTTTTCCCTGAGAATCGTCAGTCCACTCCCCTTCCATACCTCTGATTCTATTATATTCAACAGTTAATATTGTTCATCAGATTTTTTAATTCCCTTGGTTTTTAGATTCACTTGTTGATAGTTACATATTTGTTGATCATAATTTTATCTTTATCTTCTTCCTCTTTCTATATAACCCCCTTCAGCAATTCAAATAATTCTGGTTTGGCACTGATGAACTCTTTTAGCTTTTTTTTATTTGTGAAGCTCTTTATCTGTCCTTCAATTCTGAGTGATAGCTTTGCTGGGTAGATTATTTTTGGCTGTAGGTTCTTGCTATTCATCACCTTGAATATTTCTTGCCATTCCCATCTGGCCTGCATGGTTTCTGTTGAGAAATCAGCTGACAATCATATGGGTGCTCCTTTATAGGTAACTACCTGCTTTTCTCTTGCTGCTTTTAATATTCTCTCTTTGTCTTTTGCTCTTGGAATTTTAATTATGATGTGTCTTGGTGTGGTCCTCCTTGGATTCCTTTTGTTTGGGGTTCTGCGGGCTTCCTGAACTTGTAAGTCTATTTCTTTCCCCAGGTGGGAGAAGTTTTCTGTCACTATTTCTTCCAGTATTCTTTTGGTATCTTGCTCTCTCTTTTCTTCTGGAATCCCCATAATTCTGATGTTGGTTCGCTTGAAATTGTCCTAGAGGTTTCTTACACTATCTTCAACTTTCTGGATTCTCTTATCTTCTCCCTTCTGCAGAGGAGTGTCCTCTGGCTCTTTGTGTTCTAAATCTTTGTCTTGATTCTTGCGATCTTCCAGTCTGTTTTTAGGACTTTGTATAATATTTTTTATTTCAGACAATGTTTTCTTCATTTCTAGTTGATCCCTTATTATTTCTAGTTGCTCCCTTTTCATATCTTCATAGGTCTCATTTATTTTATTGGCCTTTTTTAGGATATTATTGAATAATCTTATAACTGTAGTTTTGAACTCAATGTCCAATATTTTCTTTTCCTCCATCTCCTTCCTTTGTGTCCTTTCTCTTGTCTGCATTTTAGTTGTTTCCCTGATTTGATGTAATAGCTTTGTGTGCTAGGTGTTCTGGTAGAGCCCAGTAGCACAGCCTTCCCAGTTACCTGCGGTGGACAGTCTTGGTGTAGCCCTATGTGGGCTGTGTGTGCAGTCTTGTTGTTAAGCCTTGCTTATTGTTGGTATCACTGGGAAGCGTTGATCTCCAAGCCAATTGGCTGTGAGGATCAGCAGTGTCTCGGCTAGGAGGGCTTCTGTATTCTGCTTGGTTGGGGCGGGGTCTTGGGGTGGCGCAGACAATCTTTGGTTCACTGTCAGTCTTGCCCTAGAAAAGTCCTGTTTGCTGTGAGTTTCGGAAGATTGGTTGCAGGCACATGCACCTCTTTGGTAAAGGCTCAGACAAGCTTTGGATTCCGGCCAGTCCCTCCTTAGAGAAAGCCAGCCTCTGGGAGAGCTTCTGTGCTCAGCCACAGATGGGGTGGAGTCTCAGGTTGGTGCAGACAAACTTTGTTTTCCCTTTGGCTCCTCCCCAAGTCCCGCAGTAATGGCCTCTGGCTTCACACATCTCGGAGAGATCTCTGCCCACTGCCTGACAGTCTGGCCTCTCCCTGTCTGGGGCCGTCTATCAGAGCAATAGGGTGATTCTGTTTTCCTGTCGAATAAGAAAGCCAGCCACGCGTTAGCTGTCCGCCCTCTCTGCGCGCCAGGAGTAAGCCAGTAGCAAACTCAGCCCGGCCCTTCCTCTCCGCGCGCGCCGGGAGTAAGCCAGCGCCTTTTCGCGCACACAGTTCTCCGTACCTTCACAGTTCCTGAGGTTCAGCGTGCCTTCTCTCTCCTTCCAGATGGCAGAGCCTCCTCTCAGCTAGCCGTCCGGCGCTTCAGGGCAATGCCTCCCCTGCTTTTCAGTTCTAAATTCAAATTTGTTGTGGTAGGCTGCATTCGGGTGTCTACCCTATGCCGCCATCTTGGTTTCTCCCCCAGTGCACAGTTCTTAAGAAATTGGTCCCTAGTTTCCATTGTAGGAAGAGCTTGAGGCATTCCAGGGCCTATTGGAATCACCTACAGCCAACTCCAGGTAAAAAAAAAACACACACACAAACAAAAATCTTTTCTTAAAATTTAAACCCTAGGAAGGTTGTCAAACCCATTCTACCAAGAGATTATTAGCATTCAAAGTGACAAGAGGGTATTAAACATAAAATAAGCTAGCAAAACTTCAGTTTTATAACTAAGATTACTTTTTTTTTATTAAAGTATTATCTGTGTACATATTTTAACATTGCCCCCCCCCCATACATACCCTCCCTCCCCATAAGATTACTTTTGTTAATACCTGATTAGTATAATACATAATAATTTATAGAACTTTTGCTTCAGAAAAGGGCTAACCAAAATAAGCTTTATTTCCGAACTCCATTTGTCCTTGGGTGCGGTCAGCAAATGACACTAATTGGATTTCTGCTATCAGTCTCCCTGAGAACACTGAGATAAGCTATTTACCCTCTGGTTAGGGAGGCAAAATGCAAATCATTTACTCTGAAGTGTCCTTGGTTTAGGGCAGATGGGATTTACTAGACGGCTCCAAATTGCTGTTTAACTATTTCAATTTCCCTATTCTACTTATCCTGGATTACTGGCCTATGTCATTTATTCAACTTCTTTTCAACATTTTTCTTTACAAACATTCTATAACTTTCACAAACCTTTCTTTAGAAACCTTACAACTTTCAGAAATGACCAGCTTTAGAAACCACTTTCTTTCTCCTTCAAAATGCATCTCCATGCCTCATGTTTTTTCTATTATACCAAAATCATAATTTCTTACCATAATTTTAGAATTCTTAACCCTTAGAAACCTTTATTTTTAGATGGCATGTAAGTAATTAGTATTCCTCAGATTAACAATACTTCACATGTTAAGAGATATCTATGTTATAAAAACCAAGTGGCCCTTACACCATAAAGACCAAATACCAGGAGGCTACATGCATGGCGAGGTGAATGCAGGTGGGTGGGGCTGTGTGCTCCCCTCTGACTACAGGGACTTGACTCTGGTTCTTGCAGCGTGGTGGGACTCAAGGGAGTCCTGGGTCCTGTGCAGTCTGGCACAATTTCCTGAGGATCTGGGTCTCGCATGATTTTGCCTGCTGGATCACTAGTTTCAAATAAAATACAAGACTTATTCATTAATGGATTCAAATCCATCCTCTATATTTTCCCTAAGAGGAAAACTCAAATTAATGAACGTTTCAGTATCCTGTTATTTCAAAATATTTAGATGTTTATCATTTAACTCAGCAATGCTCCAAAACTTTTAAGTTATCAAAGCCTTTGGAAAATTATGTATAGGCCTATGAGGCTGAAGAAAAAGGTGAGAGGAGAAGGGAGCAGGCCCTGCAGCCTGTTCCCAGACCTCAAGCTGCTTGGGTTCGAAACTGCTACATTTTTCCATGCTTAGATAACATGCTAAGGTTTAGGTGACAATGAGTTCAGCTCTGACAGCATCAGGACTGTTAAGTAAAGAAACTGCTCTTTGGCTGAGACCGGTTTGGCTCCGTGGATTGAGCGTTGGCCTGCGGACTGAGGGGTCCTGGGTTGGTTCCAGTCGGGGCAAGTGCCTTGGTTGCAGGCGCATCCCCAGTGGGGGGTGTGCAGGAGGCAGCTGGTCAATGTTTCTCTATCATTGATGTTGCTAACTCCTATCTCCTCTCCCTCTCTGTAAAAAAAAAAAAAAATCAATAAAATATTAAAAAAAGAAAGAAAGAAAAAGAAACAAGAAACTGTTCCTTGGGAAGGGGGTGAGGATGTGGCCTTGGGATCTAAAGGCTCAGTAAGAGGTCTCTTCCTTTTTCTCCGTGACCCATCTGCTCCCTTTCCCAGACCTTTGAATCATTTCCCCTTCTCTTCCTGAGAACAGGATTCCCAAGATAGACGTAAACTCAGGTTTCCTATACACGTGAGGGCCCAAAAGTGGGGCTGGCTGGTCAGCTGAGACACGTGGGTCCTCCAGCAGAGGCTTTAACCCCCGCCCCCCACTGCTCCAACTCCTTTCACAAAGCTGTTCCGGGTGATGCTGTGGCCTCAGGGCCAGCTGGAGCCTTATCAGGACAGCCCTTCTCCTGAGGGGCGGGGTTGGGATTGCTTGTCCTGGGCCGGGCCGCTTAGGGAAGGGACAGCAAGGCAAGGGATCCCCCTTCTCTGTCTACCTTTGTTCTCTGTTAGGCTTCTCTGTCTTTACAACCAGCCCTTCCTCCACCAGAGAGCACAGTCAGTCTCCTCTTGAGTGATCGGACTTTCAGTATTAACGCTAGAGGCCCAGGACACGGATTCGTGCATGGGTAGGGTCGGGCCAGCTGGGGGGAGGGGACATGGGAGGTTGGCTGGCTGGCCCCACCCCCCTGGTCAAACTCCAGGTAGAGGGGACAATTTGCATATTAGCCTTTTATTATATAGGATATTTATAATTATTATTGAAAAGCTTTATCATTAATCCCTCATTTTAGTTACATCTATTTATTATATCTTAACAACTTGGAGATTTTAAAGCCAATTATTACCTAACGTGAAAGATCCTCCAGCAAAGATTCTCCTCCATCTTACTCTGGACAGTGGCTGCAGACAGGCAGCACAGGCAGCACCGGACTGAACGGACATTAGTCCCAGTCATTTTTCTGAGTAAATGGGAAGGGTTGGGAATCACTAGCCCTGCTTCTTTCAAGTCTTTGGTGTTAATGTCTGCACTTCCCCCAAGAGTGCAGTATTGCTTTGGTTACCATCTTGCAAGGGTAGAGGAAGTTCCAGAGGCTTCCACTAACCCTGCCTACCGTCACGACCGCCTCGGCCAGAGCCAGGGAGACACACACACACACACACACACGATGACTCCTCTGTGAACTGCCATGTGCATCTCTGCCAATTACACTTTCAGGAGCTCGGGAACTCACAACAGGGTGAGTCCATGGCCAGCGGGGCCAGAGAGAGCCAGACTGTGGTTGAGATCCTATCTCTCACCTGCCACCACAGACCCGTCCACGGAGTGGTGCCCACAGTGGCATTTTGAGCCCCAAGGAACTGGTGTAGGTTCAGAGCCAGTGTCTCTAACCCTGGCAGGTCTGGGTGTCTCCCTCCCCCGGGGCACACTTGCTCGTTAACTGGCCCGTCCCCGGGAGGTGGAGGAAGGTTAGTGTTTACTTGTGAAGGTGGTGCCAGGTCCCTCCTCACGGGAAGCTGACCTCTGGCTCTGGGGCTGTGAACTGACTTAAGCCTGGACCAGGGTAAGGGTGTCGCTCTCCACTCTGGGGACTCGCATCAGGTTTTTGGCACCAACCTCAGTGTTGTCCTCCTTTTAGAGATCACGCATAGCCTAGTAGGCCGGCCCTCTGATGCGTTGCTAGGGGCGCCATGATGAGTGAGCTCTCTGCAGGCCGGGGAACTGAGGAGACACCCCCGCTGCCCTCAGGGCAGCGTGCCCACCGGTCTCTGACGGCTAAGTGCTTCACTGGCCGGTGCTCCGTGGAACAGAGCCCACCTTTAAGCGGCTCCTACACCCTCACTGAGCCGCCTGTCACAGGTGTGACCCTCCGTGTGGGCCTCGTGGCCGCGGGGGCTGCTGTGGCGGGTCCGAGGCGGATGCTGGGATGCCCCGGAGCCTTCACGCGGAGAGAGATGTGTCCTCAGACACCAGAGGGCAGACTGCTCCCTGGGAAGGGGCCGGAGCGGCCTGAGTTCAGGACGATCAGCTTCGTGTGGGCTCTTGGTTCGTTGGTGATGTCTGTTTCCGGGTCCAGGCCCGTTCTTTCATGACCAGTGCCCGAGTTTCCATGAAACCCTGGGGAAGCTGTTAATCCAACAGGAGCTACAGTCAGCAGCCTGCAGGGTCTCGGCGTTTGCTCCCAGCTCTCCCCTGAGAGTCCTTTCCGGGCCCACCGAAGCTCTCTGGTTCCGTCCCCGACTAGAGCTGAGGTTAGCAGTTGTGGGCGCGACATTTCTCCCCATACTTCCCTGTCTCAGGCCACAGGCCATGGGGTCCCCTCTGCTGCCCTGGCAGGGAAGGGCGGCAGCTCCCAGGGCACCTGGCACCTCGTCACAAGCACCCAGGTGCAGTCTGATGTGCGGGGACGCCACGGCCCGGCAGGGGTTACTGGCCCGCTCTCACTTTTGTCCTCACCCCAGGCTGTATTCTCTGAACTTAGAGAAACATCGACGGGCTGCCTCCTGTAGGTGCTCCGACCCGGGATAGAACCCGAAACCAGTCATGTGCCCTGACGGGAATCAAACCCGCACCCTTTCAGTGTATGGATGGTGCTCTGACTAACCAGGCCACCGGCCAGAGCTGGCTCCCATCTTCCATTGACAAGAGGTCAGACTGTGCTCAGGCCCAGGGCACAGCCAGCCAATGCCCAAACCCACGGTGAGGGGTCTGCTTCCTGGGACATTCCTGGTATCAATTCTTTAGCAATCTATGTCCAATCAAGAGACAGAAACCACATAGTAACAGAGTGTGTAGATTAATATAAAGAATTGCTAAACAATAAGGTAGTAATGATAAAGATGGGAAGGAGATTCTAAAAGGTATCTGAGAGCCGAGGGAGGTCCCCACGGCTGTGGGCCAGGCCTAATGGAGGAGGTGTGTTTGCAGCTCCCTGGAAAGGGTGCTGGGCTGCCCAGGCCAGAGGAGTTAGCAATCGCCACGCAAACAGGGGACGACCCTCCAGGGTGCAGTGAGTGAGGCTGGTGGGTGGGCACGCAGAAGGCGCCGGGGTGCCACCCTGGGCATGAGGCGGCAGTGTGCTGTCTGCATTGAGAGGGCAGCAGCAAGTGATCACGTGGCCCTCACTGGGGCTTCGTGGGGCCTGGGGCCTGGTTGCCTAGCACACAGCTGGAGCAGAGCATGCCTGGCTGGTTCCCCTGCCTCCAAACATACACATTCACATTGCCGATAGACATGGAGCAGGAGCAGAAAGCACATTGCATTGGAACCAAGAAGAAAAACTCCCTTCCTCCCACACAGTCCTCCTGTGCCCCCTCCATCATGCTCACCGCAGAGAAGAAATGCTTACACGGTCCAGTGCATTACTGCAGAGCAAGCACTGAAGCACAGATTTGGAGCTGAGAGTTAATAAACAGATGACTGGCATGTGTTCTCAATCACTTTCCTATAGTGTTTATATAAGCAGGTCCAGGAAAAATAAAAGGTTTGGGGTTTTTTTTTGTTTTTTTTACAACTTATTTGTAAGGCTATTATAGCATCTATATATATAAAAGCCCGAGCAACCCTTATGGTGGGATGACTGGAACAACCAGAACAACTGGTCACTACGACGTGCACTGAGCAGGAGGCAGGCAGGCAGGCAAGCGGTTGGGGTGAGCGGTCCCAGATTGCCCGAGGGATGTGTTGAATTGCTAGAAGGTGCAGGCCGGGCTGAGGGCAGCCCCCACCACCACCACCATGCACTGGGCCTCTAGTTTAAAAATATGTATCGATGCCCTACTATATACCAGCCACTGTTTTAGGTCCTAGCATCACAGCGATGAACAAGACAATCAACTGCCTGTTCCCATTGTAGTGAGGGAACACAGACAACAAGCAAACACTTAAAGATACCAATCAGCCAGAAATAACATGCAAAATAAAGCAAGGAAATGGGTGCAAAGTGAAGGGACTGCCTCTTTAAGCTGTGGTGGACTGGCTTACAGCAGACTAACCTTCCCACTAAGAACAAGAAAGGCTAGATAAAAACAAGAACAAACAAAATTTTGCCCAGCCTGGATGCTCAGTGATTGAGGTTTGACCTATGAACCAGGAGGTCATGGCTGGATTTCTGGTCGGGGCACATGCCCATGTTGTGGGCTTGGTCCCCACTGTGGGGCATACAGGAGGCAGCCAGTCAATGATTCTCTCTCATCGTTGATGTTTCCTTGTCTCTCTCCCTCTCCCTTCCTCTCTAAAATCAGTAAAAAAAAAAAAAAAAAAAAATGTAAAGATGACACAATGGAGAATTTACAGAATTTGAATATGTAAAATAAACAAAATTGAAATTCTAGAATGTAAAATACAATAAATGAAATTAATAATAATAATTTGACAGCAGAATTGACACAGCTAAAGAGAAGTTAGTGAACAGGAAAACGGGTTAGTAGAAAATATCCAGACTGAAGCAGAGAGATGAAAAGATTAAACACACACACACACACACACACACACACACAGCAGAAGAAAACATATAAGAAATGGTAAAGGGGAGAATCCAAGATGGCTGCTCGGGTAGGCAACTAGCCGCAGCCGCACACAACAATTTTAATAAAATACAACTAAAATATAAAATGGACATTACCCAGAACTACAGGAAAGTCGATTGACTGGAAATCCTACAACAAGAAGCAAGGAGAAAACCAGAAGGAAGCACGGAGGAGCTGTAAAAGCCTAAGGTACGGAGACACGCGGCACATGGAGAGGACGGAGCCGGAGAGGAGGGAGGCCGAGTGCCTGGCAGGCGTTCCCTAGCGGGAAGGAGATAAAACTCCGATTGTGCTGGGCCCCCGACTGCTCTGAACCCCCGTTCTAGGCCAGACCCCGGGGACGCAGGCTCAGCCATAGGGAGCTGGGCTGTAAGTCGGAACCCCGGGGTAGCGGAGAAAGGAGGTCCCGGAGGTGCGCACACTGCCCCCAGAGAAGGGACGGTCGGCTGTGCCGCGGGATTGCCCTGACGGGAAGGAGACTGGGGCTCCAGACTGCTGTGAACGCCACCTCCAACTCCACTTCCAGCTGAACTGAACCCCAATACCGGGCTCATTGTGGGAGAGCATAGACTGTTTGGCAGCAGGCGAAAATCGAGGGCACCTTTCTCTCAGAGGCGCCGGCAGCGAGCACTGAAGGACCCGCAGAGGGCGGGGCTGACGGAAGCCAAAGCTGCAGGCTCCACCCTGAAACCCCGTCCCATCTGTAACTGCGAAATGCGACAACAAAATAGATCACAAACGAAAGAAATGGAGGACAAAAAGCGTCTGGATATAGAGTTCAAATCTACGCTTATAAGGTTTTTCAAGAATTTCCTAGAAAAGATGGATAAGGCCTATGAGGATATGAAAAGAGATCAACTAGAATTAATAAGGAGTCAACAAGAAATGATAAGGGATCAACAAGAAATAAAGAATACATTGTCTGAAATAAAAAATATTCTACAGAGTCCTAAAAACAGAAGGGAAGATCGCAAGAATCAAGTCAAAGATTTGGAACATAAAGAGCCAGAAGACACTCCTCCACAGAAGCTAGAAGGCAAGAGAATCCAGAAAATTGAAGATAATGTAAGAAACCTCTGGGACAACTTCAAGCGAACCAACATCAGAATTATGGGGGTTCCAGAAGATGAGAGAGAGCAAGATATCGAAAACATACTGAAAGAAATAGTGACAGAAAACTTCCCCCACCTGGTGAAAGAATTTGACTTACAAGTCCAGGAAGTGCACAGAACTCCAAACAAAAGGAATCCAAAGAGGACCACACCGAGACACATCATTATTAAAATTCCAAGAGCAAAAGATAAAGAGAGAATATTAAAAGAAGCAAGAGCAAAGAAGGTAGTAACTTATAAAGGAGCACCTATACGATTGTCAGCTGACTTCTCAACAGAAACCATGCAGGCCAGAAGGGAATGGCAAGAAATATACAAGGTGATGAATAGCAAGAACCTACAGCCAAAAATAAGCTACCCAGCGAAGCTATCACTCAGAATCGAAGGCCAGATAAAGAGCTTCACTAATAAAAAAAAGCTAAAGGAGTTCATCACCACCAAACCAGAATTATATGAATTGCTGAAGGGGGTTCTTTCAGAAGAGAAAGTAAACAAAGATAAAAATTATGAACAACAAATACGTAATTATCAACAAGTGAATCTAAAAACCAAGGAAATTAAAAAAATCTGATGAACAATATTAACTGTTGAATATAATAGAATCAGAGGTATGGAAGGGGAGTGAACTGACGATTCTTGGGGAAAAGGGGAGAGGGGGGCGTGGGAAGAGACTGAACATAAACTGTGCACCTATGGATGAGGACAATGGGGAGAGGGGAAAGGGCAGAGGGTGGGGTGGGAACCTGGTGGAGGAGAGCAATGGTGGGGGGGGGGGAAGGAACATTTGTAATAATATGAAAAATAAAAACTTATTAAAAAAAAAAAAAAAAAAGAAATGGTAAAAAGTGTAAAATAGGTGCAACTGGAATTCTAGAAAAGACAGAGAATGTGGGAGAAGCAACATTTGACAGAACAATGGCTGAGAATTTCCCCAGTCATTAATAAACATCAAACTACAATTCAAGAAACACACACACACACACACACACACACACACACACACACACAGACAAAGTATCTACATGCAAAATAATGAATTTGGAACCTTACTCAATACAATATGCAAAAACTAACTCAAAATTGACTAAAGACCTAAAACTATAAAAAAACCTTAGAAGCCAACCTAGGGGAAACCATCGTGACTTTGGATTTATTCATGGTTTCTAAAATATGGCACCAGTGCAAGAAACACAAAAAATAGGTGAGAACCTCATCAAAATTTAAAAATTTGTGCATCAGAATTAGGAGAATGAGACCCCCCACAGAATGGGAGAAAATACTTCATACATACATACATATTATCCGGAATATGTAAAACACTCTTACAACTCAGCAACTAAAAGATAAACAACCCAATTTTGGAATGGCGAGATGTTTTGCTGTTTCCTCTCGGAGGGTGTTTGCTGGTTTCCTCCTGAGAGAGGATTTAATACCAGTCTTCGCCGGTGACACCCATCATGACCTCCGCTCCTCACACAGATCATCGCTGCGCCTGCGTGAAGAACCGTGAGAAAGGATATTCAAGCAGAATCTGCAGATGGTTACTTCTGGTATTAACTTTTTTTTTGGTTCATAACCTGGAGGCCACTTATGACAGATACCGGGAGCCACAGGAAATCTCCACGACCCAACTAGAGTTATCGAGATGTTCCATTAACCAGGATCAAATTGATGCCTCACAAAAGGAGAAACTGACAGACACCACCTCAGGATGATCTTAAATTAACCTTTGGGCCTTTTAAAAGTCTCTTGAACCAAAACCAGTTTGGCTCAATGGATAGAGCGTCGGCTTGGGGACTGAAGGGTCCCAGGTTCAATTCCAGTCAAGGGCATGTACCTTTGTTGTGGGCACATCCCCAGTGGGGAGTGTGTAGGAGGCAGCTGGTCAATGTTTCTCTCTCATCAATGTTTCTAGCTCTCTGTCCCTCTACCTTCCTCTCTGTAAAAAATCAATTATATATATATATATATATATATATATATATATATATATATATATATATATTTAAATTGAAATAAATTCAGGCTTCACACAAAAATAAGATGGGCAAACATTGGTGGGAATGTAAAATGATGCAGCTGTTGTGGAACACAAAATGGCAGTTCCTAAAAAAAAAAAAAAATTAAACAGAATGACCACATGATCCAGCAATTCCACCTCTGGGTATAAGTCCAAAGAATGAGAAGCAAGGACTTACACAGATACTGTACATCAATGTTCCCAGCAGCATTATCCACAGCAGTCAGAAGGTGGAAACTACCCAAATGTGATACTATGAATAAACAGAACATGGTGCATTATTCAGACATAAAAATGTATTGTTCTTATGTATTTATTTTATGTACTAGAGGCCCGGTGCATGAAATTTGTGCATGGGTAGGGTCCCTAGGCCTGGCCAGTGATCAGAGCCAATTGGGGCATTCTGGCTGCTGGCCAAGGCCTTCCTTCATTCCACACCATCCCCTGGTGGTCAGTGCACATCATAGCGAGCGGTTGAACTCCCTGTCAGTTGAACTCCCAAGGGGACAATTTGCATATTAGCCTTTTATTATATAGGACTAGAGACACAGTACATGAAGCTTGGGAGGGAGGGGGAAGTCCCTCAGCCCAGCTTGTACCCTCTCCAATCTGGGACCCTCGGGAGATATCCCAGCAGTAGAACATCCCTCTCACAATCTGGGACCACTGGCTCCTAACCACTTGCCTGGCTGCCTGATCGCCCCTAACCCCTCTGCCTGCGGGCCTGATCACCCCTAACTGCCTCTGTCTGCTGGCCTGATTGCCCCTACCTTGCCCCTCTGCCAGCCTAATTGCTCCTACTTTTCCCCCTTGCTGGCCTGATCAACTCTAACTTGCTTCCCTGCTGGCCTGATTGCCCCTAACTGCCTCTGCCTCTGCCCTAGCCTAAGCCGCAGTCTGGCCTCCCTCTGCAGAAGGCAACCTGGCAGATCAGGGGAAGGCACCACCCTTATTACCCCTCTGGCCTGAGCCTGGGCCCTTTGCAGCCACCAACAGCTGCCTGAGCTTTGGCCCTCACAGCCACTGGGGCTTTGCCAGAAAGACGTCCACCTAATTAGCATTTTACCCTTTTATTAGTATAGATTATCCTATCTAATAGAAGAGTAATATGCAAATTGACAATCACTCCAACACATAAGATGGCTGCCCCCATGTGGAGATAAGATGGCTGCTACAAGATGGCCAGCAAGGGAGGGCAGTTGGGAGGGATCAGGCCAGCAGGGGAGGGCAGTTGGGGAAAATCAGGCTGGCAGGGGAGCAGTTAGGCATCAATCAGGCTGGCATGGGAGCGGTTAGGGGGTGATCAGGCTGGCAGGCAGAAGCAATTAAGGGCAATCAGGAAGCAGGCAGGCAAGCAGTTGCGAACCAGCAGTCCTGGATTGTGAGAGGGATCCTAGATTGAAGAGGGTGCAGGGTGGGCTGAGGGGAACCTCCCCCCTGCCCCATGCACGAATTTCATGCACTGGGCGTCTAGTTCATATGTAAAAATGAATGAAGTACTAATACACTATACATGAACTTTTAAAAAATATATATTTTATTGATTTTTTACAGAGAGGAAGAGAGAGAGATAGAGAGTTAGAAACATCGATGAGAGAGAGAGTCATTGATCAGCTGCCTCTTGCACGCCCCTACTGGGGATGTGCCCCCAACCAAGGTACATGCCCTTGACTGGAATCAAACCCGGGACCCTTCAGTCCATAGGCCAATGCTCTATCCACTGACCCAAACTGGTTTCGGTACATGAACTTTTGTTACCAGCAAGGGGGCCCACTTTGAGTGGGTCTGCCCAGGGCAGGCCAGGAGTGTGTGGGTTCTTAACTTCATTCAGGAAAATTTCACCTGAGCCCAAGTGATTTTGAGAGGGTGTTTATGAAAGCTGGGGACAGTGAAACAAGGCAGGACTTAGGACAGAGAAGCAACAGGTGAGTTAGGCGGGGCAGCTTTGGCTCACTGAGAAGTCAGAGAAAAGGGCCTTGGGGACAGGTTCAGGGATTAGCCTGGGACAAGTTGCCGGTGCCCATTGCTCCCCTGCAAGACTTGTGGGTCCCTCAGAGTTCAGGAGATGCGTGCCTGTGGGGGGAGAAGAGAGGGAAGGGAAAGGCATGAGAGTACGTCTATACTGAAAGAAAATGATAACATCTTTTAAGAGATAAACCATAAAAAGACATATACATGGCCAGGCACACAATTTCATTTACCTTACTTCCTGTGTGTTATGAAATGAAACTTTTTAAATGCAGTTGATCATGAAAAGTTTATCAAGACCCTTCCAAGAAACACATTCCATTGGGAGGAAAGAGCTAGGTTGGAAGGAGAGGGATGTCATGGACTGAGCTGTGTCCCCACACAATTCCTGTGTTGAAGGCCATAACGCTCCATGTGACTGCGTTTGGAAACCGGGACTTTAAAGAGAGACGTGAGGCGAAATGGACCCAGCGGCGGGCCCTAATCCAGCAGGACTGGTGTCCCCATAGAAAAGAGATGCCACGAGTGTCCGCGCACAGAGAGCCCAAGTCTCAGGTTTGCCAGGATCTTATCTTGAACTTCCGTCTCCAGAACTGTGAGGAAGTAAGCCTCTGCTGCTTAGGCCGCACAGCCTGTGGCTGTTCGTAATGGCAGCCCTACAGATTGGTACTTGACAAAAAACATTTCAAGGAAATTTTAGAAAGTGTAGACAGAATGATTTCTGTGGCTTGTAAAAGATCATAATTGTGACGAGAGCAGAAAAATCATATTCAAAAATGCAATTTCCAGCACAGTCGAGGGTTCTCAGAAGCATAGCACGAGCAAGGGAGTGGAACACTTGCCCATTTGGGCCTTTTTGAGTTTCTTGTCACGCTTTATCAGTACTTTCACAAGGTGATTCGTTTCTGAAGACTCCACTGCCGAGACGAGCAGACCACCCACCGGCTTCCCAGATACGGACATGGCGAGCCTGACACTGACCGAAGCTCTTCACCTTTCCCACCGCTCAGCTGGCAGCATCCATTCCAGCTTCCTCCCCTCACCCCAAACCTCACCAGGAAACACTGCCATCTGCAGTATCTATGTTTAAAACTTCGCCTTGTTTATTTTATTATTGCTAAGTGTCATTTCCCTTCATTATGTGTCTTCGGCATTATTTCACTGTTCATTTACATTATAGCATATATTTATTGCACTTAAAAGGAAAACATGATTTGTATCCTGTTATGTTCTTGCACAAAGAAACTCATTAGTGAGTCAATTAAGTGTTGATCAATTAAGTAACTGGTGTTTTAAGGCTTTATATCAGTGATTCCCAAAGTGGTCTATATCGACCCCCAGGGGTCTATGACAACCTGCAAGGGGTCTACGTCAGCGAAAAAAAAATTTGGGGGTCCATGAAATGAAAATGGGGGTCCACGATAGTGGATCTCAACATACACTGATAGTACCTATTTACTTACATCATATTATCTTATAATATAAAAACATATAAATTATTTATAAAAGTACCTATGAAGTAAAAAATTTATTATATGTTTATAAAATTGTGTAAGTTGTAGGATAAAAACCTGCACATAATGATATACCAGTATCATCTTGTTACAAGCATATGCGCAGTAAACATTCTTGCCAATTTTTGTCTCAAAGCTTCGCGAACTTGCACCAACTTGTTCAATTCGTCACTCTATAAATATGAATGTGAGAAAAATACGTTCATTTGTTTCCTGAATCTTAAATAGGAAAGTGCTGAGAAAACATTTAAAAAAATATAAACTGGTAGTTTATCATACAAATTATAGTGAATCAGTGTTATTTTGTTTGAGAATGCCGGAGAAAAATAGGTACATTATTTTTTATTAAATTTTATGTTACGTATATTTTATATAACAGATACAAAATTTTATTTTGAGTAGTTTTAATTTAAATTCAATAAATAAATGTATAAAACTTAACATGTGTTTTTATTTCAAGTTTTTAACACTAAACTTCACTACAGTTAGAAATTTACAAAAAAATCAATATCAGGTAAGTAGGGGGTCTACCCAAAACCGAAAAACATGGCAAGGGGTCTACGGCACAAACAAGTTTGGGAACCTCTGCTTTATATTAAGCAGAAATACCTGGTTGATCATTACATATGTATTTTAGAAAGTTTCAAGTACTGAGGGAAATTGGTTGGGATTTTTAGCTGTGCTGGGAATACATTAGTATTTTCCTCATTTAAAATAATTCTGTACAATAAACAAACAAACAAACAAACAAATAAATAAATAAAATAATGCTGTACAGGCCTGGCCAGTGTGGCATAGTTGAATATTGACCCATGAACCCGCAGATCCTGGTTTGGTTTCCAGTCGGGATGCCTGCCTGGGTTGCAGGCTCAATCCCCAGTACAGGGCTCATACGAGGCAGCTGATTGATGTTTCTTTTTTTTTTTTTTTTTTTTTTTTTTTTTTGCAGTGCAAAACGGCTCCTCTTCTGAGCCAGCTCATTTATTTGCTTGGGACAGTGAATGCTCTAATTACAACATATTTGGTTTCCTTTGTAATACTGGAATTTTCTTAAGTATCTTTGGATACTTTCCCACCGCTCGAATATTAGTCATGCCGCTTAATGCTCAAACAAATCCTGAAGTCAACACTCTTAAACAAATTCTTTCCTATTTGCATGGAAATTAGATTTTGAAAACCTCAAAATGAAAACAAGTTTCATAGCCCATGTCCATAAAATGCCCCTCCATCGGCAAGTGGACTGTAAACTTTGCTTCCAAACAGAAGCCTTCAGTTCCATTAGTTTATGATGCTTGAGAAGCTAAGCGGGACTTGCAAGCTGGCGCACTTCACTCTTGAGGGGAACGTTTCCCTGGGTGCCAGCTTCACAGTGTTTGGCTTTGCTTCTGTCTGAATTGAAGCACCTTCGGCTCTTTTACCTTGGTGTTTTTATTACACATAAACAAAGTAAATCTACATTTGATCTCAAGTCTGGAAGATTTGTTTGATTTTTATTTTTTTTTTTTTTTTTTTTTTTTTTACATATTTTCTTGATTTTTTTTTTATTGCCCCCCTCCCTCCCTCCCACACATCCCCTCCCTCCCCATAGTTTTATGTCCATTGGTTGTACTTATATGCATTTATACAAGTCCTTCGGTTGATCTATTATCTCCCCCTGATATCCCTACCCTCCCCACTGTAATTTGACAGTCTGCCTGTTGCTTTACTTTCTCTATATCTGTCTCTTGGTTCATCAGTTTATAAAGATCTTTATCATCCACCGATGTGTGAGGTCATGTGGTGTTTCTCTTTCGTTGATTGGCTTATTTCACTCAGCATGATGCTCTCCAATTCCATCCAGGTTGCTGCAAATGATGAGAATTCCTTCTTCTTTATGGCAGCATAGTATTCCATTGTGTAGATGTACCATAGTTTTTGGATCCAATCATCTGCTGACGGGCACCTAGGCTGTTTCCAAATTCTGGCTATTGTAGATTGTGCTGCTATGAACATAGGGGTGCATATATCCTTTCTGATTGGTGTTTCTAGTTTCTTGGGATATATTCCTAGAAGTGGGATTACTGGGTCAAATGGGAGTTCCATTTTCAGTTTTTTGAGGAAGTTCCATACTGTTCTCCACAGTGGTTGCACCAGTCTGCATTCCCACCAGCAGTGCACGAGAGTTCCTTTTTCTCCGCAACCTCGCCAACACTTGTCGTTTGTTGATTTGTTGATGTTGGCCATTCTGACAGGTGTGAGATGGTACCGCATTGTTGTTTTGATTTGCACCTCTCGGATACTTAGTGACTTTGAGCATGTTTTCATGTGCCTTTTGGCCTTCCTTCTGTCTTCTTTTGAAAATATTCTGTTTAGGTCCATTGCCCATTTTTTAATTGGATCATTCATCTTCCTTTTATTTAGTTGTATAAGCTGTCTGTAAATGTTGGAGATTAAACCTTTATCAGTGGTAATATTTGCAAATATGATCTCCCACACCGTGGGCTTTCTTGTTGTTTTATTGATGGTTTCTTTTGCTGTAAAAAAGCTTTTTATTTTGAAGTAGTCCCATTTGTTTATTTTCTCTTTAGCTTCCATTGCCCTAGGGGCAGTATCAGTGAAGAAGTTATTTTGGCATACGTCTGAGATTTTGCTACCTGTGGATGCTTCTAGTATTTTTATGGTTTCCCGTCTGATGTTTAAGTCCTGTATCCATTTTGAGTTTATCCTTGTGAATGGTGTAAGTTGGTGATCTAGTTTCATTCTTTTGCATGTGTCTTTCCAATTTTCCCAACACCATTTATTGAAGAGACTGTCTTGACTCCATTGTATATTCGTGCCTCCTTTGTCAAATATTAATTGAGCATAGTGATTTGGGTTGATATCTGGGTTCTCAATTCTATTCCATTGATCTATTTGTCTGTTCTTGTGCCAGTACCAGGCTGTTTTGAGAACAGTGGCTTTGTAGTATAGTTTGAAGTCTGGTATTGAGATCCCTCCTACTTTACTCTTCTTTCTCAGAATCGCTGTGGCTATTCGGGGTCTTTTATTGTTCCAAATGAACTTTTGGAGAGTTCTTTCTAGGTCAGTGAAATATGTCGTTGGTATTTTAATGGGGAGTGCATTGAACCTATAGATTGCTTTAGGAAGTATGGACATTTTGATGATGTTGATCCTACCAATCCATGAACATGGTATGTTCTTCCATCTCCTTACATCTTCCTCTATCTCTTTTTTCAGTGTCATGTAGTTTTCCGCAAATAGGTCCTTTATTTCTTTAGTTAAATTTATTCCTAGGTATCTTAATTTTTTTGGTGCGATGGTGAATGGAATTGCTTTTTTAGCCTCTGTTTCTGTAGTTTCACTGTTGGTGTATAGAAATGCCATGGATTTCTTGGCATTAATTTTATATCCTGCTACGTTGCCAAATTCATTTATTAAGTCAATTAGTTTTTTAATGGAGTCTTTTGGGTTTTTTATGTACAATATCATGTCATCTGCAAATAAGGATAACTTTACTTCTTCTTTTCCAATTTGGATGCCTTTTATTTCCTCCTCTTGTCTAATTGCAATGGCTAGTACTTCCAGAACTATGTCAAACAGGAGTGGCGAGAGTGGGCATCCCTGTCTTGTTCCTGTTCTTAGAGGGAATGGTTTTAGTTTTTGCCCATTGAGTATAATGTTGGCTGTGGGTTTATCATATATAGCTTTTATTATGTTGAGGTATGATCCTTGTACTCCCACTTTTTTAAGAGTTTTTAACAGGAAAGGGTGTTGGATTTTGTCAAATGCTTTTTCTGCGTCAATTGATATGACTATATGATTTTTATCTTTCAATTTGTTTATGTGATGTATCACGTTTATTGATTTGCAGATATTGTACCATCCTTGCATTCCTGGAATAAATCCTACTTGGTCATGGTGTATGATCTTTGTGATGTTCTTCTGGAGTCGATTTGCTAGAATTTTGTTGAGGATTTTGGCATCTATGTTCATGAGGGATATTGGCCTGTAATTTTCTTTCATTGAGTTGTCTTTATCTGGTTTTGGTATTAGGGTGATGTTGGCTTCATAGAAGGAGTTCGGAAGTGTTCCTTCCTCTTGGATTTTTTGGAATAGTCTGAGGAGGATAGGTTTTAGTTCTTCCTTGAATGTTTGGTAAAACTCTCCTGTGAAGCCATCTGGCCCTGGGCTTTTGTTTGCTGGAAGCTTTTTGATGACGGTTTCAATTTCTTCCCACGTCACTGGTCTATTGAGATTTTTAGATTCTTCCTGATTGAGTTTTGGCAGTTTGTATTTTTCTAGGAATATGTCCATTTCCTCCAGGTTGTTTAGTTTGTTGGAATAGAGTTGTTCGTAGTATTTTGTAACAATCTGTTGTATTTCGGTGGGGTCTGTTGTTATTTCACCTCTTTCATTTCTGATTTTGTTTATTTGGGTCCTCTCTCTTTGTTTCTTGGTTAGCCTGGCTAGAGGTCCATCAATCTTGTTTATCCTTTCGAAGAACCAGCTCTTGGTTTTGTTGATCTTATGTATTGTTTCTTTGGTCTCTATGTCATTTATCTGTGCTCTGATTTTTGTTATTTCCTTCCTTCTGCTTACACTGGGCTTTTCTTGTTGCTCTTTTTCTAACTCTTTGAGTTGTAGAGTTAGTTCATCTGTTACCATTTTTTCTAGTTTTTTGCAATAGGCTTGTAAGGATATGAACTTCCCTCTCAAAACTGCTTTTGCTGTGTCCCATAGATTTTGGATTGTTGTGTTTTCATTGTCATTTGTTGCCAGGATGTTTTTAATTTCTTCCTTGATTTCTCTGGTAACCCAGTCCTTGTTTAATAGCATGTTGTTTAGTCTCCATGTATTTGATTTCTTTGGATTATTTTTATTGTAATTAATTTCCAGTTTTATGCCACTATGGTCTGAGAAGATGCTTGATATGATTTCTATCTTCTTGAATTTGAATAGACTCTGCCTATGTCCCAAAATGTGGTCTATCTTTGAGAATGTCCCATGTGCACTTGAGAAGAATGTATATTCTGTGGCTTTGGGGTGGAATGTTCTAAAGATGTCAATTAATTCCATCTGGTCTAGTGAGTCGTTTAGGATTGATATTTCTTTGCTGCTTTTTTGTTTAGATGATTTGTCGAAGGGTGACAGTGGGGTATTAAAATCTCCTACTATGATTGTATTGCTATTAATCTCTCCCTTAATGTCCTCCAACAGTTTTTTTATGTATTTGGGTGCTCCTGTATTGGGTGCATATATATTTACCAGGGTTATTTCTTCTTGTTGGATTGTACCCTTTAGTATTATGAAGTGACCTTCATTATCTCTTGTTATGTCCTTCACTCTGAGATCTAATTTGTCAGATATAAGTATTGCTACCCCAGCTTTTCTTTCCTTTCCATTTGCCTGGAAAACTTTTTTCCATCCCTTCACCCTCAGTCTGTGTGCATCTTTTTTTCTGAGGTGGGTTTCTTGTAGGCAACAGATGTAAGGGTCTTGTTTTCTTATCCAATCTGACACCCTATGTCTTTTGATTGGAGCATTTAATCCATTTACATTTAAGGTTATTATTGATAGGTACTCATTTGATGGCATTTTTATTCTATACCCATGTTCCTTCTTCAATTCCTATTTCTTTATTTTTACAGTAGACCCTTTAGCATTTCTTGCATTGCTGGTTTGGTGGAGATAAATTCCTTCAGTCTTTTTTTGTCTGTGAAGCTCCTGATTTCCCCTTCAATTTTGATTGATAGTCTTGCTGGGTACAGTATTCTTGGATTCAAACCCTTCCTTTGCATGACTTTGTATATTTCATCCCATTCCCTTCTGGCCTGATATGTTTCTGTTGAGAAATCAGTTGCTAGTCTGATGGGGGTTCCTTTGTAAGTAACTTTCTGTCTCTCTCTGGCTGCTTTTAAGATTCTTACTTTGTCGTTGTTGTTTGCCACTTTAATTATAATGTGCCTTGGCGTCTGTCTTCTGGGATTCATTTTGCTTGGGACTCTGCGAGCATCTTGGATTTGTGTGGGTTTTTTCTTCTCTATCTCAGGAAAGTTTTCTGTCATTATTTCTTGAAATACTTTTTCCACGTCTACCTCAGTTTCCTTTCCTTCTGGAACCCCTATTATTCGAATATTATTTTGTTTTGTAATGTCCCAAAGCTCCCGTAGGCTCTCCTCCTGCTTTTTAATCTTTTTTTCTAGAAGCTGCTCTAATTGGGTATTTTTTTCCATCTTGTCTTCTAGCTCACTGATGCGGTCTTCCGCTTCATCTAGTCTACTCTTGATGCTTTCTATTGAGTTCTTCATGGTAGCGATGTCATTTTTCATTTCTTCTTGGTTCTTCCTCAATTCCTGATGGTTCTTCCTCATTTCTTCTTGGTTATTGTCAAATTTCTCTTCCATTCTTTTTAGCCAACCAATAATCATTATTCTGAACTCTTGCTCTGGTAGGCTGCTTGCCTCTGGCTCGTTTACTTCCTTTTCTGGTGATGCCTGCTTTTCTTTCATTTGTGGGGTGTTTCTTTGTCTTCCCATGGTATCTCTTTTCAGGATGTCTGGTTATGTGGTGTTCTTTCTCTTGCGTTAATTTATAGGTGCAAAATACAACACTACCATGTACAACACGAGAGGCACTTAACAGGAATGTATTTACAATATTAATAACCTCTAATAAAGGTAACCCCTAGCGATAGGCAAATTAGGGTATAGGAGAGAAGGAAGGAAGGAAGGTAAAAATAAAATAAAGAAAAATTAAAAAAAAAAAAAAGTCAAAGAAGAAATAAAGTAATGACAAAATGAAGTTAGAAAACAGGGAGAAAAAGAAGAGAGAGAGAGAAAGAGAGAGAGAGAGAGAGAGAGAGAGAGAGAGAGAGAGAGAAGAAGCAAACTAAAAAAATGGGAAACAAACTATATATATGTGGAGAAAATTGCCATAGATCAACCAGTGAGCCCAGCCAATGCCGGTAACAATACTTGGAGATTAATACAAACTACAATACAATATCCACTATTATTAAGTAAGGTTATGATATACAGAAGTCAAAGAAACAAACAAAAACAGAGGATTTAAAAAAAATTACAAAGCAACAATAACAACACTGGAATAAGCATAACAATTTCACTGAAAAGCACCAATATTCACAATAATCAACCTTCACTCAAACAATGAGAAAAGGATAGAAAGTAGAACCGTTTTTTTTTTTGTGTTTTTTTTTTTTTTTTTTTAACTAGTTAATATAGTGCAGAGAGTGATATTTATACACTTGTATCAGGGGTTGGAACTTAGATCTATGAGTATAGTGAGAGCTTTAGCAGGGGGTATACAGAAAGAATAGAGGAAAAACTAAAGCCGGAAAGGGATAGGATAAACTGGAGACTAAAAGGTTAAAGTTTAGTAAGAGAGTGATGGGGTAAAGGTCGAATTGAGATAGGGTTGAATGATGCTATAGTAGAGATTAAAATAGAATGAAGGTTACTCCCAATGTAAAATAAAGACGAAGTAAAATGGTACTGGGGAGGAAAAGAAAAAGAAAAAAAAATTGCAAAATAGCAGTAGTAATAGTGAAGATAGAGATTGAAAAATGTAATAATTGAAAAGGTAAAATCAAGTAAGGAAAAAAGAAAAAAAATCGTTTCTGAAGTAAAAGATGTAAAAAATGAAAATTAAATAAAAAATGTAAAAAATGAAAATAAAATAAAGAATAGTATAATTAGCATAAAATTGTCCAGTAGAGTTCAATCACTTCCTCTGTTATTGTATTTGGTATGCCTGGTTCTTGGATCAGAGAGTCTTGCAGTTCCCAGCTTTCCACTGCACCTCAGTTTTGTAAGGTAGTCCTTAATTTTAGGCAGGCTATATCTTAGTTATTTGTGTCCATTTATTTATTTTTGATTAATTAAAAGAAAAAGAAAAAGAAAAAAGAAAAAAAAAAAAAAAAAAAAAAAAAAAGGCAGTTTGTAGTTCAGCCCTTAGGTGTCAGTGTTACTGGTTTGACCTCCCAGACTTTGGTTGCTCTGGCCTTCTTTCTCTCTGGGGGCGGGCCCTCGCAGCTCTCCCGGGCTACAATATAGGCGGGGCCACGGCCGCTCTGGGGGCGGGGCCTCGCGGCGCTCCTCGGGGCGCAGCGCTCAGGGCCGCACTGGGGGCAGGGCCTCGCGGCGCTTTGGTGCTACAATATATCAATAGGTGGGGCCGCGGTGCTCTGGGCCGCTCTGGGGCCGGGGCCTCACAGCGCTCCTGGTGGCGCGCTCAGGGCCGCTCTGGGGGCGGGGCCTCGCGGCGCTCCGGGCCGCGGTGCTCTGGGCCGCACTGGGGCCGGGGGCCTCGTGGCGCTCCGGGGCCGTGGAGCTCAGGGCAGCACTGGGGCCGGGCCTCGTGGCGCTCCTGGTGGCGCGCTCAGGGCCGCTCTGGGGGCGGGGCCTCGCTGGAGCAATGGCGCTATCGCAGCCTGAACTCTCAGCCTAGCCACGCAGACTCTGACCTTTCTGTGGGTGGTTGAAGAGCTTCCTTGAATCCTCCCGCTTGCTCCGATCGGGGCGCCACAGGTGCTCGATGGACTCCTCGGCTGTGGGTTTTCCAGGCCTCAGAGAAGCTGCTCCCTTCCTGGTAGGGTGGCGCCGCCTTTGCGCTGAGCCCGGAGCTCCGGGAGAAGTCGGGAGTGCTGGCCGCTTGGTCAGGAAAAATTGTCCAGCGGACACTTCCTTACCTTCCTAGAGTGATCCGCTGCCCCTTAGCTGCTAATCAACATTCCCTGAGCGACTCAGATGTTGCTTCTATCTGTTTTGGGACCGGGGTCAGAACAAGTCCGTCTGTTCGGTCGCCATCTTCAAGCTCCGCCCCCTGATTGATGTTTCTAGCTCTCTCCCTCTCTTCATCTCTCTGAAATCAATAATAATGATAATAGTAATAATGCCGTACAGACACCCACTACCTAAAAATTCACTATCCAACATGTTTTTAGGAATGGATTACATCTTCTGAGGGCTACCTGAATTGGGAAGCAAGGTACGGAAAGAATAAAGGCACATAATTATATTGCTGTGTACTTAATGTCGCATTCCATTAGAAGACGCTGATCAGCCCTTTGTAATGCTAAGATTTACCCGCTAGGTAGGGTGGTGACAGTGAGATCTCTTCATCTACAGTTAACAGTTCCCTCCTGAGACTAGAAAGGAAAGTGTGTGGTGGTACTTTCGCTCTATATGAGTGTTTACAACCATCACTTACCTATTGATTTTAACGCCAATTGATAATCCTTGTCTGAATCAATAATTTTGTGAAGTTTGCAAAATTTTGTTTTTCTAATTATTTTCTTTCTTTTTTTGTATTAATTTAAATTTATTTATTTAAATATTTAATGTTGAGGAGAGAACCAAGATGGTGGCCTAGGTATAGGCATTAACTGCCACCTCGCACAACAATTTCAAAACAACAACTAAAAGACAGAACGGACGTCATCCAAAACCACAGGAAAGCTGTCTGAGCAGGAAATCTACAACTAGAAAGAAGGAGAGAGGCTCACGGATCAGGGGAGCCGCAAAGCACTGAGGTAGGGAGATGCTCACGCGCAGAGAGGAAGGGCAGCCAAGTGCCTGGCTGGTGGGAGGGGAAAGGAAGCCCCCGACTGCACTGAACCTCAGCCCCAGCCAAAACCCCGTGGACCCAGGCTCATACGCATGGTGTCTGGACTGTAGGGAAAGGCACTCGGAGACTCAAAGACTGGGAGATGCGGGGGAGCTGGAGCCGCAGCACGCAAGTGAGTGTGCACAGAGAGGTCTTACCACAGAGGTTACTGAGGCCTCTCCATAGCAGAAGGAGTCCGAAGCTCCTAACTGCACTGAACCCCCAGTTCTGACTGCACTGATCACTGAAACCCAGTTCAGGGCGAACCCCTGGGGCACCCATGCTCTTACAAGGGGAATCTGGACTGTCAGGCAGAAACTCAGGGGATCTGTGGAAGGCAGAGATCGAAGGCGCATGTACAAGGGCAGGACTGACAGGAAGCCAAGACTGGCGGCTCAGCCCTGAGACTCTGCCCCATCCAAGCTGAGCTCAGAGGCTTTTGCAATTTTGCAAGTCTGATCCTATAAGACTGTCTCCAATACAGAAGGTATCCTGGTGTAGACACAGCTGATACTCACATCCAATAGGCCTGGAGTCAATTCCTCCCAGTGATACCAACAATAATCAAGACTTAACTACAACAAGGCTGTACATGCAGTCAAAAGGGAAGCACCTAGAGTGTCTACCTCAGGTAACTAGGGAGGCTGACCCATCGGACCATATAGGATACCTAGAACATAAAGCTACCCTACCAACTCAGGGAAACAGTGAAAATGCCGAGACAAGGAAAGAGATCTCAAACAAAAGAAATGGAGGAGAACAAAAGACTAAATATAGAGTTCAAAACCACGGTTATAAGGTTTTTCAAAAATTTCCTAGAAAAGTCTGATAAATTTAACGAGACTCTTGAGGATATGGAAAAGGACCAACTAGAAATTAAACATCCACTGATTGAAATAAAAAATATTATATAGAGACCCAACAGCAGACTAGAGAAATGCAAGAACCAAGTCAAAGATTTGGGATACAAAGAGGCAAAGGACACTTCTCTGGAGAAGCAAGAAGAGAAAAGAATCCATAAAGTTGAAGAAGGGGAATCTGGACTGTGAGGACTTAATCTTACACTTAAGACGCCTCTGGAATAACTTCAAACATCAGAATTATGGGGGTGCCAGAAGAAGAGAGAGAGCAAGATACTGAAAACCTATTTGAAGAAATAATGTCAGAAAACTCCCCCCACCTGGTGAAAGAACTAACCTTACAAGTCCAGGAAGCTCACAGAACCCCAAACAAAAGAAATCCAAAGAGGACCACACCAAGACACTTCATAATTAAAATGCTAAGGGCAAAAGACAAAGAGAGAATCTTAAAAGCATTAAGAGAAAAGCAGTTAGTTACCTATAAGGGAGCACCCATATGACTACCAGCTGATTTCTCAACAGAAACTTTACAGGCCAGACGGGAGTGGCAATAAATATTCAAAGTGATGAATATCAAGAACCTACAACCAAGATTAATCTACCCAGAAAAGTTATCATTCAGAATTGAAGGGCAGAAAAAGAGCTTCACAAAAAAAAAAAACAAAAAAACAAAAAAACGCTAAAGGAGTTCATCACCACCAAACCAGTATTGTATGAAATGCTGAAAGGTATTCTTTAAGAAGAGGAAGAAGAAGAAAAAAGATAAAAATTATGATCGACAAATACATATATATCAACAACTGAATCTAAAAACAAGTGAATTAAAAATCTGAGGAACAGAATAAACTGGTGAATATAATAAAATCAGGGGCAAAGAAAGGGAGTGGATTGATAATTATAAGGCGGAAAGGGTGTGGGAGGTGCAGGAAGAGACTGGACTAAAATCATACACCTATGGATGAGGACAATGCGGGTGGGAGGTAGAGGCAGAGGGTTGGGTGGGAACCGGGTGGAAGGGAGCTATGGGGGGGGGAAAGGAGAAACAATTGTAATAATCTGAGCGATAAAGATTTATTTAAAAAATATTTAATATTGCCGAATCCGGTTTGGCTCAGTGGTAGAGCCTCGGTCTGCAGACTGAAAGGTCCCTGGTTCGATTCCAGTCAAGGGCATGTACATTGGTTGCGGGCACATTCCCGGTAGCGGGTGTGCAGGAGGCAGCTGGTCGATGTTTCTCTCTCATTGACGTTTCTAGCTCTCTATCCCTCTTGCCTCCTCTCTGTAAAAAATCAATAAAATATATATTTTAAAAAATAAATAAATAAAAATTAAAAAAAATATTTAATATTAACTGAAGAACCAAAAGATAGATATAGAGACAGTAAAGCAACAAGCAGACTGTCAAATTACAGCGGGGAGGTTGGGGAGATCTGGGGGAGATAAGAGATCAACCGAAGGACTTGTATACATGCAGGTAAGTACAACCAATGGACACAAAACTCTGGGGAGGGAGGGTATGTACAGGAGGGGGGGGGCATTGGTATATGTACAAAAATAATAATTTAATTTAAAAAAATAAATGACATAGATTTACAGGATAAAAAAATATATTTAATGTTGAAAGTATTACAGATGTCCCCATTTTCCCCCTCCATTGCTTCCCTCCACCTGGTTCCCACCCCATTACAAGCCTTCACCACCCTATTTTCTGTGTCCATAGGTAATGCATACATGCATATAAGATCTTTGGTTAATCTCTTTCCACCCCCAACCTCCCTTCCCGCTGAGATTTGTCAGTCTGTTCCATGTCTCTATACTTCTGATTCTATTTAATTCATCAATTTTTTTTTGTTGTTCATTAGGTTTCTTTCATCTTTTTATGTTTATTGATTTCAGAGAGAAAGGGAGAGGAAGAGATAGAAATATCAACTATGTTAAAGAATCATTGATTGGCTGCTTCCTGCATGCCCCCCACTTGGGATCAAACACACAACCCTGAAATATGCCCTGAATCAAACCATGACCTCCTGGTTCATAGGTCAATGCTCAATCACTGAGCTACACTGGCTGGGCATTCATTAGATTTTGTTTGCTTATTTTAATTTTTTTATTCAATTGTTGATAGATATGTATTTATTGCCATTTTATTGTTCATATTTTTTATCTTTCTCTTCTTTGTCATCTTCCTCTTTTTAAAGAATATCCGTCAACATTTCATGTAATACTGGTGATAAACTCTTTTAGCTTTTTCTTGTATGGAAAGCTCTTTATCTGACGTTTAATTCTAAATGATAGCTTTACTGGGTAGAGTAATCTTGGTTGTAGTCCTTGCTATTCATCACTTTGAATATTTATTGCCACTCCCATCTGGGCTGCAAAGTTTCTGTTGAGAAATCAGCTGATAGTCATATGGGTGCTCCCTTGTAGGTAACTAACTGCTTTTCTCTTAATGCTTTTAAGATTCTCTCTTTGTCTTTTGCCCTTAGCATTTTAACTATGATGTGTCTTGGTGTGAGACTTTTTTGGTTCCTCTTGTTTGGGGCTACCTGAGCTCCGTGGACTTGTAAGTCTATTTCTTTCACCAGGTAGGGGAAGTTTTCTGTCATCATTTCTTCGAGTAGGTTTCCAATATCTTGGTCTCTCTCTTCTCCTTCTGGTACCCCCATAGTGCAAATGTTGGTATGCTTGAAGTTGTCTTAAAGGCTCCTCACACTATCTTCACATTTTGGGATTCTTTTTTCTTTTTGCTCTTTTGATTGGGTGTTTTTGCTTCCTCATATTCCAAATCATTGATTTGATTCTTGGAATCCTCTACTCTACTATTGAATCCCTGTAAATTCTTATTTCAGTTAGTGTATGCTTAATTTCTGACTGGTCATTTTTCATGTCGTTGACATTCTCACTAAAATCCTTTGGTCTCACTAAGTCCCTTGATGTTCTCATTAATTCCCTTGAGGCTCTCATTAAGTCGCTTGAAACTCACATTAAGATCCATTGTTTTGAACTCTGTATCCAGTAGTTTGCTTGCTCCCATTCTTTTCATTTGTAACATGTTTCTTTGTCTCTGCATTTTGTCTGCTTCCCTGTGTTTGTTTCTATGTATTAGATGGAGCTGTTATGTCTCTTGGAATCGGTAGAGTAGCCTGTGTATTAAGTATCCTGTGGGCCAAGTGGCTCACTCTCCCAAGTCACCTAAGCTGTGCACTTTGCATGCACCCTTGTATGGGCTGTGTGCACAGTCTTGTTGAGATTGAGCCTTGATTGCTGTTGGTGTCACTGGGAGGAATTGGCTGTAGGATCATTTGTGACTATAGTAGAAGAGCTAATGTGCAGGAAACACCCCTGTGGAGCAGGGCTTACTTCAGTGGAGTTTTGGTGCTCATTGAGTCTGCCCCTTGAGTGTGTTGCTTGTGTATGTGTAGAGTTTTAATCTGGTATGGTCTGAAGTTGTCCGCTGGGTACACTGGCTCCGGGGCCTACCAGGAGGTGCAAAATCAGCCACTGCCTAGGGCTACCTGGAAGAGCTACAGAGAGATCTGCAGATGGCTGCTACTTGTATTGGGTTAGGAAGTGTCCAATTGTGAAGCAAAGCAGCCTGGTGCTAGTGCCAGGTCTTGGGCCTTTTATTGATAGATTTGGGGTACAGTGACTGCAGTTGATGCTTGTTTAAGAGATTTTAGCAAAATATGAATCCTGAGACAGAACAGGCCATTTATATGGAAAAGCAGCTGCAAACGGCTTGGGTGGGGCCGCAAACTGGATGGGGCAGGGCTTAGGAATCACCAGAATAGAGTGAATAATGGGAGCCATGCTAATGGAAATTCAGATATAGCTGCCAGTCATTTCTGTGATGGGAGAGGTCCTAGCACAGGAACAATGACCCATGTTTGCAGGGAGAAAGCTGTCCCCAAGTTCCTGCCCAATGTCAAACAGTTCATCTCCTCCTCATATGTGCCTGGATTCCCTCAAAGCCTCTTCCTGGAGCTGGAGCTCAGAGGAAGGGAGACAGTATAAGTTTGTATGCAGGCCACAATCCCACTGGTTTTTACAGTCCAAAATTACGGGGACTTCTCTTCCCAGCTCTGGAACCCTGGGCTGGGGGTATGGTGTGTTGCTGAGACCCTGCTTCTCATAGGAAGTCTTGGAGATATCCCTCCCAATTGAAAAAAGGCCACATGTGAATATCAGACCATCCCATTCTGCCCCTCTGCCCCTACTACCAGTCTCAACGTGCTTTCCTCTTTACTTCTCTAGTTGTAAGACTTCTATTCAGCCTGATTTCAGGTGGTTCTGAATGATAGTTGTTCTGTATTTTAGTTGTAATTTAAAAAAAAATAGATTTTATTGATTTTTTCAGAGAGGAAGGGAGAGAGATAGAGAACTAGAAATGTCAATGAGAAAGTAACATCGACTAGCTGCCTCTTGCACACCCCCTACCGGGGATGTGCCCGCGACCAAGGTACATGCCCTTGACTGGAATCGAACCCGGGACCTTTCAGTCAGCAGACCAACGCTCTACCACTGAGCCAAACCGGTTTCGGCTTTAGTTGTAATTTTAATATAGTTGTAGAAGGTGGTGAGTATATACTTTTACCTATACCACCATCTTGGTTCCTCTTTTACCAGTATTTCTTTAATATTGTTTAACTAGAATTCTGTGACTTTTTTCTTCATTAACTAAAATGTTTACTTATCCTATTAGGTCTAGTAATAATTAATGTCGTTTTCTAATACTTTTTTTAAATTGAATTTATTTAAACAATACAACAAAATTTAATCAACAATATAGTTGCCATTGTTTTCTACTACTTGTGCCCAACGCTCAGGAAGCATTTTAATCCCTCTGTTGTAAAATTCTTGTGATTTTGATGCAAAAAATTCGGTCAATGCATTTTTGAGGCATTCTTCATTATTAAATTTTTTTCCAAGAAGAAAGTTTTGCAAAGAACGAAACAAATGGTAATCGGAAGGGGCAATATCAGGAGAATATGCAGGTTGAGGGAGAACTTCCCATTTCAACTGGCGCAGTTTTCAGCAGTGATTCTTGCAGTATGTGGTCCTGCGTTATCGTGGTGAAGAATTACGCCCTTCCGATTAATCAGCACGGGTTTTCTCTTAAAGCTTGGGCTAACCTTTCCAATTGGGCACTATACACTGCACTTGTAATGGTTTGGTTAGATGGTAAAAGTTCATAATGAAGAATTCCTTTAAAATTCCACCAAACACACATCACTTTTTTCGCATGCAAGTCAGGTTTTGGCGTGGGCTGCGGAGCCTCATTTTTGTCCAACCATTGAGGTCGCCTTTTCAAATTAACATACAGCACCCATTCTTCATCTCCGGTAATAATTTGCTCTAAAAATGGCAAACGGTTTTGACGAGAGAGGAGCAAACTGCAAATTGTGACTCTTTGATTACGGTTGTTGTCAGTCAACTCATGAGGAACCCATTTTCCAAACTTTTGGACTTGCCAAGTGCACGCAATTGATTGGAAATTGTTTTTTGTGAACAATTTAAAGTGTCGCAAGCTCTTGTTGGGTAATTTGAGGATTTTGCACCAAAAGAGCTTGAAGAGCTTCTTGATCAAAATTGGACACACGGCCTCGACCACTCTTGTCATCTAACGAAAAATTTCCCTTGCGAAATTTCTCAAACCAACGCTGGCATTTTCTGGCGCTAACTGCATCTTGACCAAGAGCACTACAGATGTTTTTTGCAGCCTCACTTGCTTTTCTTCCTAATTGGAACTCGTAAAGCATGCAGTGCCGAATATGCTCTTCATCCGCCATCTTCTTAGCCCTAGTCCTGCAACAAAAAACAAACCAAACACAAACTTTTTCAAGCAAAACTTGTTAATTGCACTTCACACGTTCTGTAGATACCACGTGTTTGAAGGTTATGTCAATACAAGTCAACGCCAAGCAAGATTTTAAACGAATGTTAAAAACGACATTAATTATTACTAGACCCAATACATTTTTATTGGTAGAGCAAAATAAATGCTTACTATTTTTTAATTGACAATTTTCAAAATAAGCTCCTGTTTTTTTGTTTTGTTTTGTTTTTAAATATATTTTATTGATTTTGTACAGAGAGGAAGGGAGAGATAGAGAGTTTAGAAACATCGATGAGAGACAGTCATCAATCAGCTGCCTCTTGCACACCCCCTACTGAGGATGTGCCCGCAACCAAGGTACATGTCCTTTACCGGAATCGAACCCGGGACCCTTAAGTCCCCAAGCCGACGCTCTATCCATTGAGCCAAACTGGTTTCTGCTAAGCTCCTGTTTTAATAGTTGCCTCAGATGATAACAAATGAGACTTCTTGATTTACTCTCATTTTTGAGTCTCAATATAAAATAATGAATGTTCATTGATTCAATGTGTTCAATATAATCATTATTCTTTTTGTTTCTCAGATTGTCACAACTTTGCTCAGTAGGGACACTTTCATATGGGCTCCTGGGCCCTTTTGACATGACATTATCTTCAAAAGCTTTCTGGCTTCTTAACACAAAAAAAGTGTCCTAGGTATACCTTATAAAGTGCCTGCTCTAGACCTGGAATCAGAAATTTCTGGAAGAATCCATACTTTAATGTAATGGAAAATGGGATTAGAGATTACAACATGGGCACTAGGACTGTTCACTGCTTATAGTCCATTGTATAGAAGTAGATGTGAACAAAACCATCTCTATCTTTGTCCTTTCTGCTGTGATCTTTGAGCAACCTCACTCTCCTTAGCAAGAACACCAAAGCTTGCTAGTTGACTGTGTTCCTTAAGATGTAGCCATGAATGGGGAGAATCCAAGATGGCTGCTCAGGTAGGCAACTAGCCGCAGCCGCACACAACAATTTCAATAAAATACAACTAAAATATAAAATGGACATTACCCAGAACTACAGGAAAGTCGACTGACTGGAAATTCTACAACAAGAAGCAAGGAGAAAACCAGAAGGAAGCGCTGAGGAGCTGTAAAAGCCCAAGGTACGGAGACACGCGGTGCGCGAGGAGAGGACAGAGCCGGAGAGGAGGGAGGCTGAGTGCCTGGCTGGCGGTCCCAAGCAGGAAGGAGAGAAAAGCTCCAACTGTGCTGGGCCCAGCTCCAACTGCTCTGAACCCCAATTCTAGGCCAGACCCCGGGGACCCAGGCTCATCCATAGGGAGCCGGGCTGTAAGGCGGGACTCCGGGGAAGCGGCGAAAGGAGGTCCCAGAGGCGCGCACACTGCACGCAGAGAAGGGCCGGCCGGTTGTGCCGAGGGATTGCCCTGGCCGGAAGGAGACAGGGGCTCCAGACTGCTCTGAACGCCACCTCCAATCCCACTACCAACTGAACTGAACCCCAATACCGGACTCATTGGGGGAGAGCATAGACAGTTTGGCAGCAGGCGAAAATCGAGGGCACCTTTCTCTCAGAGGCGCTTGCAACAAGTACTGAAGGACCCTGAGTCTCAGGAGTTGCATAGGGCGAGGCTGACGGAAGCCAAGGCTGTAGGCTCCACCCTGAAACCCCACCCCATCAGGAAAGCTGCCTGCGAAAATGCCTAAACCAAATAGATCACAAACGAAAGAAATGGAGGACAAAAAGCGACTGGATATAGAGTTCAAAACCACACTTATAAGGTTGTTCAAGAATCTCCTAGAAAAGGCCGATAAAATAAACAAGACCTATGAGGATATGAAAAGGGATCAACTAGAAATAATAAGGGATCAACAAGAAATAAAGAATACATTGTCTGAAATAAAAAATATTATACAGAGTCCTAAAAACAGAATGGAAGATCGCAAGAATCAAGTCAAAGATTTGGAACATAAAGAGCCAGAAGACACTCCTCCGCAGACGCAAGAAGGCCAGAGAATCCAGAAAGTTGAAGATAATGTAAGAAACCTCTGGGACAACTTCAAGCGAACCAACATCAGAATTATGGGGGTCCCAGATGAGAGAGAGCAAGATATCGAAAACATACTGAAAGAAATAGTGACAGAAAACTTCCCCCACCTGGTGAAAGAATTAGACTTACAAGTCCAGGAAGCGCACAGAACTCCAAACAAAAGGAATCCAAAGAGGACCACACCAAGACAAATTATAATTAAGATTCCAAGAGCAAAAGACAAAGAGAGAATATTAAAAGAAGCAAGAGCAAAGAAGGTAGTTACCTATAAAGGAGCACCTATACAATTGTCAGCTGATTTCTCAACAGAAACCATGCAGGCCAGACGGGAATGGCAAGAAATATTCAAGGTGATGAATAGCAAGAACCTACAGCCAAAGATAATCTATCCAGCAAAGCTATCACTCAGATTCGAAGGTCAGATAAAGAGCTTCACTAATAAAAAAAAGCTAAAGGAGTTCATCACCACCAAACCAGAATTATATGAATTGCTGAAGGGGGTTCTTTCAGAAGAGAAAGTAAATAAAGATAAAAATTATGAACAACCAATACGTAACTATCAACAAGTGAATCTAAAAACCAAGGAAACTAAAAAAAAAAAAAAATCTGAGGAACAATATTAACTGTTGAATATAATAGAATCAGAGGTATGGAAGGGGAGTGAACTGTTTATTATTGGGGAAAAGGGGAGAGGGGGATGTGGGAAGAGACTGAACATAAACTGTGCACCTATGGATGAGGACAATGGGGGGTGGGGAAAGGGCAGAGGGTGGGGTGAGAAGGGGGGGGAAAGGAACATTTGTAATAATATGAACAATAAAAATTTATTAAAAAAAAAAAAAAAGATGTAGCCATGAATATTATTGTTAGTAACACCCAGAATAGCATGACAATCAATGTAAATTTCAGACTATGGATTATAAACAATCATCTATTACAAGACCACCAGGAGGTCCTGCATTCTTTGTCCCTTTGTCTTGTCATTCATTAGTACCCACGTTATACTATTTTACAAGTATAATTAGAGGTGAATAATTTGCACAAAACTGCTGGATTGTTGGCCTGCTCCAGCCCAATCTTCCTGTAAGTAAGCATATTACCCTGTTATAAATTCTGTTGCATTCTAGGGAGTTGCCTGCTTCATCTTTCAGTCTGAAGGTACCTTCTCATTTTGGTGGCCAATATCTTTGCCCCACCATCAGACATCCATTTCAATTAATGAATTCATATTGATTTTTTTTATTTTTAATATTATGTTTTCACTTAGTTTCTTTGGTTATATAATAGCATATCTTTTATTCTAAACTATTGATTTTTTAAAAATATATATTTTTATTGATTTTTTACAGAGGAAGAGAGAGGGATAGAGTTAGAAACATCAATGAGAGAGAATCATCAATCAGCTGCCTCTTGCTGGGGATGTGCTCGCAACCAATGTACATGCCCTTGACCGGAATCGAACCCGGAACCCTTTATTCCGCAGGCCGATGCTCTATCCACTGAGCAAACTGGTTTCGGGTAAAATATTGATTTTTATATAATCACTGATGCCCTTTAACCTATTTATAAGAAAATACTGTATTTTCAAAATGCTAGTATTAGTAATATTACATACAATATAACTTCTGGAAGAAGTTTAAAATTTAAGTAATTATAATTAATATTTAAGGGTTTAAAGTTTGAAGTTTCATTTGGAGATTTTTGTCCTTATAGCACACCCCATTAAGCATATAAAATCTTTAGAATTAACTCTATGTGATTATGTTGCCAAGTTAATATGGTTCATCTGTGCTTAAATTAAAAGAATTAAATTTTTTTTCTTTTATTTTTGACTAGAGGCCCGATGCACAAAATTTGTGCAAGGGCCTTGGCCCCAGCCCCCACCTACTGCCACCACAGCCCCAGCCCACTGCTGCTTTGTCCAGAAGAAAGGATGTGCCAAAACCGGTTTGGCTCAGTGGATAGAGCATGGGCCTGCGGACTCAAGGGTCTCATTCCGGTCAAGAGCATGTACCTTGGTTGGGGGCACATACCCAGTGGGAAGTGTGCAGAAGGCAGCTGACCCGTGTTTCTCTCTCATCATGTTTCTAACTCTCTGTCCCTCTTCCTTCCTCTCTGTAAAAAATCAATAAAACATATATTTTTAAAAAGAAACATTTAAAATTCCTCCATATCTGCCTGGCTGGTGTAACCCCAAGCTGCCACCACTGAAGGGGATTGGGCCCTGGCCAGGCTGAGACCCCAGCCCAGGCTGCCTCCAGGGCCAGGGGATTGCCCCGCGGGGATGGTAGGGCCTGAGACCTCAGCCCAGGCTGCAGCCTCTGGTGGGGTGATCTCGCAGTGGGGGTGCACAGCCATGCAGGCCTGAGATCTCAGCCCATGCTGCCGTGTGGCTTTGGTGCAAGGCCTTGCAGGTCTGAAACCTCAGCCCAGGCTGCCGCCACTGGTTGCTGGTTGGGTGATCGTGCAGTGGGGGTGCTTGGCCCTGCTGGCCTGAGACCTCAGCCCAGGCTGCTGCTGCTGGTCTCTGATCGGGTGATCGAGCAGTGGGGGTGCTGGCCCTACACCCCTGAGACCCCAGCCCAGGCTGGCCGGGATCAGCCAGGATGTGCAGGGCTCTGGCGCCTCCCAGTGGGACACCCTGGGCTGCCGCCACTGGGCAGGGATTGCTGCGTGGGGGGTGGGTGCCTCCAGCTAGACACCCTAGATTGCCCCCACTGGGCGGACTTGGGGACACGGGCAGGTCTAAGAGGACTGGGCGCCGCCATCTTGTGGCGATGGGTGCTGCCATTTTGTCTTGGAATGATGGTTAATTTGCATATTACTCTTTTATTAGATAGGATTTCTATTTTTGCAAAATATACATAACATAAAAGTTACAATTAATTTTTATTTATTGGTTTGAGAGAGAAGAGAGAGGGAGGGAGAGAGGAAACAATGATTTGTTGTACCCCTTATTTATGAAGTCATTGGTTGATTCTTTATGTGCCCTAAGGATTGATCCAGGTCGAACCTACAACCTTGGTGTATCAGGGGCAACACTCTAACCAACTGACCTATCTGGTCAGGGTTTAAACCACTTTTAAGGATATAGTTCACTAAGTGCATTCACATTGTTGTACAACCATCACCACCATCCTCTGCAGAACTTTCTTCACCTTTCTGAACAGAAACTCTGTACCCATTAAACAATAACTCATTTTCCTCTGCCCAGCCCCAGCAACCACCGTTCTATTGTCTGTCTCTATGAACATGACTGCTCTCTGTCCTTTGTATAAGCGGATTCATAAAGTATTTGTCCTTTGTGGCTGGCTTATTTTGCTTAGCATAATGTCTTCAAGATTCAGTCATATTGTAGCATATATAAGAATTTCCTTTCTTTCAGAATTTCCTTCCTGTTCTTTTATTTATTGATTTTAGAGAGAGAAAGGGAGATAGAAATAGGGATCAGTTGCCTCCCCCACCCACCCCCATCGGGAATTGGGTTCATAAAGGGGCATGTGCCTTGACCAGGAATTGAACCTGCCACCTTTCAGTGCACAGGACGAGGCTCCAACCAACTGAACCACACCAGCCAGGGCTAGGATATTCTTCCTTTTTAAGACTGAATAACTAATGCTAGGGTGATATCTGGCATCTAGAAGGGTTCAGGAATCTGGAGAAAAGCTGCAAGTAAATGAATAAAGAGACTAGGAACATAATATAAATTTGTAATCCATGGGGGAGCCAGAGGAAGCTTTGCTATAGTAGCTAAATTCTCTCTATCTCCGGACCCAGAGCTCTTTTTATTCGCACATTTTGCCCTATAGCAAAGTAGATATACATATCAAAGGTTAAGGTTTGGTATACAGTAGGCTTTGTCAGTCTGGAAGAACTGCCGGCTGCTCAGCTGTTTGGCCAGCAGCAGGTAATAACATATAGATTGAAATGCCTTCAGCTGTCTGGCAGCAAGCAATCATTTATGCATCTTTTTCAGGTTTGGGGAAATGCTGGCGTCCGTTCCAGTAGGCAATAATATGTATCTTCAGCCCTTGCTGAAAGCTCAAGGTCCACCAACCTTTTGATGAACTTCTTGCATTTATTAGGACATGCTGGAATTAGCTTCCAGCAAATAACATTCCATTTTATGTCTATATCACACTGTGTTTATCCATTCATCTGTTAGTGCACACTTGCTGCAGATGTGGTAATGTTTCTTAATGAATGTAATCTAAAATTACAAAACAAACAGTGGCTATATGTGAGACATATTGCAGTCAAGTCATTAAAGTTGTTCAAATTGCAGATATTATCAAGCTATTATGCACACTTCCTGTACTATCAAAGGTTAAAACAAAAAGCAAGATCTCCATTTCCACAGAAATTTACAGCAGATAGATTTTCCTGAGTTCAAGCTACAGACCCAGCAGTTTTCTGGACATCAAGTGCAAAAAAATTCTCTATTTAATTTCATCAATTGGATGTGATTAATCTACAATGTAATGATAAAAGGCAAGTATTAAGAGAAGAATATAACAAAGTTCTATAAATGCCCTTCAAGTGTTGAATATGCTCAATTAAAACTATTTGCTCATGGCCCTACCCAGTTTATCTCAGTGGTTAGAGCATCACCCTAAGGACCTAAATGACATCGGTTCGATTCCCAGTCAAGGGCACATACCTTGGTTATAGGTTCAATCACTGGCCTGGGTCAGGACAAATGTGGGAGGCAACCAATCATGTTTCTCTCACATCAGTGTTCCTCTTTCCCTCACCCCTCCTCCTTCCCTTTTATTCTCTAAAAAATAAATAAATAAATAAATAAATAGGGGGGGGAAAAATCAATGGAAAAATATCGTTGGGTGAGGATTAAAAAAAGATCATATGCTCTTGGATATCAGTGTTTGACAGTCCTATCTGTGTGAAGACATTTTTCAAAGATGAAATATGCAAGATCTCATTACAGATCAGCATTAACAGATAAACATTTGCAGTTGGCTTTGATGATAGGGAACACTAACTTTGAATCCCAATTAAGCAGCAGACCTGTATTACCAAAAAAGAAATGTACTCAGTTATATTTTTAATTGTCAATAAAAAATTTGTGATTTGTTTTCTTTAATTTTTATGTGATTACATAATATCCTTGATTTTGCTTCTTGGTATGCAAAGTCTAATATTTTGTATCTAGTCCCTTACAGGATAAGTTTGCCAACACTGGTCTAGAAGAACACTGGACAAGGACATTGGGCTGCCCACTGGATACTCCCAGACATTCAAACAAAAACCTGGATCCACTCCCAAGTTCTATTCCCATCTTCTACTCATTAAAGTGCCTCTAGTTCAATTGTTCAAGCCAAAATTCTAGAAGTCTTCCTTGATATTTTACTTTCCTACAATGTCTCTATTAATCTGTTAGAATGTCCTGTCAGTCCTGTCTCCAAATAAAATAGTTTTAATCCATCTACTTCTCTCCATATCTGCTTTTAACCTCCTCTGCACTACTGAAATAGCTTAATTGGTCTCCCTGCTTCCACTGTTGTCCCCTAATGATTCAATATTCATCTGTAGCCAGAGGAAACTCTTTAAAATGTTACTTTAAACTCTTTCTTTTAAAAATAAATTTTTATTGATTTCAGAGTGCAGAGGGGGAGAGATAGAAACATCAATGACAAAAAAATAATAATTGATCAACTGCCTCCTGCATGCCCCCTACTGGGGATGGAGCCAATAACCCTGGTATGTGCCTTGAATGAACAAACCCAGGACCCTTCAGTCCACAGGCTGATGCTCTATCCACTGAGCAAAACCAGCTAGGGCTACTTTAAAACTCTTTGCCGCCTTTACATTGCATTTAGAAAAAAATACAAATTCCTCGTCCTAAATCTGAAGGGCTTTAGACAATCCAGCCCCAGTCTACTTCTTCAATCAATCTGCGATGGACTTAATAATTGTAACCCCCATCCCAGTTTATATGCTAAATTCCTAACATCCAATGTGACAGAATTAGGAGGTGGTGCCTTTGGGAAGTGATTAGGTCATGGAGGTGGAGCCCTCGTGAACAGGATGGGTGCTCTTATAAAGATACCCCAGATGACTCCCTTTCTCTTTCTGCCGTGTGAGGATACAACAAGAATATGGCAATCCAAAAACCATCAAGCAGGTCCGCACAGCATAGAATCTGCGGGTGCCTGATCCTGGAATTCCCAGCCTCCAGAACTGTGAGATATAAACGTGTTGTTTATAAGCACCGTCTATGTAGTGTTACAGCAGCCCAGACAAAGTCAAAACAGCTCATTCCTCTCCAGGTCCACTGGTTTCCTTGTCAATCATCCAACCCCTTTCTTTCTTGGCCTTTGCATCTGCTAAACACTTTAATGGACATCTTCCTTGCCCAGCTTTGCAGCTCTGGTTTTTTCTTTTCCTTTGGATGCAGATCAATGTGCACAGTACGCCTTCCCTTTCTGATACTTTCCCACCTTACTACCCGGATTATTTCCTTTGCAGCACTGGAATGTGATCTTATGAGGCAAGCAATGTCCGCCATACCTAAAACAGCACCTATATATGAGTAATCGTGGATAGCTGGCAACTATTTACTGTACTGAATAATGAAAGTCCCAAGAGTCTCATGGTATGGGAAAATAAGAGCTAGTGGAGCACATAGCAGAGGCCCTAATGATAAGGGTGATTTTCTAGAGGAAGTGATGTTTAAGCTGATAACTAACAAGAGGAATTAGCCCACTGAGGGCTATTTCGAGGTAGGTAACTATTCTAGGTAGAGATGAGCATGAGGCACAGAGGAAAAGAGCAGAGGCCTGGGGGAGAGTAATGAGGGAGGAGACTATGAAAGAGCAAGAGGAAGCGAATGAAAGGGGAATGAAAGAGGAAGCTGAAGAGTTGGTGTAACAGTACTTACTTGCTTTAGAAAGATCACTCTGGCCATCGTTGTAGAGTGAAAAATAGAGGGAAGACAGACAGAAGACAACGAGTTAGGTTTAGTAGCAGTAGTAAGAATGAAGGAATGCATCAGCTGGAAATATTTGGGAAACAGCACTAGTAGGACAGGTATGGGAGGTGAGACATGTTCTAGGTTTCCGTCTTGGGCATTTAGGTAGGTGGTGGAACTAAACCTGGAAGGAACAGCGAAACAGCTGACTGGAGGTGGGGCCGAGCACTTTAGTCATGCTAAGCTTGAGATGTCTATGAAGTATCTACATAGCTGGTTTAAATATTTGTCTCTTAAAGTATCTACATAGCTGGTTTAAATATTTGTCCAGGGCCCAAGCCCTTGTGATACCTTTTGCATTTATTGTTGAAGGAAAAAAGAAATCTAAGTGGGTTTGGGAGTCAGAAAAACTGGAGATATAAAATTAAGAGTCATCAGTATTTAAAAGGAAAAAAATCACTCAAAGTATATAAAGTTAGAAGAAGGTGAAAGAGCCTTGAAGAACTCTAACACTTATGAAAAAGGTAATAACAATAACATTTAATCCTTATTGAGTGCTGTATGCCTCCTTTCCTTTTAGTTGAAAACATTTTTCTTTATGTAAGTGATTCCTCCCTGAGAGAACTGATCCCAGTAAAGTTGTAACTGACTAATGTTCTTTCATAATAATAGCTAACATTTATTGAGTTTACTGAGTGTAAAGCATTGTCCTAAGCCCGTGGTCGGCAAACTGCGGCTCGCGAGACACATGTGGCTCTTTGGCCCCTTGAGTGTGGCTCTTCCACAAAATACCACGGCCTGGGCGAGTCTATTTTGAAACAGTGGTGTTAGAAGAAGTTTAAGTTTAAAAAATTTGGCTCTCAAAAGAAATTTCAATCGTTGTACTGTTGATATCTGGCTCTGTTGACTAATGAGTTTGCCGACCACTGTCCTAAGCATTTTACATGTATTCTGATACTCTATGAGTATGATTAACTGCAAATGGCAATTCACTTCAAAAAGTAGCCAAGATTCTGGGAGGGGGCCAGCGTTGGACAGTAGGAACATCTCTTCCACTAAAGGAGGAAAGGACAGCCGAAACCGGTTTGGCTCAGTGGGTAGAGCGTCAGTCTGTGGACTAAAAGGTCCCGGGTTCGATTCCGGTCAAGGGCATATACCTTGGTTGCGGGCACATCCCCAGTAGGGGGTGTGCAAGAGGCAGTTGATTGATGATTCTCTTTCATCAGTGTTTCTAACTTTCTATCCCTCTCTCTTCCTCTCTGTGAAAAATCAATAAAATGTATTTTTTTTAAAAAGGAGGAAAGGACAGAGGTAGAAAAGTATGTTTATCTGTTTAAAACAAACACTTTCATCATGGAAACTTTTCTGTACAATACCTAAACTCTTTAAAAAAGATTTTAACGTTGATTTTTAGAAAGAAGCATCGATGTGAGAATGCAACACCAATTGGCTGCCTCTTGCACCGGGGACCAAGCTTGCACCCTGGACTCATGCCATGAGCAGAAGGGAACCGGCAAACCGCCCCCCCTCCCGTGCACAGGGTGACACCCAACAGAGCCACCTGGGCCAAGGTACAATACCTAACAACTTTTGAAATAAAGCTCTGACATGATGTTTATGTTTGTTTGTATTTTGTTAATCCTCACTCAGGATTTTTTCCTCATTGATTTTTAGAGTGGAAGGGAGACACATTGATTGGTTGCTTCCCAGGCCAAGGACTCAAACCCTTTAGTGTGGGGGCCAACACTAACACTGAGGAACACCAGCCACGGCTAACATGGTGCTGTAACTGGCTTATAGAGTAAAAACAAAGTGCTACAGGGATTAAGTAGAGGAAGGAAACAATTCTGCCTTCAGTCAGAGGGCAGAGGTGGAAACTGGGCAAGTTCACATCTTTTTTTTTTTTTTAATCTTCACCTGAGGATATTTTTTCCATTGATTTTTGTTGTTGTTGTTTGAGAGTGGAAAGGGATGGGGGGAGAGTGGGACATCAATTGGTTGCCTCCGGAATGTGCCCAACTGGGGCAGGGGATTGAACCTGCAACTGAGGGACGTGCCCTTGACCAGGAGCCAAACCTGTGACCCTTTGGTCCAAAGACCGCTCTATCAAGCCAAACCAGCCAGGGCAGGTTCACCTATCTTGAACACCTATTAAGTGCCAGGTATATCTGAGGCTTTAAGGACCCCAAAGTGGGCAACATGTGGAGATTGTCTGGGGTGGGTTTGTGCCCCTGTGGTCTGATCAGCAGCTACTCCCTACTCTTCTATCCCATGACTTCCATTGCCCCTTGAGGATTCCATGCCCACTCTGTTACTTTGGGAACACATGATCAAGGTGCTCTGGCCAGAGGTTGGATCTGAGGCTCACAGTTGTCATCTGGGAAATTTAACACTTTGCACTCCGCTGTCCCCTCTCAGGGGACATCGGAATTCTAGCATATCACTCGGATGTCCCCTCTCAGGGGACATTGCAGTTTATTGGTGATTACGGGGAATTGAGTTATTTCAACGCACTCCACCGCAAAGTAGCGTCGAGTAGCTGGTAGCCAATGTCCAGAATGGTTCGGAGTGCAAAGGGTTAATCTTGAGTGACACAAGAAATAATGACTAGTTCATCACCCCAAAACAATGACCTCTTTAAAGAGACTTCCAGGAGTACCTGCTCCCTGGACTTTCAGATCTGACCCAGGTCTTATTCAACCAAATGCTGGTCCTTCATCCCTTCCATTTCAGGAGCCATCCCACATCCTTTCATAGATTCCTGTTTTGATAGTTAAGAGCCAGCTCCCGTTGCATGCAACCTGAGGATCCTGGCCAATGGCTATAGCCACCAACAGGATGTGTGCCAAAAGAATGACAGGTGGGTGAGATTGCAATAGATTGAAGATTGGAGCCTATTCCTTGATGCCTTTCCCAATGTGTTCAGTCCTTAATGGTACCATGGCGTGGCTCTTTTAGAGGCTGATAGATAGCAGCTACAATTTACCTTTTCAGCCAGAAAGTCACATTTTTTAGCCACTTCTGAGGAACATGCTTTAGGGAAGTAAAGTTGTGACTTGAACTCATGTTCACCATTTCTACATTAGTTCAGCCATCCACACCATTGCCATACTAGTCTGGCACATGGAATTCTTTGTGAAACCTCTGCTGACCTATTATAGGTCTTGGCTCAGTTTCCTTTGTGCAACTAAAGGAATTTGTCTGTTCACTATATGGACTTACCACACTACACTGTCATTTGTCTAGCTTCAGTAGTAGCTGTGAACTCCAAAAGAGCAGAGTATAAAAGCAGGGTCTGGCACAGTGCTTTGCACTAAGTGTTTGTAGAGCAAACTAAACATACAAAATATATGAAATTGGAGAACATTAAAAGATCATGTGAATCAAGCCCCTTAAAAAAAAAAAAGGGGGGGGAAGAGGGCCCAGCTGGTGTGGCTCAGGAGGCCAGTTTGATTCCCAGACAGGGGACATGCTTGGGTTGCAGGCTTGATCCCCAGTAGGGGGCATGGAGGAAGCAGCCGATCGTGATTTTCTCTCAACATTGATGTTTTTATTTTCTCTCTCTCTCCTTCCTCTCTGAAATCAATAAGAATATATATTTAAAAAAAAAAAAGCGACGAAGACAGAAAACCAGTTCGGAGATATCACCCAGAAAGAAAAACAACAGTTCAGACTCTGAAAGATAAGGTAGCTTACCAGAGGTTACTCAGTGGCAGGTCTGGGCCTAGAATCTATCCCAGTGAAATCCAGAATAGTTTTCTCTGCACCAGTGTGAGACTATCCTATTCTTTCCCCATCAGCATAACCCAGCTGCAAAACACAGCCAACTCTTGGCAACTCTGTTTTCACATTGTTTCTCCCACATAAATTACTCAGTCCAGTCCACTGTCAGTTCTCAATTCCAGGACAAAGTTTATTTGTCATGTGCAAGTAGGGATGAAAAGGGTGGGGGTGTGGTCCCACTATGCAGTTACTCTCTAGCCTTCAGTATGTGCTGTCTCAGCCGGTCTCTGACCAAAGCCACTTGTTCATAGTGGTGCTACCTTGAGAGCATTTTAGGTCAGTGGCCATCTCCTGAGTTCCCTGGTCACATTCCAATCATTGTGATCAATATATGAGTAATTAATAATGGTCAAAAGTAGACAAGAGGCACAGGCTGTTGAAGGAATACCCTCTATTAAAGAGAGTTCTGGTAATGACACATGGAATGCTCAATTTGTTAAAGTGCTCAACTACAACATAAAAATAAAGGTGTTGGGAAGATATCTACTGGTAAAAAAGCAAGTTATCACCTGAGGGGCTTCTGGAAAGACATAATAAGGAAAGTACATAAAAAAGAACTCTGCTCACATTTCATCAATGATAAGGGAAAGAAAAACTAGAGCTCAGTCCCTGAATCACTAAAACTCAAAATCAAACATATCCCCAGATGGAGACCAGCTCTTTAACATCTCATGGAGACTGAATGAAATATTTATCATTGTCTTTTTTGTTTTAACTCTTCTCTCTTCAATTAAATTTCTAATCTAAAACCTGGTTCCCTGTATAAAAAGGTCTATTATCAGCAAGTGACCAATTTATATATGGCCTATAAACCACTTTTCTATAATGTGATTAGTAAAAACCTGCAGCAAGATGAGAATTCTGAGTCCCAAATCTGCCAGGTTGAGGTCCATACCCAAGAACAAGAGGTCCATAACATATCCTCCTGGCATGATTATAAGACCCATGATTGGGGTGCCACGGTAGTGAGGGTAAGTATCCATCAGCAGCAGTGGCTCTCTTGTCCTAGAAGTTAGTATATGGCCTCACAGTCACTTGTAAGTCCAGTGAGCAGTGGCCCAGCCCTGGCCCTTGCACAGGTCCCTGTGACGAAGGAAACAGGCATGGACTCGGAACCTACGACCGCAGTGGGGACAGGCATGCAAGGCTCCCGCATGGGTCTTCATATGCTCTGTCAAGTGGTGCTTCAGCTTGAAGCGCTTGTTGCAGATCCCACAGCCAAAGGGCCGGAGGCTGAATGTCAGCATAATGTGCCGGTCACGCTTTGGTTTCACTGCAAACCGCTTCCCGCACAAGCAACCAAAACATTTTCCATCTGCAGGGGGTGTCCCCCCTAGTTTCACAGGCCCATGAACAGCCTGCCCCACTCCCCCGGGTCCCCCACCCCCTGACAGGATTTCATTCCCATGAAGATCCACTGGTTTCCAGGATGGACCTCCTCCTCCAGAGGTTGCCCCAACTCCTGAGGGCGACAAGAACCCCAGCTCTCCGCTCCCTTCAGTGACTCCTCTAGGAAACACTGTGGTCTCCTCGCTTACTCCTCCAGACTGTGTTCCACTTCCGGTTATGTCCTCCTTAGGCTCAAAGGGTTCCTGCTTAATGTAGAAGATTTTGGGGGGCGGTGCAGAAGGAAGGGCAGGAGGTTCAAGTGGTGCACTCCCCTCCTCTGGAAGCCTGCGGGGCGTAGCAGATATGGGCAGTGAGTGGGACCCGTGAGAGTGGGGAACCCCTGAGACACTGGCAGGTTGAGGAGTCTGAGAAAGTGCTGCCGACCCCTGGTCTTCATCATCTTCTTCTTCCTCTTCCTCCTCCTCCTCCACTTGAATCTGTAACACCTCCCCCAGTTCACTCCCCTCCCCTCCAGCGGGGTTCTGGGTAGAAGCAGAAGACGGCACCGGAGTCTGGAAAGAGGAAGAGCGAATGCACCAACCTCCTGCTGATGAGGTAGTGGAAAGAAGTGTGTGATAAGGGGTGGCTCCCCGGGCTGCAACTCCACCACCTGAGGTTTCCAATTCTCTAAGAATCTCGGAGCACTGATCCACTACTTGCCACATCTGGAGGCCACTGGCCACGAGGAGGTGGGCAGGGAGAGCATCCAGTGGCAGGCGCAGGCGCCCTGAATAGATGAGCTGGAGCAGCCCCTCGAAGGCATCAGCTTCAATGACGCTGGGCAGGGTGAGACGCGGGGCATCCCCCAGGAGAAGTTTGTCGTGGAAGTAAGGCGAGGCAGCAGCCAGCACTGCTTTGTGAGCCCTCAGCTCCCGGCCCTGCACCAGGAGGGACACGTCGCAGAACTTCCCCTCCAGCCGGTGCCGGTTCAGGGCCTCCAGGAGCATTGAGCTGTGCTGAGGGAACTCGATCTGGATGGTCCGTGGGGCTGGGTTGCGGTTCGGGGACGGGGGGACGGGAGGCAAAGGTGCCGAGGTATCCATGGCCTCCACGGAGAGAGACCCAGAGGACCGACTCCAGGAGATGAGGGCAGGGGTGGACCTCACGCCGGTTGCAGGCTGGGAGGAGAGACGGGGTCACAGCAGCTCTGAATGAGGATTGCGCGTTGCCTCAAACACCACCTGCCTTCCCTACCGCCACCCCTCACACCCGCGGAAACTTTTCAGTCAGGCCGGTCCCGCGCACTCCCCCACCAACAAACCACCAGCCACCACCAACCGGGTCTGAGAAGACGGAGGACCTCCAGCCGGACCCGCCTGGCCGCCGCTCCGCTGCCGCCGCGCTGCCCACAGAGCCGGGCTCCCGGGACGCCGCCTGCACCGCGGTGCAGCCACCGCACCTCAGCCGCCACCGCGCCGTCCCGGCCGGAAGCCGCCGCCTTCCCCGACGCCAAAGCCGGATGCGGTGGGCGGGACTAGACGCAGCCAATCGGAGCCCACGAGCCCCGTGGTGATAGGCTGCGCCGGCGAAAGGGCGGGGCTGGGGCGGTGCGGGCCGCGCGCAGGCGGAGCGGCGACTGGGGAGCCGCCCGGGGTTCAGGTGGCGCCCGCGCCCCGCTGGGTGCTAAGAGGCGAGACCAGGGGGCGCCGGCCGCGTGGGCCAGGCATTGTCCGGTCACCGGAGCCGGCCCCGCCTGCAGGTGGGTGCGCCTTCCTGTGTCCTCCGCTGGGCCTGAGGTAGGTCTGGGGTTGAAACCCAATTCGCTAAGGAACCATGTTCTTTCCTCCCTTCCTCCTGGGGACATTTTAACCAGCAATGAAACCTTATTTCTAGGTAATTACTTTCCCTATTTTTTACTTAATATGTTTTTATTGACTTCCGAAAGTTAGGGAGAGGTAGAAACATCAGTGATGAAAGAGAATCATTGATTGGCTGCGGCCTGCAGGCCACGGAGCCCACATCGCCGCCACAGCCCCAGAATGAAACCGTGACCTCCTGGCTCCTAAGTCTAAGCTCAACTAAGCCAGGCCTGCCAGGCGGTAACTGTTCTCTTTAAGTAGATAGGATGTCTGTAGATAGAGACTTGGCCTCTTACCGGTATTGCTCCTGTTCCTTGGCCTCTTTACTTGGGGTTCAGTGGGGCAGTGGGGAGGGGAGAGCTAGTCTGGGTTTGGCCAGTGCAAAACCCAGTTAAAGAACCGACGGCAAGTCCCAAATGGAGTCTTTTGTGCCAAGCCCAAGTCTCAAACAAAGACTTAATACTTACCCTAATTGCAGCTTCACTTTCTTCCTGGAATGTAACCTTTAACTATTCAGCCTGGGGTTACCTGATAAGACCCCTTCCTGCTGCCGAGGGCTGCCTTGTCTAAAACAATGTGTTCTTAACCACCTTTAAAACCATTTCTTTTCCGCAGCAGTCGGGCTGAGCTTTTTGCTGGATGGATGCTGCCCAATTCAGAATCAGTGAATAAAGCCAATTAGATCTTTACATTTACTCAGTCGAATATTGTGTGATTTTTTAACACCCGGCTCTGAAACAGGAAGCCCGGCTGGCTGGGAGAGGGATACTCCGGGAAGGGGCTGTGTGTTGCACAGGCATAGTTTCTCCTGGGCTGTGGGTCTCCTTTCAAAAAGCAGGTCTAACCACCCTGTTGGTCCTTCTGGAGGGCCCAGCTTAGGAAGTAGCAGAGAAATAAAAGAACAATCTCCGTTTATTAAACATGATTTTTCAGTTTCACCACACACTCCAGAAAAAAAGGAAACGGGGCTGGGAGTGGAGAAAAAGGGGCTGTGGTAGGGTAGAGAAGGCTGGGGGTGGGGGTGGGGGTGGGTAGGGAGGGAAAACGAGAAAACAAAATAAAACTGATAGGGAGACGCATCTCCCTATCCTCAGGGTGGTGGGCGGGGAGGGCAGCATGGGGGAGGGGGCTAGGAAGCTCTGTACACGGGGGTTGCCCCAGCCCCCACACACACACCCCAGATATGTACAGTACAAACCCCAGATAATTACAACAGCCAAATAGGAGAAGGGGGTCCCAGGTAGGGTCTGAGGTTGGGAAAGCAGGGAAAGGGCACAGGGATAAAATTTCACATATTTACACTTTTATATAAGTATAAATTTGGCCCCGGCTGGGTGTATGTGGTTGGGGAGGGACTGAGGGGAACTGTCCATACAAAAGAAAGAAGGGTGGAGTCTGCGAAGTCTCAATACCAAACGCAAGAAGGGATGAGAGGGCAAGGCTGGTAGGGGATAGCAGTCAAGGAAGAGGGGTGTCAGAAGGGGGTCTCCCCTCATGACCTACCCACCCCAAACCCCATCCATCCTACCTCCCCTATCCCGCCAGAGAGCTATGTACAGAGAAACACCGAAAATTGTGGAGCTGGCGGGAGGGAGGGAGGTGGAGGGAGCTTGGGGGGGAGAGGGGAGGGTAGCCCAGCCCTGTCCTACCTCCCCCAGGGGACAGAGTCATGGAAAGAGGCCCCCAACACCCCTCTTCCACACAGGTCCCCCCACCCTGGGGGAGAGAGACATGGCTTTTCCTAGGGTAAGTTCCCCCGTCCCCCTGGGAGCAGAGACCATGGAGAGAGAGGGGAGGGGCAGGGGACTGTGTGTCACGGCAGGGCAGATCAGCCAGTCTGTCCTCCCAACATACACACCCTCCTAAACCCTAACCCCTCACCCTCACCTCAGTTCCACCCACCCAACACACTGGGGGGGGGGGGGGGCATCAGCCCCCTCACCCCGCTCTGGGACCAGCCGAGAGCAGATCAGGTGTGGGAGGAAGGGGAGACAGCTCCCGTTCCCCCCTTGCCGCCCCCACCCTGCCCGGTGGCCCCCGCCCGGCTGGGTCTGAGTGGGAGGGAGTAACTTTGAGTGGAAGGATGAGAAGGAGTTGTGCGTGCTGAGCCCCCCCAGACGCTCCTGAGAAATCAAGGGGTAGTAGGGCCCCCTCACCCGGGGTCCTCTCCCCATAACAAGGGGGACAGGGGAGGCCAAAGTGGGGCAATGGAGGGGAGTTAGATTGTCAGCTTTGTTACTGCTAAAAAATCACCCTGAAGTTGAAAGTTTGGAGGTGCCACACCCCCAGGGTGGGGGCGAGGGCCTGTCCCCCAGCGCTCAGGGGAACGATGAGGCAGAGGGTGGGGATAGCACCCCGGAGTGAAGGGGTCCGCGTGGGCCAGGTGGTGTCCTTGGGCAAGGGTCCGCGGGGGTCACAGGGGGCAGCACCCCAACAGGAAGAAAAGGGGCAGCCGCGGTCCCGCTCTCCCTCCCGGGAACGGTGCGGTGGGTGGGGGCCGCTGCCCCAGGAAGCGTTCAGGGAGGCAGTCCCGCTGTCCTTCGGCGGCGTCCGGGGTGGTGATGGGCAAGGAGGTCTGTGATGCGGGGGCTAGTGGTCTGCGGTGTTGCGGAACTCGCCGTTCTCCGTGATCTGCAGCCGGGGTGGGGGGGGCGGGACTGGGGGGGCCAGGCCGTTCCAGGGTGGGGCCAGCGTCACACGCGGGTTTGTTGGACCCAAGGGGGGAAGCTGCCTCTCCTGCAAGACACCAAAGAGGAGAGCGCGGACTTATTGAGACGCATCGCAGTGGCCTGGGTGCCAGCCCCTCGCCCGGCCGCCCCGAAGCCAGCCCAGGCACCCCGTCCTCTCCCCCGGGACCCGCGCCCGCTCCTGCTGCCTTCGTTCCTCACCTTCAGGAGAAGTTACTTCTTCTGGGATCAGGGAGAAGGAATCTTACCCCGACTCCTAACAGGGCCTTCACCCAGGAGTCCCGGCGGGACGCCAACTCAAAGGCACGTTCCGCCCACGCCCACCCGGTCCCTCCGCCCAGCCCACCCCAGCCAAGGTAGGACTGTGTGGAAGGAACAGGGGAGGCAGTACAGCAAAACCTCATTAATCCAAACCCCCACGGGTTGGAACTTTTTCATAATTTGAATAAAAACGGGGCTTGAGTTTTCCTTTATCCGTGAAGAAAGGGTGTGCTAAGCAAATTAGCAGTGGCAACGTGTCTGTGGGAGGAATATTTAACCTATTCCAGAAAGCAGACTGTTCAGTCCTATCTATTCATTAACGCATGCTCCCTGAGGGCGCGAGGAGAAAAGCCTATTCATTGAAGTTTACTTACTGTATATATTTGAAGACATGCATTTCATTAAATAGACACTGTCATTCAGTTTTGTCACTTATTCAGAGTAGCCATCTTCTCAAATATAACATTCCAAATTAGAGAGGTTTAACTGTACTGGGGGGAAAGGAAGGGGATTCAGGGAAGTGACGTGGGAGGGCTGCCTCTCTCTCTCTCTAACCACAACAGCCTGGGAGCCCTGCAGACACCGCAGGCCCCAACCTCTGCAGCCACAGGAAGCACAAACGCTTCATTCCTCCCACCCCCGTGTTCCTTCCACTCCCTCCCTGGCTCCAGTACAGGCGAGGGCTCCAGACCCTCCTCCCATCCCTGTCCTGTATCACCCCTGCGCTCCAGCCCTCAGCCTCGCTCCGGCCCTCTGCTGGGCGAGAAGGAAGAGGCTCCTGGGTGCTCACTGGCCTCACACACAGCACTCGGTAGCCCGCTTTGGCCGTGCCTCCTGCCCTCTTGTTCCCGCCAACCAAAAAATAAAGCACAGGCACAGAATTAATTTTTAAATTAATGCCTGAGCTTAGGTAGTGCTTTAGCAAATACCTAAAAGTGCTTTAGCAAAAGCTTCACATTATCTCCTGGGCCACATGTCTGACCTTCTCTCTAAAGGACACACATCCTCCCAGGCAGAAGCTCCCACTCAGCTCTCCCTCCAAACCAAAGACCCCTCTCAGAGCCCGGCCAGAAGCACAGCGGCCTCACTGGCTCTCCAGTCAGGAGGGAGGGCGGGCGCGCGGGCGGCAGGGAGGGAAGAGCCCTCAGATGCCCGTCCCTCCGCGTGGCTGCCGGCATGGCCCACGGACCCCGTTAGGAAGTGGGTAAGTTGGGGTGCCACTGTTCATCTTCGCTGCAGGAGTCCTTCATGGTGAGGTGACTTTCAGCGTGTGTACAGACCACTAAGACTTGGACAGAGGCTGGGCGGACAGAGCTAGTGACAGCCCGAGGAGCACTGCCCGCCGCAGACCACGCTCAGAAGTGACTTCCGTGGCCAACAGGTGCCCGTGACTGGCCTTTTAGGTAGGACTGTGTCTGCAAGGCCACGGGGCGGCGGGAGGGGGAGCGCTGGCATTAGCCACCTGGGATGTGGCTCTGACAGGAAGAACAGAGGCTATTTTTCAGGTCGGAGTGCTAACGCCTGCCACAGCTCCTCGCTCCTCCGCTCCACAAGCCTGCCTACTGCCCTGACCTCTGATCAGCAGTCCTCCCAGGCCCCCAGGCCTCCCCGAGATAAGAGCTCCTCCTAACTCCCACCAGATGCCTCTACCTCCCAGCTGCAAGGAGAAGGAAGAGAGAAGTGGGGGAGAGAGAGCGAAGGTCAGGTAAGGAAGAGGAAACCCCACCTACCTGCTGTGGTCAGAGCAGCCCCTCTAGCAAGGGTGCCCAACCCATCACCGCTCCCCTCAACAAGCTCACGCCCAGCCGCCCAGCCCCAAGGACACTCTGGTGAAATGGGGGGTGACAGACATACACTGGAGAGTTAGAGGGAGAGGAAGAGGCTGACCGTTAAGAGGAGGCTGCGGGTGGCTTTGTGGGAAAGGGGGTGTGATCTGGGAAGGCACTGCCGCCAGGGCAGATGCCTGGCACTTGAAGGTGTCACCTAGCCGACCAGTCTCTGGGCAGCACCTTGGGAGGTGGTCTATGCAGGAGGTATGGGGGCGGGGCCTGTGGAGGTTCCCAGGTGTAGGTCGTAGTGAGGGGCCGCAGTGAGGGGCCCGCAGTGAGGGGGCTGCAGTGAGGGGCCGCAGTGAGGGGCCCGCAGTGAGGGGGCTGCAGTGAGGGGCCGCAGTGAGGGGGCCGCAGTGAGGGCCCACAGTGAGGGGCCCGCAGTGAGGGGGCCGCAGTGAGGGGGCCGCAGTGAGGGCCCACAGTGAGGGGCCGCAGTGAGGGGGCCGCAGTGAGGGCCCGCAGTGAGGGGGCCGCAGTGAGGGGGCTGCAGTGAGGGGCCGCAGTGAGGGGGACGCAGTGAGGGGCCGCAGTGAGGGGGTCGCAGTGAGGAGGCTGCAGTGAGGGGCCGCAGTGAGGGGGCTGCAGTGAGGGGCTGCAGTGAGGGGGCCGCAGTGAGGGCCCACAGTGAGGGGCCCGCAGTGAGGGGGCTGCAGTGAGGGGCCACAGTGAGGGGGACGCAGTGAGGGGCCGCAGTGAGGGGGTCGCAGTGAGGAGGCTGCAGTGAGGGGCCCGCAGTGAGGGGGCTGCAGTGAGGGGCCGCAGTGAGGGGGCCGCAGTGAGGGCCCACAGTGAAGGGCCCGCAGTGAGGGGCCGCAGTGAGGGGGCCGCAGTGAGGGGCCGCAGTGAGGGGTTGCAGTGAGGGGGCACAGTGAGGGGGCGCAGTGAGGGGGCCGCAGAGAGGGCCCCGCAGTGAGGGGCCGCAGTGAGGGCCTGCAGTGAGGGGGCCGCAGTGAGGGGGCCGCAGTGAGGGGCTGCCGTGAGGGGGCCACAGTGAGGGCCCGCAGTGAGGGGGCCGCAGTGAGGGGCCCGCAGTGAGGGGGCCGCAGTGAGGGGCCGCAGTGAGGGGGCCGCAGTGAGGGGGCCGCAGTGAGGGGGCCGCAGTGAGGGGTTGCAGTGAGGGGGCCGCAGTGAGGGGGCCGCAGTGAGGGGCTGCAGTGAGGGGGCCACAGTGAGGGGCCGCAGTGAGGGGGCCGCAGTGAGGCGGCCGCAGTGAGGGGCCCGCAGTGAGGGGGCCACAGTGAGGGGGCCGCAGTGAGGGGGCCGCAGTGAGGGGCTGCAGTGAGGGGCCCGCAGTGAGGGGCCCGCAGTGAGGGGGCCGCAGTGAGGGGGCCGCAGTGAGGGGCCGCAGTGAGGGGCCGCAGTGAGGGGCCCACAGTGAGGGGCCGCAGTGAGGGGGGTGCAGTGAGGGGCCCGCAGTGAGGGCCCGCAGTGAGGGGGCCGCAGTGAGGGGCCCACAGTGAGGGGGGCGCAGTGAGGGGCTGCAGTGAGGGGAGCCACAGTGAGGGGGGCCGCAGTGAGGGGCTGCAGTGAGGGCCTGCAGTGAGGGGGCACAGTGAGGGGTCGCAGTGAGGGGCCCGCAGTGAAGGGGCCGCAGTGAGGGGCCCGCAGTGAGGGGGCCGCAGTGAGGGGGGCGCAGTGAGGGGGGCGCAGTGAGGGGGGCGCAGTGAGGGGGGCACAGTGAGGGGGGCGCAGTGAGGGGGCCGCAGTGAGGGGAAGGCTGTGGAGAGTCGGAGGGGAGTGGGCTTCAGGAGTGACCAACCTGCAGTGGTCCGGAGTCACCTCCCCCTGTGTCCTCCGCCCGTGATCAAAGAGCAACCAGGAGAACTACCTGATGAGGAGCTGCAGGGGGAGAGAGTGGGGTCATGGGGTCAGGAGCCTGGGGGGTGGGAAGCCTGGCCAGCGGAGCAGGAGGAAGAGCGTGGCGGGAAACTGAGCAGACTTTGGGGAGAGCAAAGGGGCAAGAGTGCAGGAGGGAGGTCCTAAAGCTGGCTGGTGAGAAGAGGGAGGGCAGCAGAGAGGTGGAGAGCTAGTCAGGTGCGAGGGCCAGAGGCGGCTGGACTTAAACCCCGAGGGTGGAGAGCTTACAGGGTGGGAGGGTTCACGTTCTGAAGAGCCAGGAGGACTCTGCAGGAGCTGCCCAGGAGTCAGGAAAACGGAGGAGCCAAGAGAACAGAGGATGGAGACCTAGGGCCCCATCCAGAGCCCGGGGGAACCAGCAGCCATGCGCCCTGTGCTCTGTCCTAGTGAAACGCAGCATCTAGGCTAGCCACGCCAAGAAGAGCTCCAAGGAGGCTGAACTCCGGCCTGGACAGGAGCGGGCCCAGGAGGGCGGGGCCTCCAGGAGCTGGGAGTGGTCTGGGGCGGAGAGTGAGGGTCTCGCAGGTCCTGAGACACAGACAGAAGTGGGATAGACAGGGCAGGAAGGCACAGGGGGTGGGATGACACGGCCAGGAGTGACAAAGGCACAGACGATGGGATGAAGATGGGGTCACTGAGGGGCTGCTGGGGCAGCCAGTGGACACATGGAGGACAATGGGAGAGACAGACGTCAATGGGGCTGGGGTGCCGGTGCAGTGAGAGCACGAAGGACCGTGGGATGGATGGGGATGGGACACGGAGAAGATAAATGACATTGTAATTTCCACCTGAGCGTCGAGCAGCCTCTTCTTGGGCTCGGGCAGTGGCTCAGCCATGGTGGGGTGGTCCCGGCGCAGCTCCTCCTCCACCAGCATCAGCCTGAAGGGACGGGCTTCAGTGGGGTTAGTGGCGGGCACTAACTGCCCAGGGAACTCCTGACCCGGGCACCATGCAGCTCTCGGGCACCCTCCTCCCCTGCCTCAGAACCCCTCCATTGTCTGTTACTCACCCTCCGCCAGGGACCCTCTCGTCCCCCTAAGGACAGCTTTCGGAGTGTCTACCATCCACATCCCCAGGCCGTCTGCTCCCATCCAGGGCAGCGCCCTCCCTGACCCCTGTGGCTGAAGATCTGGCTCTCATGTCCCCCATTCCACCTCCTGGGTAGCCCCCGATGCCCCTCACCCCAGAGGTCCCCTACAATCATCATTATCCCAGCATCCCTCTGCCTTTGGTAGAGATCCTCAAGGTGATTTCTGATAGTGGGCAGCAATCAGAGCAGTCGTTTTCAAAACAGTTTCCAATGAAGTCTTGTTCTTCTAATTAATGTTACTCAAAAACACTTTAAGAATGAATAAAAAAGGAGCTGGCGCTGAAGGGAGTAAGGCCAGGGTGCCCCCAGTTCTCAGGATAACTGAGCCCCATGCTCAGACACCTCTGTGAGATGGAGCCCAGGGCTCCTGGAGCAGCTGAGAACGTGCAGACTTCATAAAAGAAGGTGTTCCTCTTCCACTGGACACCCTTCCAGGCCGGGGCCCAGGAGGGCCTGTCAGAGCTGCTCTGGACAAGGACCCCTGACTGGTTTGAGGTGACTATCATGGCCTGGGTGGGAAGGAACAGTGGTGGGCGGACGGTCACAGGCACATTTCCCAAAAGTGTCAGAAGTTACTCCATTGGGGTGGGTAAGGGTAGGGTGGGCTTTCCTCCGTGTCTGCAGTTGGGTCTGGGGGCTCTCTGCAACCTCAGGTCTCCCTTGCTACCCCTCCCCGGGCCGCCCCTCACCTGCCAATGATGCTCTTGATCTGCGAATCCTTCTCCACCTGCTGCTGCCTTAGCCTCTTCTCGCTCTGCTCCAGGCGGGCCTGATACTGCATCAGGATTTTGCTGGTCTGTTCTTCCTGGGACAGCAGCCTCCGCTCATACTCTTCCAGCTTCCGGTTGGACATGTGCAGCCGCTCCTTCAGGGAGTGGATCTCCTCCTCGTACTCCTTCACCTGCCCGCCGGGCACATGACCCCGCACTGTGAGGGGCGCCCTGCCCTCACCCCACCACCCTGCCCAGCCCTGCCTGCCAGGAACAGCTGTGCCAGGTTGAGGCTGACATCCCCACCACCTCCTCCAGCCCTCCCTGCCATTGATCCCACTTTTTTGAAGGCCCCACCATACTGAAGACCCCTCACCATGGAGCATGGCCACGGACTCCCACACCAGAGAGGTATATACATGTCCTCACATGTGTACCTGCACATGTGAGGCCCACTCAGAACCTAAACAGACTCAGACACACCCTGAATTTAAAGCTAAGGGGACTCCTCAGCCTGGGAAGAGCAGGAAGGAGGGACAGGCTGGGGAGAGGCAGGCTGCATCCTGGGGCAGAGTGTCTGGGCTGCAGAGGAGTCCCGGCTGAGAAGTTACAAATGCCTCTCTGTTGGCAGTGAAGTGGGATTCCGAGGCTGGAAGGCTCAGAAGTCATTCTCTCTGCCCTGCTGGCTCTCAAGTCTGGAGCTGTGCTGTCCAGTACAGTAACCACTAAAAATTAAAACTTCATTTCCGCAACTGCGCCAGCCATGGCCCGTGGCCACCAGATTGGACAGAGGAGACCACAGAACATTTCCACCGCCACGGAAAACCTCCTGGACGGTTCCAATACAGAGCCTTCCTCAAGACTGCTCACCGGAACCGCCAGCAGAACACTGATCTGAGAGGGTCTTCCGTCCGCTGCGGACACACTCACAGCCAGGCGTCCTGGGGAAGGAGGCATGCTACCCGGCCGGCCGGCAGGGCTCATTCTCTCCCGGGCTTGCTAACCAAGTCCATCTCGGTCGGTCTCAATATTTCCTACATCCAACACCAATTCCCCTGAGAAACTTCTCTACTGCCCCAGTTGCAGCCATACGCTCTCTACCTATACCCTAACCCTGCCGCCACGCTGTCCTTCAAGGTTCCTGGAGCAGTGGCTTCACCAGGGAATGTGCCGCTAAGCTACTGTGTGCCCAGAGCTCTTGCTGTCCTTTGCTCTGGGCCACCACCCGCTGGGAGTCTGGATGGTCTTTTCACACACAGGCAAGTGCACTACTTACAGCACAACCCTCTGTCACCTCTGCCGGGCTGTGACTGGGCAAAGCGGGCCGCTTACAGTGCACCTCAGCCCCGCTACCCCGCCCAGCGGGTCAGCTCGCTGCTAGTGAAGTGATTCCCACTCCTGAGCAGTCACAGGAGCCCCGACGGTGTTCTCCCTGAGCTCAGCATGGGGGGCCGCCTTCCACAGAGCCCGTTTCTCCCCAGACGGGCCGTGCTGTGGACAACCCACAATCAGAGTTGGAACTGAATTCTCAACAGACTGGTTCTATGTGGTCTCCCCTTATGGACTGAAGGCTTCTCAAGACGGGGGGTCAAGTGTTTCTCTTTTTCCCACCATAACCACCTGATCCTGGCTGCTTCCCTCGGCAATGACAAGGGCAGGGCAGGGAGGGCTTGGGGCTGGTGGGGCTGGCGTACCCTGTCCAGCCGGCTCTCATCCATCGACTTGGAGTACTCCTTGAGCTTGTACTCCTCCCGCTCGATGTGGGCACTCTCGATGTCGGCCGACAGGTGGGGCATGTTGGAGACCCAGGCCACCGTCCGCTCAGAGGCTGGCATTGTGGGGTTCAGTGTGGATGGCGTCTGTGAGTGCTGGGACCGGGCAGGTGGGGGCAGAGAGGGAAGGTGGGAGAAGGCAGGGGCATTCAGAGTGAGCACGGCCAGATGGGCCTCGCCCTGTTCCCCGCTCCAGCTCTGACCACCGGGAGGGCTAGGCGAGTTCGCTATCGCGCCTCCCGAGTGCGAGCTCCCTGCACAGGGACCTCTGCCTGCTGTTCGCTGCCCCATCAGCGCCCAGAGCAGCACTGAGGTGACTCCACAGCTCACGGAGGGCACTCGCACACACTGTGTAACGAGCGGAAGGAGGTGAGAAAATTGTCAGTTCAGACCACAAACTCTAATCTACCCCTACCTCCCAACCCGTCTCCTTCTGCCCTCCCTGCCTTCCTCCCGGCCTCACCTACCTGCTTGGTGATGGAGGGCTTGAGCCCCCCACCCCCTCCGCCACCGCTGCCCCCGCTGCCCCCAATGCTGCCCTCCTTGCTGAGGCTCTGTTGCCGGGGACGGGCAGGGCCGTAACTGGGCTCCGGCGACTGCAATAGATTCCCGCTGGACGGCCGGGGCTTCTGGGCGGCGCTGACTGTCAACTGCTGGGACTTGCCCCTCTGCAGTGGAGGCGGCTGGCCCCCACCCCCGCCGCCGCCCCCGCCGCTCCCCCCTCCAGGCCCCGAGGGGGCGGGCCTCTGGGGACCGATGGTGATCTGGGGCGGGGACAGCATGTGCTGCAGGTTGTCCTGTAGGGAGAGCTGCCGGCGGGTGAAGTCAGTACCAGAGGGTCCGAACTCGTCACTGTAGCTGTGACTGTGGAGGATGGAAGCGGCAGGGGGCTTGGGGACCCCCGAGGAGAGGTCCTCGCTCTTGCTATAGCCGTGGAACGGGGCGAAGGTGTCCCCCGGGGGCTCTCCCCCTCGGTGGTGGTGGTGGTGGTGGTGGTGGTGATGGGAGGAAGGCGGGCCGTGGCCACCGCCCCCTCCGTGGCCCCCTGGGGGGCCTGGCCCATCAGCAGCCATGTGGAAGAGAGGGTTCTGGAAGGAGAGGGGGATGCGCAGTTGCTGGGCGGGAACGCCGTCCGTGGTGACACCCATCTGGCTGAGGCGCATGCCGGCCGCGGTGATGGACGAGCCGCTCCCCTGGGAGAGGCGGCCGGCGGGTGCGGGCCGCAGCCCCAGGGCGGCGGTGAGCGAGGCCTGGCTGGAGTGCAGCAGGTCCCCGACGGCGGCCAGGTTGGACACGCTGCTGCTGTTGAGGCGGCCCGCGGGCCCGTCCCCCTGCAGATCCAGCATGGAGACGCTCTTGTTGACACTCAGCATCTTCTGCTCCGGCTCTGTGATGTCCGAGCTGCTCGTGCAGTACGCTGGCGAGGACCGGGCCAGGGGTGGGCGGCTCACGTAGAACAGGTCTTTCCCCCCGCCGGGCGGCGGCGGGGGCGGCTTCTCCTTGGTTGGGGAGGGGAGGCGAGCCATGTCCATGGAGCTGTCGGAAGGGAAGGGGCACACAGCAGGAGTGAGGCCAAGGTGGCTGGCAATGAAGCCGGCTGTGGTCTGGCACAGGCTCGAGGTGAAAAGTGGGACCTTCCAGGGAAGGGCTAAGAGCTGGCAGCCACAGCTCTGGGAGGAAGGCAGGGAGGATGGGAGGGGGATGTGGGGAAGGGCAAGAAAAGGACAAGACCTCTGCCGGGAGGGAGGGAGGGCGAGAGGAGGGGAGCTGGGGGCAGCAAGTGGAGGGATGAGGGGCAGGTCTGGGCAGATGTGGAGGAGATGAGGTGCATGGAGGAGGAGAGGAGCATAGGAAGGTGGAGGCCACTGGAGTGGGAGGCAGGAGAGGAGGGGGGGAGGGGAGAGCCCCTCACCTGTTGAGGCCTCGCGCCATGAAGGACTGAAGGTCGATGGAGCTGGAGAGAGATGGAAAGAGGGGGGAGCAGACAGGGAAGGAGAGAGGTGGGGATATGGCACGGATGTGGCGTCATGGAGGGAGAGGCAGGCAAGGAATGAGCAGGGTGGCCATCACCATGAGCAGCCGCTAGGCGAGCGCCACCCTTCGGAGCGGGGGCTCGGGAGGCCCCAGGGCCAGGTGTGACTCCCCAGCCCTGGTTGTGGTGAGGTCTGTAGGGCTGGTGGGGGCTGGGCCAGTGCTTCTTTCCAGCACGCACAGAGGTATTTTGGATCGGCAGCCTGGACGCCACATGGCTGATCCGACACGCACTGCTGGACCTCAGCTCAGGGGCGGGCACAGGCGCAGGACAGAGCAGGTCAGCGCTGCAGTGGACTCAGGGCCGGCTCACTCCCCTGGCCCCAGGGCCTGCTCCGCCTGACACCTGCTGCTCTTCCTCTCTAGCCCCACAGGCGCACATGGAGCCCAGTGAATGTATTGGAACAGAATGGTGGGGGTCCCGGGTCCCAGGTGTGGGGTCCCGCGGTGCTCACCTGTTGAGGTCCCGCATCATGTAGCCCTGCATCTCGGCCGACGGGCCCCGCAGCACCACGGGCTGAGGCCGCGGCCGCTCACTCTGGCGGCTCGGCTGCCTTTGGATATTGGGGTTCCGCAGAGCTGTGCTGATGTCATTGAGGAGCCGGGGCAGTGGGCCCAGCTTCAGGAGGGCTTCCTGCAAGGGGAAGGCTGTTACCTGGGGGCCTCAGGGGGAGGGGGTGCTGGGGCAGGCGGGGGGACATGCTATGCAGGGGAGGGATCCCGGGCACAGGAGCCTGTGCAGACAGCGGGACAGGGCAGGGGGCGTCCGCTGACCTTGCTGAGCTGGGGCAGCACCTCCCAGAGCAGGGCATGCAGTGTGGAGAGCTCGCGGCCCAAGTCGATGTAGCCCTCAAAGCTGCTGCTGTTGGTCAGCGTGTCCAGGTTGGAGATCTCATACAGGAACTGCTGCATGGAGCCCCACTCCAGCTCCAGGAACTCGTTCATGAACCCCAGAAATTCCTCCTTTGAGGTAAACCTGCCGAGGCATCCAGGCGGAGGTCACACACCCCGAAGGCCGCTCGCCCCCCGTGTCTCAGGCCACCGGCATGCAGGACACCCTTGCTGCCACCCAGCCCGAACCCTCCTCACTTGGAAAAGTTGGCCAGGTTCTGGATGACCTTGGCGATGAGGGTGAGGGTTCGTGAGGTCTGCTCATCCGGATACTCCTGCATGAGCCCGAAGAGGCTGGGCGACATGATGGCTGGGCAGAGGAAGCGCAGGAAGAGCGAGGCGCTGATCAGCCGGTCAGCGATGTCCTCCCGACCCCGCTCTGCGCAGCGCAGTCGCCAAGACGCAAACACCTCCTTCAGCTCCCTCGGGAACACGCTGGGGGGAAGGGGTGGGGAGACAGAGAGAAAGAGAAAGAAAGAGAGAGACCAGGACTGAGCCCCAGAGACCCTCAGCTTCCAGGGAACATGCCGAGGAGGTGGCAGGAGGTGGGGTGTGGAAACAGGTGAGAGACAGGCAGGGAGGGACCGCAGCGAGAAGACGGGTGGCTGCTGGGAGCAGAGGGTATGCAGAGGGGACAGACGGATCGGGGAGAGAAACGGAGGGGCAGAAAAGGCGAGGGGAGAGAGACACGTGGGAGACAGGGGTCATGTGAGAGAGACGAGCAGAGAAGAAAAACAGACACCAGGGAGAGACAGAGATGGGAGAGAGATGGAGGGTCACTTGAGGTACAGGGAGCTCGGACCCCCCAACTCTTCTGAATTCCAGGGGAATGAGGCATGGTCCCAGTCCCTGCCATGGCTCAGCTCACTGCCCGACTCCTGCTCATGCTCCACTCTAATGCCCCACTAACACCTTCAACTCTGCTGCTGGCTGGTAAAGCAGGGCTCACCATCACTCCCCACCTCTGACTCGCCTCCGACTTCCACGGTTCTCAGTGAGACCACAGGTCTCCCGAAGACCAGCCTCCTTTCCAATCGCTGACAACGGCTGCTGATCCTTTCCTCAAGGGTCTCTCCCGCAGCCTTCTCCACTATCCTGCTGCTCCCCCTCGAGGTCTGATCCCCATGCCTGACCGGTCAACTCTAGCCCCAACCACTCTGGACTTCCTTCTTCCTGCTCCAGGCTCCCCCACCCCCACTCTCCTACTTCTCGGCCACCATACTTCTTGGCACCAGCACCATTAACGGCATCCATGGCCTACAACACCCCATCGCCTACAACACCCCATCGCCTACAAATGACCTCAAACTCCTTAACCTGGTAGCCAAGGCCTTCCAGATTCTAGTTCCAATCCCTCTGTCCAGACACCTGTCCCACCACTCTCCATTAGTTGCCACGTGCTCTACCAAACTGTGCCAACTGCTGTCTCCTGGAGGCTCCTGGGCCTGCCCACCAGGCACACACCTTTGTCCACAGCCCCTCCTGAAGAGTCTTCTTTTCCCTACCAGATCCAATCATCAGAACTTGACCCACTTTCCAAAGCCCAGCCCCGGGGGCACCCCCTCTATGAATCCTTCCCTGCTTCACCTCCAAGCCCTGCCTTCCTGACCTTGTATTGCTCGGGGGGACCCTCACTTGGCACTTAGCACAGCCTACAGCTGTTCTGCAGCTCTTATGCATCTCCTCTGCCCCTACTCCACCCCGGGGTCCTCTGAAGGCAGGGCCAGGCCTCACTGCTCTGCCTGCTTTTACAGCACCCAGCCTGCTGTTTGCCCGTAACTGGTCCTCAGTCCTCTCTGAGGATGGACAGATGGATGAACAAATGGACACACAGCTCCCCGCCCCCCCAACCCAGCGTTCCCAGTCTCACCAATGGGAGTTGACCACCTTGCACAGGGCCAACTCACAGCACATCCGCAGGTTGGCCTGGTGCTCTGCCAGACTGGACGCCGTGCACTTGATGGGGTCCACCTCGCAGTTCTCCTCAGACTCGTACAGAGCTCGGATAAATTCCCCTGGGGAGCACAACGGGGTCACACTCCGGGGCAGGGGCAGGGGTTGCTGGGTGGGGGATCTCAGAACCCGGCGGTTGGATGCTGGCACCCAGAAACTCTGGGTTCAGAGGCATCAAGCCTGAGGAAGGGTGGACTTGGGTCTGGAGTAGCCAGGTTTAGGGCTGGGTGGACATCTGGTGGGGTTAGGAAGCAGAGACCTGAGGGTGGGCCGTACCAATGGCATCCTTGAGGTATTTCTGACCAATCAGTCGCATGTACTCTTCTATGGCTTTAGTGGCGAGCGTGTTCTCGCGGAATATGAGGTGCTCCCGTTCCATGAACCTGTCCACCTCAGACATGGCCATGTCTGAAAGAAAGTCCTGGGGCCGGGAAAAGCCAAGGGTCAGCCTCCGTGCGCCAGCCTCCCGAAGACAGAGGAGCCCGTCCCAGGTCACCTTGTCCCGCCGGCGCAGCACTCACCTTGGCCTTGCCCGTGCTCTGCAGGATGTGAACCAGGGCGCTGGCGACCTCCTCCTTGCCCTTGACATTCAGGGCGGGCTCCAGGACCGCACACAGCATGCGATAGTGGTTGGTAACGTACTCTGCGAACTCCTTGTACAGCTCCATGGGCAGGATGCTCATTGTCTGGTAACGTGCTTTCAGCCGCACCGCCGGGCAGCCTCCTTTGCCCTTGCCCCCTGACCCGCCCCCCGAACCCCCACCCCCTCCTGAGCCCCCCATGCCCCCAGAGCCCCCACTGCCAGTGGGCAGGGCCACGGGGTACCACTGCTCTGTGAAGTGGCGCCCGGCCAGGGTGGCCACGGGCACAGTCACCAGGCCCACGTAGCCCGCCTTGTCCTTCTTGCGCTTTTTGTCTGAGTCGCGGTACAGGTGCAGCCGCAGGGCGCGGACCGCAGGCAGGTTGTTAAACTCGAAGTGCTCGCCCCAGAAGACGGTGTCCCCCGACGCCGAGCGCGGCTTGGAGGTGGTGCGGGCGTACAGCATGTCGTCCAGGCACAGCTCGCAGTAGTACCGCTTCTTGGGGGGCAGCTCCCGGGCCTCTATGATCCACAGCTTCAACACGTTGTCCACCCGGCGGCTGTTGTCCTGGCAAGGTGGGGTGGGCATGGCGGATAAAGGGGAAGGGACAGGGGACAGAGACACGGAAGAGGAGACACAGTGAGGCAGTGAGAGGGAATCTGTGTGCGGCAGTAGTCAGAGCTCATGTGCACTTGAACCTGCAAAGGGGCCTTATTTGGAGCAGGGTCCTTGCAGATATGCCCACTGAGAAGCGTCGCACGGGTTAGCCTGGGCCCCAGACCCCGGGCCGGCGTCCGCATGGAGAGAGCTGTGGGAACCAGAGACACACAGAGGGGAGATGGCCATGGGAGGTCAGTGGCAGCAGAAACTGGACAGATGCAGGGGCCACCGGTGAGCAGAGCTCGGAAGAGACCGGGAAGGATTCCTTCTAGAGCTCCAGAGGGAGCAAGGCCCTGCCAACACCTTGACTTTGGATTTTTAGCCTCCTGAACTGTGAGAGAATAAAGTTCGGTTGTTTTAAGCGGCCCACGTGTGGTAACTTGTCACAGCAGACCTAAGAAATGGCATCAGTATCGGGAAAGATTTTAAAAGCTAGAATAATAAGCCAGAAACATTAATTTAAAGGGGAGAACTGGCAAGTCCTTCAAAGACAATCAGAACTTATTTTTTAAACAATAAAAGAAGTGCTTAAGTACAAGATGGGGGAGGCAACACAGCTGGTGTGAAAGGGCCTGGGGTACACTGACACCAGAGCCTGAGAGGCTGAGGTGACCTGCACCATGGGGGGTGGACGGGGGAGACTGCAGGGTTAAACCACATCCAGCATCTTTTTTTTGTTCTTGATGTTAATCTGGACCCGAGGATATCTTTTCCATTGATTTTCAGAGAGAGTGGAAGGGATGGGGAGAGACAGAGAGAAACACTGATGTGAGAGAGACACATCAATTGGTTGCCTCCTGCATGTGCCCCGACCGGGGCCAGTGATCTAGCCTATAACTGAGGTACATGCCCTTGACCAGCATCGAGGCCGTGACCCTTCACTCCTCAGGCTGGCACTCTAACCACTGAGCAAACCAGCCAAGGCGCATCAGCATCTTGGGCCTAATTCTTTAAGAAGGACACTGAGAAACAAGGGTCCCCCCAGGAGGGCCACCAGCCTGTGAACTCACTGAAAAATGGGGTACAGAGATCAGCTGATGGAACTGAGAGCATTTCTCTTGGGAAATGTAAGTCCTGGGAAGAGCCAACTCCTAGAACTTGTGAGCAAAGGGACCTTAGAGATCACGTGGCCCAACTCCACTGCCACCAGTTTCTTTTTTTCTTTTTTTAAAATATATTTTATTGATTTTTTTACAGAGAGGAAGAGAGAGGGATAGAGAGTTAGAAACATCGATGAGAGAGAATCATCAATCAGCTGCCTCTTGCACACCCCTACTGGGGATGTCCCCGCAACCAAGGTACATGCCCTTGACCGGAATCGAACCTGAGACCTTTCAGTCCGCAGGCCGACGTTCTATCCACTGAGCCAAACCGGTTTCGGCAGCCACCAGTTTCATAGAGGGCAGACTGAGGGCGAGAACACGCGAACTGGCAGAGTGTGTCCTACAGAAACACGGCAAGCAGGGGCTGGGCAGCACCTGTCAGGGGTTGGTGGGCAGTTCTGCTTGCGGCAGACATAGCCCAGAGCACTTCGGAGCCCTGCCATAAGTATGATTTTTATAGCAGGGAAACGGGTCAGGAGGTAGAAAAGGGAAAGAAATGAAAGACTCGGAGAGAAATGGGGGTCACCTCCTTTCACCCATGGCCCCTCCACCTCAGTTCCCTCTTCCCCCAAGCCTCCGCTCCTTAACTCCTCTGCACTAGGTCCCTATGCTCCGGTGGCCTGACCTCCGCTTGCCCCTGTGCTCCTGATACCTTGTTGGGCTTTACTGCTCTCTGGAGGTTCTCGATCCATTTGTCCCTTTCGGCCGCAGAACGACAGGCAAAACATTTTGTTCCTGATGACGTGGTCACCTGGAGAGGGGTTGGAGTTGAGATGGGGCTGAAGAGGGGAGATGACTCCTGAGGACCGGAGACTCCACCCCATCTCCTCCTCCCCCGCCTCGCTCCAGCCCCCAAGGTTTCGGTTTTCCCCACATGCCCACCGGTGCCACTTCCTGAGGCCTCTCTGTCCTCCCCTCCATCAGCCAGCACACAGACCCAATACCTCAAAACAGAACTCCTGGCCCAGGATGGAGCTGTGCACGGGCTTGATGATGGAATCCTCATCCAGGTTGAGCTCTAAGGCCTCGGCTGCACTGCTCGGACTCAGCAAGGACTCGTGAGAATGCGACTCCTTGAAGCTCTGCATCAGCCGGGCCCTAGGGCGGGAGGGGCGGGGGAGGATCAGGCCCGCTCCCCTTACACACCGAGACCTGGGGAGAGTGCCTCCTGAACTCCCTTCCCACCCGGACTCAGACAGACAGACAGAAACCAGCCTATCCCTGGGGAAAGATGCGAGGGACGTGAGAGAAGCAAGACTCCTTGAGGAAACCCCCTCGCCCTCAGTTCACACCTACGGGGCTGTGAGGACCGGGACACTGAGGAATATCCGAATCCAGAAATGGACACGGCAGTGAGAAAGGGGAGCAGGTGGGCTTGGGGCACCTCCAGGGGACCTCCACCATCCAGAGCCTCGGAACGAGGGAGGAAAGGTGGAGGTGAAGAGGCAGAGTGCAAAGACGTTCACCTGGGCCTGGCGCACGCCAGTGCTCCCAGAACATCACTAACCCAGAGTGAGTGAATGAGGTAGGAGGACACTCCAGCAGAGTCGGGTTTATGGTAATGTGTTACAGCAGCCGAGGGAACTCAGACGGGAATCGCAAGACATAGGAGGAAGGGCAGAAACGTGAGGATGGAGAGACTGAAATGGGGACTGGGGACGAGGGGGAGCTGGGGCAGGAAGGAGACAAGGGGGAGGCAAAGGCATGTGCAGAAATAGAGGATGGGAGAGGTGAGGGGGCAGAGCTGCAGAGAGGGCCATGGGAACAGGGATGGGAGTAAGACGGAGGAAATCCAGGAGAAGAGAGAGGGGCTGAGGGAGCCGGGATGGGGCTGGGCCCAGGGATAGGAAAGGAGAGCGAGCAGAATGAGGATGGCTAGGGATGAAGAGTAGAGAGCAGTAGGAAAGCAGGAGGGAGAGCTCGGGTGTGGGAGCCTCCTCAGAGCTATTTATAGCAGCCCCGTCATTGGGCTCCATTGTCGTCAGCGCCACGCTCCCCCAGCCCACCGCCCCCGCGGCCAGGAATACCATGGCCTCACCCCCCCTGCCAGCCCCAAATGCAGCTCCGGGGACATGGGAGGGGGGCTGGGGAAGGTGTGACTCACCTATCCCAGCCTCCCTACCTGCCCAATCCTGAGGGAGGGGGGGGGTGGGGAGGACAGGGCTCCTCCTGGGGGGTGACTGGGTGAGGGGGAACCCCAAAGAGGAACCCCAGAAGCAGACAATAGGAGCAGACATGACACGTCCCTCAGCCCCAGCCTCAGTGAGGGCGCTCTGGACCACTCTGAGGACTTCCTCCTCAGCGTCAGTCCCTGGGTTAACCCTGTACGCCCCTCCCCCGCTGGCACACCTGTGCCACCCTCCCCCTCCCAGCCAAGCTCTCAGCGGTCCCTTCCTCAGCCATTACATCTGCCAGCCCCAGCCCCACTCCACCCTCCGCCCTTCCCTCTCGCCCCCTCCCTGGACCACACTGCTCCTCCCTGAGCCCCTCCCCTGGCCTCCCAGCGGCGCCAGCACTCCTTCCCTCCTGGGGCCAGCAGAGTCCCTCCTTGGCTCGACCTCTCCCCGTCCCTAACCCCATAACACCCCCCGCCGGCCTGGGCCTCCAGCCTCGGCAGAGCACACCCATTCCTCGGATCCCACTGCAGAGTCCCCATTCGGCCACCAAGCCTCCCCTCCCGCTCCAGCCGTACCGGTCATGGTCAGCACTTCGGAAGCGAGGCAGGATCTGGCGAAAGCTGCTGGTCCGGTCAAGTTTGGGCTGGGACTTCGTGCGCTTGATGGAGCTTTTCAGCCTCCGGCTCAGGAAGCCTTGCTGGGGGAGGGAAGTGGGGATGGGGTGGTCGGAGCAGGGTCAGCCCCACCAGCTCAGCCCTCAGCTGAAGGTGGGGAGGGGAGGATGGGGAGTCTTTAGGGGCGAGGAGAGGGGGAGAAAAACCCTGCCACCGGCCTGTCTTCCTCTGCTCCCACGGGTTCGAGCGCATACACAAACACACACCAGCTTGCAGAAGGTGGGAGGGCTGGTCTGAGAAGCAGGGGGGCAGAGCCAAGCAGGGGGAAACCAAAGACGTGGGGAGTCTCTCTTTCCTCCATCCCTCCCGCGGTCCCTTTTCAGAATCCCGGCTCCAGCGGGGACGCTGGGGGAGGGGCAGCAGCCACATTCGGCGGCACCTTCACTCACCGAGGGCCGGAAGGGCGCAGCGGGGGCGGCCTCCATGCTGTACTGCTTCCCCCCGGGGACACTCTTCCTCCGCGAGCGGCCCAAGTGGTACTCTGGGGGGAAGGAAGGGGCAGCGGGAATTGGGGAGGGGTCGCTGTCAGCCCAGGCTTCCGCCCCTGGCCCCAGCACGCTCACCCACCGCCCTGGCCCCTCGCTCCAGCCTCACCTACCCCCCGGGAAGCAGCAGGAAGAGCAGCGGCGGCGGAGAGGCTGGCGGCGGGAAGAAGGGGGCAAGGAACCCGAACCGGAGCCCCCCGAGGGGGACGGAGTGGGAGGCCTCAGGCCCATGACTGGGGCTGGCAGTCAGCCCAGGGGCATGGCTGAGGGGGTCAGTAAAACCCGAATAATAAAGGACACCGTTCCACAAAAGATAGGTCCTTGGTGGCCACCCCCCCAGGAGGAGGCTAGCTGGGGGGGGAAGCTGGGTTAAGGTCATTGCCCATGGGCAAGCTCTACTCTCCCCTCAGCTGGGTGCATCTGCCCCCTGCCCCCCTCCCGCTGGAAGCCAGGGCTATCGGGAGGGCCTGCGCTGCCTCCCATGACCCCCTCCCTGCGCTGGAGGGGGGAGCTGGGAAGAGGCCTGTGAGGAGTGGCAAGGGGAGAATCCCAGGGACAGACAATTCCAGGAAGGGCCAGGCAGGGGGAGGGGAGCAGGGGCTGGCTCCACGTGCACTGCAGTGGCGGGGACTCAGGAGGGAAGGAGGGAAAGGAAGAGAAGAATGCCAGGCAGTGGGGAAAGGGGCAGTGGGGGCTGGGGGACTCCCAAGTGCGGGCAGGAGGAGAGGAGGTGACTGCAGATGAAGCTTGGGACTGCCAAGAGTCTTGGAGAGGTGGCGGCTTGGAGGAGGGAAGCTGAGGCTCTGCTAGCAGGGGGTCAGGGGGGCGAGGGGCTAGAGGAGAATGAAAGTGGGGGATGCCAAGCTCCGGCTCCAGCTCCAGAATGGCTGCTCAGGCCTGGGCTCCCCCCTCAGCCCCAGTCACCACTGCAGCCAATGGGGGGGCAGGTACTGCATCAGGGGCGGGGCTACCATCTCCACAGCAACAAGAAGCTACAGGATGGAGGGGGTTGGACCGGAAGAGCTGCCAGTTAACCCTCTACATCCCAAAGCAAGGGTGGGCCACAGCCACATGTTCACTGCCTGCTTCCAGAATGGCAAATGGTCCTAGAACCGGTCCCCACGTTCCCTTCCCTCTAAAACCCAGGTGTTCGGAGAACTGCACACAAAAATGTGGATCTATGACACAAGAGCCCTTGTCAGCCCCTCAGGAACACATGTGTAAACGCAGAAACAGACTCTGAGCTGTGGAGGTACATGTATATGAGAACCACAATACAAAGCTACACGGGAATCTAGGTGCTCAGAAGACAGAGACAACCGTGAGCCGGGGTGCTGCTGACCCACATCCCCCACTGGTGCATGCTTAGACACGTGTGAGCACCACAACAGGGGCGGACATACTTGGAAGGACACTCACAGGAGGGCTGCTGGTGTGGACGTGTGGCTCGAATCCCATGGGCAATCATGTAGGCAGCACCTTACAGAAGCGGACATTTACACACACATGACCATGATACATGCTTGAGTACACCAGGGTTCGGACCACATCAAGGTGCCCTCAAATCCCACAAGCACCGACACCGCTCATTCACATGAAAAGAACAACTCCATCTCAGGACGCTCCTCTTCCCAGCCCTCCCTGACCCAGCACAGGCTCCCGTGACTGCTACCGGGATAAAGAAAAGACAAGGAGCAAATGTGTCACCATCCTCCCGTCACACATGCGACAAGGCACCTAAGGGCTCCGGATACCTTCGTCCGAGTCTCCGCTGCCTCCCCCTCATTCCGGGGAGCCCAGCTCAGCCTGGTTTCAGATGTGGGCTCCCCCAATAAAGGCATAAAGCCTGACTTGAAATCCACAAAATTTTGCTTTGGAACTAAAGAATTAACAGGAGAACTGATGTGCCGATTGGTTCTCTCGGTTCCACATGTCACCAGAAACTAAGATCCAGGAGCTCACACAGAGGTCACAGGTATGGAGCTGGCCACACACACACACAGGCGTACAAAAACTCACGGCCACAAGGCTAAGAACAGCAGAAGCACATAGGAAAAGGGGGGAGAGTGACAGGAACTCGGGACATCCTGTTATTAATGCTGCATGCAGTGACATGTATAGAAAGCACAGCACACACCCCTGTACACACACACACAGCAAACCTGATCCTCATATTGTGATTACTGGGTCTCCGTGGCCCATTCTTGCATTCTTGCATGCACACACATAACAGCCACCTACACAGGCCTGTAACCCAGGCATTGTGCATACACCCACACATGTGTACACCCTGTATCCACACACAATTGCTCTCACATGCACACAGCAAGAGCTTGCGCTCCCACCTCTTCAGTCTCTGGAATCTTGCCATGTCCCCGCCTTGCAATCCCCTCACAGGAACCCTGCTTTCGGCCTTTCTCCCTGTCACTCCCAGCTGGCAGCTCACATAAGGCGCCAGGGAGGGCGGTTGGCAGAACGGGGTGAGGAACAGAGTTGGACAGAGAGCAGAGAAATGGGGTGCAAACTCTGCACCAGGACAGGAAGCTCTAATGACAGTCCCTGAGTGACCGGCCTCGCTCAGCAGTGTCTGAGCCTCAGTGGCCTCCCTGATCTGACATGGCCCACTGAGCTGGTGCCATCTTCTCTCTCCTGCTTTTCTCTCCCAGAGACCCCTTTACTGAGAGGCCTGGCTCCTCCTCCCCACCTCCCAGACCCTTTCCCCAAGTCTCCATCCACTTCCCCTCCTAAGCTCTCTGACCCTCTCTCCTCTCCTCCAATCTGCGTCTCTCCAGCTACTCTTCCTCTCTTTCCTCCCCTCCAAGCCTCTCTCATCCCTTCTCTCCCCCTTTCTCCCCACTTTTCCTCTTCCCTCCACTTTCAGCTTCCTTTTCAGCTTCTCTGTCCCCACGCCCTGGCAAGAGGGGCTCATACCTGCCTAGCCCAAAGGTGTCTCATATACAGTAGAATTCCAAGGAACACACACACACTCACTCCCTCCCCCCCTTGCACACCACCCACATCCAGACACACCCTGGCCACCCATGCTGGGACTGACACAGATATCCAGATCAATGTCGGAACACACATGCAAAGACACACACCTGCCAGCAGGGACACAGGAATCCTGTTCATGCAGCCACACATCCCACACACAGGAGAAAGACTCGAGGTGAGCCCCCGCCAGGGACATGCATGCTCAGGGTCAGAGGTGACATGTACCGGTATGGCCACGGACTGCCCCGCAAGCCAGTGGCCAGCCCAGCGGCTCCCTAGCCAGGCACGCGGCAGAGGCAGGTAACAGGACAGGCTGACAGGTCTGCACTTGGCTGGATGCACATGTGTGCAGGAGTAACTGGGCCCCTGTGCACATGGCACCGACACACAGGGGACACGGGTATGAGCACGAACACAACGTGGACACACAGGCTGCCGCCTCCACAGAGGAGCTCCGCGACCACCCCACACCGGCCGCCCCCGCGCGCATGAGACTGTCCCCCACGAGGCCAAGATCGGTCCCCGGCACTCCCCCACCCGCGGACCTCCGCCGCCCCCCTCCAGTTACCATAACTCCCCCCACTCGGAAGATGCAGCGAGAACATGCAGAGGGAGCAGCTGCCGCCGCCGCCGCGGCCTCCCCACCCCCGCCGAGCCCACGCAACGCGCGCCCCCGCCCCACGCGCCCCCACGCGCGCTCCTCTCCGGCGCGGTCCCGCCCTTACCTCGCACCGCCCCTGGGGGTCCCCGGCGGGAGGGGCTCCGCCCCGCTGGGGAGGGGCGGGTGCGGCGGGACGGGGGGCGGTGCGGCCCGGCTCGCACCGCCCGAAACGGCGGGGGCGGCGGCGGGCCCGGGACGGCCGGACGGCCGCGCGGTGACGGCCGCGGAACGGCTCCTTCCGCCGCCGCTCCCGCCGCTGCCGCCGTTGCCCGGGCCCCGCCGCCGTTGCTAGGCGACCGCTGCTGCCGTGGCCGCCTCTGTCACGAGCCCCGTCGCCCGGAGACAGCGCGAGAGAGACTGGGGGAGGGGGACCAGGGGACCCCCTAAACCAGCCGGGCCTCCCACCATCGCCCGCGAAGCACAGCCCCTGCCCCACACCGCGGAGAGCGAGGGGCGCGGCTCCCCCGCGGAGGGACCCCTGGATCCCAGTGCCCGCAGAGGTCGGGACCCGGCCTGGGCTCCCACACCCACGGCCTCAGCCACCTTCGCACATCCTCCATGCCCTCTACACAGCCCCGGCTCCCCGAAAACCCCAGACGTCCACCAGCCATCACTCTTTCTCTACACCCTCCCCCAACATGTACACCTCTGGACGCCTCCCAACCCTACCGAACCTCCAACTCCACCCCCAGTGCCATCCCAGCTCCAAACACAGGCTGCCTGCACCCAGGAGCACCAGCAGTCCCACAGCAGAGACCCAGACCCTGAGGCTCAGGGCAAAGAGGGAGGTGGGAATAAGTGGGCAGAGACACCAACCACTGGACATAGGAAAAACATATCCCATGCTGGCCTGGACACTCGGGTGCTCACACGTGCACAAAAACACACAAACCTTTCCCCGACATGGACATAACACTCACAGATGGAACAGAAATCACGCACCACCACCACCTGGCTTTGCCTCACATATATGTGCTACCCACACACACCCATGGTCAGAGGTTTCCATGACAATGACACATCCCTGGCCATCCAAACGCCCAGGTCCCAGAGCTGACCCCCGAGGGCCTTCTGGGCCCACCAGAGGAGGGCTGAGGGGGGCCAAGAGATGGAGGCGGGCCCCTGGCTCTCTCAGAGGAAGAGAGGCTGGAAGCCTGGGTCCCCGAGGGGAGGGGAACTGGGGGAAGAAAGGAGTCACTAGGGTGGGGGTGGGGATGGGGGTGGGGGAGGACATGGAGGACCTGGATCCCTGGTCCTGGGAGGGAAATGCAGTGCCGGGGGGGCAGTGACAAGGGGGGTTCCGGGGCTGGGGGTGTCTCTCTGCACCTTGGCTGCAAATCTCTGTTCTCTGCCTTCATCTCCCCTCACTGTTCCCATGGAAACCTTTTAAGCTAACTTCTCAGGAAGACAAAATCTTTTTTTAAATGACTAAAGAGGGAGGTGGAGGGGGGGCAGAAAGAGAGAGGGAGGGGAAGAGACAGATGGAGAGAGAGAGAGAGTTGAAGAGACAGACTGAGCAGAGAGCTCTACAGACAGACAGACAGGAGATGAATGGGGGTCTGATGGAGTGAAGAGGGGTAGAGGAAACAAGAGAAATCGGGAGGAAAGAGAAAGGGGTGATAGAATTGCAGAAAATAGAAGCAGTTGATGAGAAGAGGAAGAGGGGGGCAAGAAGAGAGGGAGGGCCTGAGGGCCAGAAGGTCTGGAGGGAGAATCAGGAGCGTGGGGTGGACCAGAGGTGGGGGGCGAGGGGCCGGAACTGGGTTATTCTCTCCAAGATCCCAGACCAAGCCCTGGGAGGGGCTGGGGCGGGCACTCCAACAGGAAGCTAAAGATCTAAGGAGACTATTTTTACAAGCACCAGGAAAAGTCATGCTTCGCAGTTGGAGAGGAAAAAGGGAGCGAAACAGTAAGGACTGCCACCCGCAGCCCCGGCCCGCGCCCGGCCCGCGCTCGCCCCGCGGAGCGCACCCTTCCGCCCAGGCTCCCCTCGTGGACGCCACTGTCCGCTGCCTCCCAGCCCCGGCTGCTCCCTCGCTCCCGCCTTCCTCCGCCCAGCAGCCCGTCTGCCTTCTGCTCTCTCCCCGCGACTGTCCGGGGCACCAGAGTGATCGGCCGCCGTACCATGCTCGCCGTGGGGCCGCCCCTCCACCGGCACGGAGACTGTGCGTCTCAGCAGTTTGTTGCGGCTGGAGTCGCTCCTCCGGTCCCGGATCAGAAGGGGGTGTATCTAGGGGATGCGGGTGTGTCAGAGCTCAGGGGCACCGACAGGCCCCCCTTGCCCTCCCCCACAAGCAGGCTGCACCCCCCTGCCATCAGGCCAGCTCACCTTCTGCCCCTGCCCCACGACACTTTAAGTGTCCCGTGAGCCAACTTCTCCTTCCCTTCTCTCCCAGGTCTCTCTCTCTCTCTCTCTCTCTCTCTCTCTCTCTCTCTCTCTCTCTCTCTCTCTCACGTCCCACTCTCCTCTCTTCTCCCTCCGTTTCTTTTGGAACGTCCTCCAGGAATTCTCCCAAACCCCTCAGCTCTCTGGAGTTGGCTACTCCCTGCACTTTCCCCTTGACCTTCAGGTCGTCCATTCTCCCTGCTTTCCCCCAACCTCCCACCTCCCGCACCCCTCCTCTCCCTCCTGCCTGTCACGGAGGGGGTGGGGAGCAGGAACCGCATTTATAATCAGGATCCAGCTTGTCTCCCTCCCACGTCCACCCGGCCCCCACGGGCTTGTGGCCAGGCTGGGACCCAACCTTCCTGCACCCGGGAAGGCCTGGTCACTTCCCCCCTTTCATCTTCTACCATTACCCCCAACCCAACCTCTCACTTCCCTTTCTTCTCTCTGAACCTCATCCCACCTCCCCTTGCCACCTCTTCCCAACCTGCCCCTGTCACCCTCCCATCTCCTCTGCCCCTAGGAACTTCCTCCCCCACTGGGCCCAGCCCGTCCCACAGCCCAACCTGGGCTCTGCAGTGTTCATTTCTAATCCTGTCCGCCGGCACACTTCCTCCTGGATTCTGGCCACTCCTGTTCCCCTCAGCTTGCTGGCCACCAGTCCCCGAAGTCCCCTCAACCTGTCTCCCTCTCATGCCTTCATTACCCCATCCATCTCTTCCCTCTTCGTCCTCACACCTCACCACAGTCCCCACTCTTATTGGTCCTGGTTTCTTCAATTCATCCTAAGGACCACAAATCCTTGGTCAAGACTGGTGACCACTAGTGCGTCCCTCAGTGCCTAAAACCGACCACCCACACCGCCTCTCCCTTAAAGTCACCCTCCCCCCAGGCCATTCCTCGACTTTCCACCATGGCCTGAGAGCTTTCTACTCAGCCATCTCTCCACTCCCCCTCACAGATCCCTCCAAACTCTGGTTACCTTCAACTCCAGTTCTAACACAACCTCCCCAACAGCTTCTGGGGCCCAGCTCTCCCCACCTCTGGTCTGGTGAGCTACCCTATCACTCTCTGAAGATGGTCCCCCAAATCACTCCACTCCCTGAATCATACATCTGGACATCTACCCTTCATAGTCGCCCCCTTCTATTTCTTCTGATGGACCCTCCACTGTGGACCCAGCTCCCAAATCTGAACCCACACTCTCCTGGCTCTCTGGTCACCCTGCATGTCTACCACCTCCCACAGGAACCCTCTGTTCATGTCATGTCTTTCCCTCTGGCTAGTCCCTGCCCCTACCTCACTTACTGTTTTAGGCAACTCCCCTTACTCCCAGTGCCCTCGCCTCCAGGCATTCCCTCCCCGCCATGTTCCTTCCTGATTCCCTGGCAGAAGCCCCCTCAGTGCCTCTCTAAACCCTGATCTCAGGTGCCTTCCCAGCCTTCACTGCTCTCCCCACCGAGATCCACTGACCTTTGTCATCTCTCCCAGGACCCTCCAGCCTCTCCCAGTTTCCCAGAGAACCCACTGTCCCTGCCTTTTCTCCAAGTCCCTCAAGCCCCCACCCCCACCCCCCTGCACGTTGCGCCATGACGGGAACAGGACTGGGAGGCAGTGATCTTGCTCAGTGTGGGGAGAGGCAGGTTCCTGAGAACACTGTGGAGCTGATCCCTCCAGAGCAATCCCCATTTCTTCACCCTTCGGTTTCTCTTTCCCACCCTAACCTATCCCACAATGCGGGCAGTGAAAACAGGAGGCACCCCAAGTCTTCCGAACCTCGTTTCCTCTTCACAGGGTCCTCGAAGACCCCAAGCCAAGGTGGGAGAATGCTTGTCTTTCCACATCCCAGCCAAATCCCAGCGGCCAGCCTCCTTCCACGCTGGCCGATGCCACTCTTGTCAGTCTTCTCTGTGCCTCTCACCCTGTCACTAGTGAGGGCTCTCCCCATCTTTCTCTCTACATCCCCTGTGGTACCCGGTGGTCTTTCCAACCTTCCCACCCGGCTCACCTCGTCCTCATCCAGCATGAGAAGCTGGTTCCCAGAGATGATGCAGAACCGAGGGTTCCAACCAGGACGATCATATGGGGAATGAACGTATTGGGTTCGGTGCATAGGGGGTCCCCGTACATCTGGGGGACAGAGACACACAGAAACAGTAAGGGAGGCTCTAAGCATTTGGGAGACAGAGGCCTAAAATGGGTACTAAGAGAGTCCACACGTGGGAGAAGGGGACCACACCTGCCTTGAGATCGCAGATGGGGGAGGCACCTGGTGACTGTAGGGGAGCAGAAGATAAGCCTCTATGTCTGGGGGGAAAGAGGAATGGGACTCAGCACAGGGCTCTGTTGACTTGGAGGAAGAAATTGGAAGGGTGGCTCAAGGAGGGGAATTAGAGCATGACAAAGGGTACGAACTTGAAGGCAGAAAAGAGTGAAGGAACTCTCCATCCACTTCCAAAAAATAAAAAGGTGAAGGCAGCTAAACTGACAGAGAAAAGCACACAGAGGTTGGTGGGGGTGTCTGGGAAGGGGGAGGGCAATTAAGTAACCAAAGAAGACAGACTTAGAAGGTGGCACGAACCCCCTGCACGAGAGTAAGAGGAAAGCTGGGGGGTGGGGGGGGGGGGAGGCATTTAGGTCATAAGATTCTGAGAACTAAACCTCTGGAGAAGGAAGAGACAGCTTACCTGTTCAGAGCCAGAGACATGAACAGGCCTCCCCTCCTGCTTTTCCCTAGGCTCTGCTCCCTCCTCTCCTAGCCCACCCTGCTCAGCATTTGGGGACAGTCTGGTTCTTTGTCAGCATCTGGCTGTGAAGGGGCCTGGGAGTGAGACTAGGAGCCTCCGCCCCCACTAGTCTCCACAGACAGGATGAAGGCCAAGGTTTAATACCCGCCCTGCCTCCCCACCTACTCGCCACGGACAGGATGGAGGCCAAGCCCAAGGCCCGTAGAGGAGTTTGAAGAAGAAAGAAGAAAGAATGGGTGATCCAGGCCTGGGACATAGAGTGGCCTCCAAAGACTGGCCCCGGGGGCGGGGACAAAACTCCTAAGAACAGCAGCCCACGGTTGCCCGTATTCCCCCTGTGCTGCCATCCCGCGAACTGCTTCTTGTTTAACCCCCATCTGCGCACCATCACAGGGACAGGCCCAATGGAGATGAGAGGAAAATCAAATTGGTAACATCAAAATGATAGAAAATAGGCTTAAGGTGTCCAAGTGTGAGAGTTTAGAGGAAGAACATCAAATTCTGTCACCTTGCAGGGTAATTACTCATGAGCATATTGCAGGAAAATATCTGATCTTTGAGCTTCATTCCAACTGAATGCCCTGAATAGGAGAGCTTTGAGAAAATCTAGTCCCCTTTTGTCCACAAATATGGTCTTCAGATTTCCCCACCTGCAGGTCACAGGCGGGATGGATCCCCAGAACATAGATGTCTAGAAACCCCAGCACTTTGAAGCCCTCACTTATCTCGCTGCCACCTCAGAGACCTTATGAGCAAGCCCCTCTAGACCCAGAGATTACCGAGGCTGAGCTGCAGACACGGCAGGTGTGTGCCCCTGCCCTGACTCTGAGGGCCCCAGAGGAGGAATCTGCGGATACACAGTCATTAGGGGAGGGGCTGGCTCAGGCTGCAGCCTCGGGGAGGCAGGTTAGACTTCAGGGGGCACCTTCTTCCTGGGAGCAGGGAAGAACACAGGGAACTTAGCTTAGGAGCAACTCCAGAAACACACACACACACACACACACACACACACTCACACTCCGGACTTAAGTAAGGGTGAGTCTGGGAGGCAGATGCAAGAGGAACACAGCTGAGAAAGGGGAAAGGCTTACTAGGATGAGAAATCCCACAGGGCTCAGATGGGGGTTGCTTGTGGGCCCTATTCCAACCATCAAAACTGCCCCTCAAATCTCCAACACTCCAAAAAGTAGAGGGGACAAAAAGAAAAGAATGGATGAGAAGAGGTTAAGGGAGCTTGGGTAGGCACAGGCTTGTGGGGACAAGATGGGGAACGGAGTAGGCAATAGGGGATGGGCTAGGAGACAAATAACAGGGACGGATGGAGGAGAAGAGGAGGTAGAAACACGGCAAATCCCTGCAAGAAAAATATACCAGAAGGGCCCAACTGGACCTGGGGCAGAATGAAGTGAACCTAATAGGAGTGCTAGAACAAGGGGGCCAAGAAGGAGGGGGGAAGAGGCGGGAGAGAGGGGGAGAGAGAGAGGACACCAGAGAAGGGACTGATAAAGGGGAAGGACAGAAGGGGGACCCATATAAAGAACGGACACCATATGGGGGGAAAGATATAGGTGATGGACACCAGAGGAGGGAGGGGGAAATGGAAATAAGGATTGGAGATGGGGGAGGGGAGTAAAAGTGGGGAAGTGAATGAAGCAGATAAGACCCCAGGGGTTACATTATCCTGGCCAAGGGCGTTAGAGAGGTCTGGGCAGTCTAACCTGCCCCCCACTCCCATCACTCAATCTTACTTGTATGCCCCCTCCCCCCTCAACAAACACACACATATTTAGCCCTCCCCCTGCCCTGGTCTCTCCTCCCCCAACCCATTCCCTCTCCTCTCTTCCCTCCATCTGGACCCTCTATTCCTCCCCCCACACACACTGCCTCCCTCTCTCTCCATCTGGCCCCTTCTTCTCTTCCTCCATCCTCCTCTCTTTTTCTATTCCATACCATTCTCTGACCTCCCCCACCCCCACCACATTCTGACCCCCATCTTCCTGGCTCCTCTTTGCAACCCTGTGTTTTCATTCCTCCCTCCCAGCCCCTCTCCTGACTCTGCCCTTCTATTTCCTTGATATTTTCCTCATCTCTTAGCTTCAGAATTATTTCTGCAGCTCTTCCTCCAACCCTGTCCTATCTTCCCACCCTCTCTTGCGATCTCTTCTTTCCCCTTCATTTTCACCTCAGCCCTCTCTGAGGCCTGTTTCCTGGCCCCTCCGGTCCCTGTTTCCCCTGTCCTCTGGCCTTCAATCCCTCCTTCCTCACTGCTCCTATCCTGTCTTCCTAGTCCTCCTGTCTCCCTCCATTTCAGCAGCTCCCCTCCGTGGCCTCGGCTCTGCCCCCTCCTCCGCCCTGCCCCTGCCCCTCCCCCCTTTACCCCTCCTAACTGGCCCTCCCCCTCCCCTCCCTGGCCCTCCCCTTCCCCTCGCCACCGTACCTCTGAAGGGGGCATAGGACATCGCGGGGATGCTCCCCCGATGGATGGAGGCGCGAGACCTGCTCATCAGGCCTGGGAGGGAGGGGGCGGGGGACGGGGGAGAAAGAGAAGAGAGAAAGAGGGGGAGAGAGAGGGGGAGAAGGAGGAGGTGGAAGAGGAGGAGGAGAGAGGAGGAGAGAAGAGCGGAGAGGAGCAGAGAGGAGGAGAGAGGAGGAGGAGGAGGAGAATGGGAGCCAACGGCAGCAGCGGCAGCCGGGAGAGAGAGAGAGGGGGGCGGGGGAGTGAGCGAGAGAGGAGAGAGCAGGAGGAGGAGGAGAGAGAGAGAGCCTCTGCAGCCCCCACCCCTACCAGTGGGAATCGGAGAGACAGAGACCCCTGACTCAGAAATGAGAGAGAGAGAGAAAGAGAGAGAGAGAGAGATAGAGAGAGAGCGCGCTAGCGCTGGAGAGAGAACAGTTTTAAAGCTGCAGATCCCAGACCCTGAAAGCAAGAGACCCCAGACCCAGCGAACGATACCTTGTCACCAGGGAGGTGAGGTGTGGGGAGGTTAATGTGAGGCACAGTCCAAAACCTAGAGGAAAACAGACCTCAACCTCTGTAAAAGCAAAACAACGCCCCAAAAACAGACCCCCTAGAGAAAGGGGTGAAAGGTCAAAAACTGAGCAACCAGTCTCACAAAGTTCACAGCCACAGAAATCTTGGGCAGTAGACTCAAATGGTTATTTCAGGGACCCAGATCTGAGACTTAGACCCACATGCAGAGAGAGCTGTCAATCAGAGACCCCAGATACAGAGAACTGCAGACCTTGTGCTTGGGATGAGAGTGGGAGAAGAAGGGGAAGAGATCAGAGATAGAGAGGGAGGAAGGAAAAAGACACTTAGCTAGTGCAGAGATGGAGAACTCGGCGACCCCAAAATTCATAAAGGAGAGTTTGAAATCTCTAGGAGAGAGAGTGATTACAGATCCGGGAAAACAAATCCCTAAAACAGAAAAACAAAAAGAAACCCCCATGCAAACACGGAAAAGACCCCACCCCACAGAGATGTGTCTCAGAAACAAACTCCAAACCAGAGGCAGCTCTGAGGAGACCCAGCCCCAGAGAGGTGTGCGTGAAGGAACTCTGGTGTCAGCCTGGGAAATGCCAGGCATACCCACCCCGAGGGCCAGAGACCCTAGACCTTGGAGGAAGGAGGAACACTGGGTGGAGGGTGTGGCAAGAAAGAGCCTTTTCCTCTGCTTCGTCCTCCCACCACGCTCCTCTCATTGGCCCCTCTCTCCATTTTTGGGTCACAGGATGTGCTTGCGCCCCAGGGAGGTTATGTAGGGCAGGTCCTGGCTCCTCGGAGGATGGGTTGAGGGAAGGAGACCCAAGCTGACAGGTAGACCAGTCCCGGGGAGTGAAATAGGAAGGGGATAGGGACAAAGGGACCATCACTACTTCTCAGTGTCCTCTCCATATCCCCAACCTCAGCCCTACTTTTCCCGGATTTACCAGTCTGTCTCCAGCTTTGGGGTTTCAAGTTAAGAAGGCCGAGGCGCCTGTAGCCCGGTTTTCATCATCCCATTTACAGGGGCTCCTTCCAAAAGACGTCTTTCCTCACCCAGCCATGGTCTAGCCATGCGCGTGCCTGCCTCAGCACTCCCCCCTACCCAGGGACAGCTGGCTTCTCCTCAGATTATCATTGTTCATGCCCAAGCCCAGGCGAGTGCCAGTCCTAGGCAGAAGGGCAGGGGGCGCTCTCTTCGCCCTCCGCGGTAAACCTCCGCAGACCCGCCCACCTCAGGTCCCGGGAGCCGCGCAGGGGCCGTTGTGGGGTGCACTCTGGGGACTAAGGATGACTCCCCACTCTACAACTTGACGTATCGAGTCTGCGGGGTCTCCAGCCCCGCTTTCCTAGCGCCAGCTCCCCCGTCACGTGGCCCGCAGGGCCGGCCCGCGATTGGCTTCCTCGCGCCCCTCATTGACAGACCGCGTCCGCGGGTACCGCCCCCTCACATGACAGTGGGCCGCCGCCGTGCGCTCCTCAGCCTGCCATTGGCCGGATCCGGAAGCGGGCGGGCCGTATCCGTACACGGCTGCAGATCCTTTGTGGATTGGTCAGCTCCCTTTCGCTCCTCCCCCGCCGGAAGGCGGGGCAAACCGGGCCGTGCGAGGGCCGGATTGGCTGGCTCTGGAGGCGCAGCTCTCACTGTCACGTGGTCACCACCCAGGTAAGTAGAGGCCACGCTTCCTGAGTTCGGGGCCCTTTCTCGGCGTGACTTGTGGCCTTTGATATTCAACCCTCCTCCGCCAGCGTAGGCTGCATGAGAGGGGTGCGGGCTCCCGCGATCCTGCTCGGCGGAGGGGTGAGTGACCGGCCCCGCCCCTTCCGGTTCTGGAAGCCTGGACCGCCACCTGCACCCGAACCCCAGAGGTTGGCCCCTGAGGAGGGAGTGTAACCGAGCCTCTGCCTTAATTCTTCACGTTTCTCTCTCAGCTTCAGGGACCTTTCCTTCGGGGTGCAGCAGAGGGAGGGCAGAATCCCAGTGTCTGTCCAAACGAAGGGTTTCTGGGGTGCAGTTGCCTGTGGCATTAGTGGGGAGACACCGAGTTCGCCGCCTGTCCCAGGCCGCGCTGCTCCTCGCGCTGCTGTGGATGCCGGCGCTGCCGCCTGCGGCCTCCCGCCTCCTCTCGCTACCCCGAGCCCTGATGTCCATGGCGTCAGGAAGCCCCCCGGCCCAGCCCTCGCCCACCTCGGATTCGGGTTATGTTGCCGGCTCGGTCTCTGCAGCCTTTGTCACCTGCCCCAATGAGAAGGTCGCCAAGGAGATCGCCAGGTGGGGACCCCAGTGTGGGAAGAGGGAGACCATGAGGGAGAGTTGGGGGTGTTGAAGGGCGCCCTCCCGCCGCTTCCCACCTCTGGGCTGGCAGTGCAAAAATGCGGGTCGTGGTGTGCTCTGAGTGGGGTGTCTCTTCGCCTGCAGGGCGGTGGTGGAGAAGCGCCTGGCAGCCTGTGTCAACCTCATCCCTCAGATCACATCCATGTGAGTCAGAGGAGTCGGGGTTAACCTAACGCTCGGGGCGCCTGGCGATCGTTTTCCTGGAGGAAAACCTTTGCTTTCACCTTTTCAGCTATGAGTGGAAAGGAAAGATTGAGGAGGACAGTGAGGTGCTGATGGTGAGAACCACTTCCCCACCCCACCAAACCTCAATCCTCTGACCTTTGACCTCTCTCCTTCATGAGATCCCGAGATCAGCCCCATGGGTGGATTCAACCACTTTTGTCTTCACCCCTTAGATGATTAAAACCTCAAGTTCCCTGGTTCCAGCTTTGACAGAGTTTGTTCGGTGAGAATTTTGAACTGGGGGGCGGGCAGAAGTAAGGCAGGTAATGTGGGCAGTCTGAATGACCCACCCCCTCTGTTCCACAGCTCTGTGCACCCGTACGAAGTGGCCGAGGTGATCTCGCTGCCCGTGGAGCAGGGGAACTCCCCGTACCTGCGTTGGGTGCACCAGGTCACAGGGTCAGCTTCCGACTCCAGCACGGTCCCCCCGTGAGGAGCCCCGTTCCTGCCGTGTCCCCCTCACGTACTTCAGTGCCCTCTGGCTTGCAGAGGATGACTGGGCCCTAATAAATCCCACCTTTGGTTCTTTCTGCCTTTGCCTTTTCTCGTCACGTATGTGAGTCTGGTTGGGAAGATGCAAGTGCTTCCAGCGCCTGTGTTCTCATCTTTCAGAATGACTCAGCTGCTGGGTTTGTTTATCTTTATTTCAATCATACAGAGCCCAGAATCCTTTACCATCCTTCCCCTCCTCAGTCTCCATCCCAGGGGTTAAATAATTTTTAAAAATAGTTTAAAAGCTGTAACAAAATAACATCAAAGGAAGTGGGAAGCAGGGTGGGGGAAAGCTCGGGAATCAGGAAGGGAGTAGAGAAGAGAGCCTCTTCCCCCCTCCCCTGGATCCCACCTGGGCAGTAGGAAAACTACCGCCTACCTCCCAGGTACATCCCAGCTGTAGGTGAGGTCAGAGGTCAGGGTACGAAAGTGCCGGTGTGTGTGTGAATGGGGAGGTGGGCGGAGGCAGGCTGTTCAGAAGATGCCCCCACCTCCCCACTCCACCAGGTACTGCACGGAACCATCAGGCCGCACTCTCCGAGCCAGGACGCGGACAGGGTCCCCTCGGGACAGATAGCCAACCCCACCTCGGACTCCTCCCCCAGCCCCCGGAGACAAGCTGCGGCACAGGGGAGAAGAGAGTGCTGAGCGTCTAGGAAGACCTGGGGAGGGCGCTGGGCCTGAGGGTGCCGAGGCCATCATCGAGTGAGGGGCACTTTTGGGGATGTCTGCGGGGAAACCAATGTGAAGTTCCAGGGGTGACCTAGGGAGAGAAGGCAGTTGTGAATCCAGCTACACCGGTAAGGACTGATGAGAAACAGAGGCCACAGGTAGATCAGGGGAATGAAGAAATGGTTGAAGATGGAGGACCTTAAGAACACAGGGGCAAAGAGGGCTGTCACAGGTAAAGGGGCAGAATCTCACCTGTCTGGGGGTTCGCCATCCCCAGAGGTCCCTGCAGTGCTGGCAGAGGGGTGGAAGGAAGCGAACATCCGGATGGGACTACTAGGGTTGGGGAGGGAGAAAAGTCAGGACCTGAATCAGAGCAGGACGGTCTCCCCCTGAAAAGGGCAGAGCTTAAACACTACCCCCGAGGAACCCCAACCCCCGGATACTGGGGAGCAGACAGTGGTTCTAGAAGTCTCTCTGGGACAAAAAGTGGGTAGCCAAATGAGAATTCTGGGTGAGAAAGTGCAGGGGATGTGGGCAATTAGAGGAGAGGTTCTAGGGCAGCATATCCAGTTGGAGGGGGAGAAGCACTGACCTGGGCAGGCAGCGGGCATCTGTGGGCCGGAAGTTGTAGCCGCTGCTGCCCTGGTAACTCTGGTTAGGGCTGGGGGGTGGTGGAGACACTGAGGCCTAGAAGTAGGAGCAAAGGACTGAGAGAGAACCCTCGATCCCCCATACCAGCATCTGCCCATGGGGTTCCCTCTGCCCGGTACCTGCAGTGCCCTCTGCAGAGGGGCCCGCTGCCTCTGCTCCTGGGGCTCTGGCTGGCTGCGCACCGCTGAGGATGGCCCCAGCTCCTCCATCTTCCCCTTCTGCCTCCTCAGGGGCTCTGGCTCCGGCCTCCGGCGCTTCCCCAGGGGACGTGGAACCCCTCCCCCAGGGCCCTGCCCTGAAGGGAAGCTGTAAGAGGCCTCCTTATCCCCCCAGCCCCCTCCCGGACACCCCAAAGACCCCCACCTCCATATGCATTTACCCCCAGGTGACTACCCTGAGAATTCCCCCATCCTCCCTAGACCAGTGACCTGGTGGGGGCTCCATCTCCAGTAGGTGGCTCCACAGGAGGAGGGATCCGAGCGTGAAGACCAAACAAGCATTTCCTCTTCTTAATCTCCCTTCCTGAAATGAAACTGGGGTGAGGAGAGAGATGATACAGGTCAGTGTTATAGAAAAGGGCCCCTCTGCTGACCTCCTCGTCCTTTCCGGAGGTGGTGTCTGATGGATGCCAGCACCTCCCTCCCAGGCAGCCACATCCACATCGTCTCCCCAAGCCTCCCTCCACCTTACCGGTCCTTGTGGCTGTTGAGTGCAGAGAGGAGCTTGGAAGAACGTTCTCCCTTGGGAGTGTCCGAGAGCTGGGCAAGAGGAGGGGAAATGGGGTCCTGGAAGCAGTGATCCGTTCCTCCCCTCCCTTCCCATCTCCCTCTCCCGCCACAGCCCCACAGTTCCACCTCCCCTTACCTCCCCAAGGAGCAAGCTGTCCCAATTCTCAGAGGTGAAGGGGAGGATCTCGCGGTCAAAATCAAAGTATTTTTTCTTGCAGCAAACGCTGAGGTGGTAGAGGACAAGATGGGCCACATCCACCCTGGAGAAGCAGTGAGGTGTCAAGGTTGTGGAAGCATTACAGAAGCCAGGGAGTTCCGAGTGGGAGGCTGGGGCAGGTGGGTGAGAGGTTACACTGAGGTCAAGCTCACCAGCGAAGCTGTAGCCTCCTGACCTTCTCAGGGCCCCCCTGACACACACAGCATTCGAACTCATAGAACCTGGATGTGGGCAAGAGAGAACACGCCTTACACGGGAAGACACCATGCTCTGCAGGGCTCACAGAGCAGGGACGGAACCCGTGAGCAACACTTCCAAGGCTGTGAGAGAGCGGATCCGAGATAGGCAGGCGTGGGGGAGCTGAGAGGTGGAGCGGATCCCGGAGTCTGTCCTGGTCTCACCTGTCCCCGTAGAGGAGGGGCTTGCTCAGACACTGGGTGCAGGCCTCGTGGAACCACTGCAAGCAGCTCCGGCACTGCAGCATTTTCAGGTTCCACCTGAGGGGGCACACAGGACAGTGACCTCCAGACACCCCCTCTTAACCGCCTCAAACCCTGGTCACCACCGACTGCCTCCCCTTCAGCACTGCTGCCCTGTTCTCTCTCCTCCATCCCCGGGGATTCCTGCACAACCAGCGGCCTCCTTGTCCCTGAGCCCCCGCCCTCAGTACTCACTCCCCAGGACCACCGCAGTAACAGTAGCTCTGCTGCCGGTTGCTCAGATGTCCCGCGTCCCAGTCCAGCCCCTTCAGTCCGTACGGCAGGGAGAGCTTCATGCCCAGCATGGCCCGGGCATAGGGGCCCTTCTTCAGTGCACCTCCCCTCTGCAGAGACAAGGCAGGCCAGCTCAGAGGGGGCGAGAAAAGGCTTGGGAGAGGGTGGTGGGACGCTCCACAGGAAGGTGCCTTTACCTTGGTGGCGATGGCAAAGATGCACTGGCGGCAGACCCAGGACGTGCCCTCGCCCTCTCCAGGGGCCGGGGCCCTCGGAACATGGCAGTCCTGGTGATAAGCTGAATAATGATATTGATGGTAGAGCGCTTACTGAATTGAAAACCTCTATGTACTAGGTCCTGGGAGAGGAAGAGTCATCTATCTCATTTAATTCTTGGTCATGGTCCTGTTAGGGGGGCGGGGGTTACCCTAATGTTACAGGTGAGGGAACTGAGGCTCCTAGAGGTTTTGAGACTTGCCCAAGGCCATATGGTTAAGAAAGGTTATCTGAACCACCCTCTGCCTGCAAAGCTCACACACACACACACACACACACACACACACACCCGCCATGGCCGCCTCTCTGTGTTGGGTGGGGAGGGAGGGAGGTTACAGGATTGAAGAGACTGGCCAGAGCGGGGGCCTGGGGCACAGGCCAGAACAGGCGATGTAAGGACCAGAGCTGGTGGGAAGGGACAGGGCAGCCTGGAATGTCCAGGGCAAGCTGGACCGCTCAGGTGTCCTGTGCTCTCACCATGGCGACACTTCTCACAGCTGACCAGCCGGTTCCCAGGGACCACGGCCTCTGAGCGACAGACACAGCAGAGGAGTTCCTCCCCAGGGAGGGCGGCTGCGAGGGAACACAGAGTCACGGCCTGTCCTCTAGGCAGGTCTCTGTCCTCCACGGACGCACTCCCAAGCCTCTAGGGCACATGTGTCAAACACAAGGCCCGCGGGCCAAATCCAGCCCGCCAGGCCTTGCAATGTGGCCCGCACCTCGCTGTCATCACTGCACTCCGCTGTCAGTTTATGACATTGTCAGTTTATGACTGTTCAGTAAACCATTCGGCCCACGATTTAGGCTGGATTTTAGATTTTGGCCCCTTCTCTGATTGAGTTCGACACCCCTACTCTAGGGTCTCACCGGGGCTAATGTCTTTCCATAGAACCAGAAACTGGGAGTCATCCTCAAACTGGACCAGACACACCTCCCGGGCACTGTCCACCTGCAGGGGGTGAGTACGGAAGGTAAAATGGGCATCAGAACTAGATGAAGAGACTGGGGGAAAGGTGACAGGTCAGAGGTCAAAGGTCTTACCTTCTTGATAGTTCCCAAGTACAGCAGCCCATCTGTCCATCTGGCCAGCACATCCTGACCTTCCCAAAGTCGAGGCCTGGGGCCTGAGGTGGAAGCAGGGGAAGCTGGGTCCCAAAGTGGGGGGGCACCGGAGCGGCTCAGCCGGGGGGGCTGTGCCATTGCATCCTGGGGGGGGCCTAGCCAGAAGCAGAATGTGAGGAGGTTATGGAAGCTGAGAAACACTCTTTTCTTTGCCTATTTTTCTGTCAAGGACTCAGGCAGCTGTGCTCCCTGTCTCCATACCCCTGAGACAGCTGGATAGGAAACCCCTCTGCTGGACTCCAGCTCTCGCAGCTATAGTGACCAGTCTCTCCCCCTAACCAGCCCACCCCAACCTAGTTCTCCAGCTTCCCAGCTTCCAGAGCTCCCCTGGGACTGTCCCGGTCTTGAGATTTTAACAGGAACGATGGTTACGGAAGCAAAGGTTACCACTCCTGCAGTTAGAGGTATAATTGGGGTTACCCAGAGATGTATTTTGGGAGCTCTTTTGGAGATGTTTTTCCAGAGTAGAAACAGTTGGCTCCCTGGGCCCGCGAGTCTCATTTAGAATAATCATCCGGGTACCAGGTTATGTCAGGTCATCCTCAAATTCGGGGATCCCTGCCCTCGGGTTAGATAACTTCCCTGAGTGCCCCAGGAGGGGGGCGTGTCCCAGGCTCGGGCTCCACTACCGTGACCGCAAGTCCAACGGGGCAGGAGTCGGCCCAGCCCGCCCGACGCCCGGGTGGCGGGGTTCTCCCGCCCGCGCTCCGCGCCGACCCCCGGCTCCCGGCGCCTCCCCCACCCCGCGCTTCCCGCCGCCTCCTCACCAGTGACAGCTGGGCCGCCGGCAGCCGGCAGAGGCGGGCGCGGGAGACCGAGGCGAGAGCCCCGCGCGGGGCGGGCGCGCCTGGGCGCCGGGGGGCGTGCGGGCACAGGCCGGGGGTCCCCGGGCCCAGCCCCTGCGTCCCGGCGGCTCTGGGGCGTATGACGCAGCAGCCAAAGCCGCGCAGGAGGAGGCGGCCGGGGAAGGAGGGGAGGAGAGGGAGGGCCGAGCCGGCTCAGGGGGAGGGCGGTGGGAGGGGAGCATGGGGGGAGGAGCCCGGGGCGGGGGACGGGCACCACCTCACCCCACCTCCCTCACCTCCGGCAGGCCCGCAGGGCGCGGAGCCCGCGCCGCCTGTCTGCGGGTGGGGCTGGCGGACCGGCGGGCCCGCGGGAAGGGGTGTCCCCGAAGCCCCTTCCTCCGGAGCGGGACCGCCCTGGGGCTAGGAGGGGCTCCCCGCTCCCGGCAGCCCGTCCCCGGACTGGTCCCCGCTCCATGCCACATCGGCTAACTGCCCCCCAATCCTTGGTCGCCCCAAGTCCCGCCCCGCCTCCAGCCCGGGACCCGCCCTCCTCACCCTGCCCTTGGGCCACCACGCCCTCCTCCCTCCGGCGCCCGCCCTCCTCTCCCGCCTTTGCCCGGCCCCGCCCTCCCGGTGCAGCGCCCCCCCCCCCCCGCGCTTCTGCGCACGCGCGGCCCTCCTGCGCGGCACCTGGGAGGCCGGGGCCCTGCTCTCGGGCGGCGGCCGCCGGCAGTTGGCGTCTGGGGCTCGGCCGCCCTGCTTGGCCCCGCGCTCCCCGGGCCAGAGGGCTAGTACCGAGGCGGTGACGCCGCGAGAGCTGGCCAATGGGCAGCGGGCAGGGCCAGCCCCGGCCGTTCGAACGGGCGGACCGGGAAAGGGCGGGAGGAAAGAGCCAGCAATGAGTGGGAGGGTGCACCAGCCCGGTCCTTGGGCTCCAGTGCCCACCTCTCAGGGTGCCTGTGGATAGCTAGAGGGCACACCTCCAGGTATGGACCAGGGGTAAGGGAATGGGAGCTGGAGGCCACCCAGACCCCAAGGTATGGCTTGTCAAGGAGAAAAGAGGTGGCTCTGGCCCTCAAAACACACAAATGCTGGGTAGAGTGGACAGATCCACAGTTCCCCTTTTTACAGATATGAAAAATATCCTTCTAGGGCAACTGCTAACAAAACCTTTATTTAAGAGAAAAAACAACAACACAGAAAACTTTTCTTTATTTGATAGGCCTGGGTAACATGGGGCACCACTCCTACCCCAATAAATCATCCACCCCTAGAAGATGTGGATCTGTCTTCATTTCCTGTTGGCCTGGGCAGTACCAATAACACACTGGTTCACCTGTGGGCAGAGGGTATAGACAGAATAAAAAAGTTTTCAGAGCAACCAAGAGACTGGTTTCCAAAGATCATCCCCCAACCCCGTTATTAGGGCTGCCCCAGAGAGCACTGAAATAAGGCTCTGAAGACAGTTCACGCTGGCCTCAGTTACGGTTAGTTCTCCACTAGGCCTGGGACTGGAAGAGGTGAAAAGGCCTAAGAACAGATGCAGAGAAAGAAGGAGTTTTCATTTCTAGCCCTCCCACCACTAATGTTTAATAAGCTAAATAGAACAGTAACACTTAGAAACCAAGGCTCCTTGGAAAATCAATGATTTCAAGTCTAGAGCAGGAAATGTGCAAGATGAACCTGGAATAAAGACTATTGGGGACCCATTTAAAGGACATAGCCAAACTGCAGCACACAACGGACAAAGACGTACAATTTGCACATCAGAAAGAATGACACCTGCAAAGAACATGTATCAAATACATAAGCATTTGGCCGAAGCCGGTTTGGCTCAGTGGTAGAGCGTCGGTCTGCGGACTGAAAAGTCCCAGGTTCAATTCCGGTCAAGGGCATCATTGGTTGTGGGCACATCCCCAGGAGGGGGCGTGCAAGAGGCAGCTGGTTGATGTTTCTCTCTCATCGACGTTTCTAGCTCTCTATCCCTCTCTCCTCCTCTCTAAAAAATCAATAAAATATATATTTTTAAAAATACATAAGCATCTGTAAAATGATAACTCCGGATGAAAACTCACTGAGCACCTTTAGGAGTTGCCTGGGTATCAATTTATAATATGAAAATTGATAAAGAATCCAGCATTTATTCTGCCTTTCATATATGAGCTGAATTTCAGAGTAATCAAATAGATGGGGATGGGAAGTACTTTATAGAAGAATCTGGACTAATAAATGTAGAACTGGGAAAATTAGAAAATCACCATTTTAACATTCCCTAGTAAAATAAGACCTTGGTATGATCCCTGCTTGATAAAATCACTTTTTCACAGGTGAAAAAGTCGATTGGGAGTTTTTACTGGATAGATCAGGCTGACAACACCCAAATCCAATGATCAATATTTGTATCATTAAAAGTGAAACAACTAGATATTAGGTGCTTTCGGATATGATTTGATAGAAAACGTACCACCTCACAGAAGTTTACTTGCTAAGAAATTTAAACCTGATTCAAATCTAGTCAACAAACAAGACAACAAAACTTATGGAGGAAAGAGGAAGCAATCAGCCAAAATCCAGAATATGGCTATTCTGTAGGACAAATGACCCTATTCAATAAATAGATACCATCAATGGGGGTGGGATTATTATAGGTTAAAGAGAGAGTTAAGAGATAATTTCAACTAAATTATCTGAGTGGCCCTTGCTTAATCCTCATCAGAACAAGCCCAACGTAGAAGACATTGCTGAGACATTAGGTGAAATGTAATATAAGCTGAGTATTAGAGGATATTAAGGAGTTTATGTTGTTTGGTGCTAATGATGTTGATATAACTTTAATTGGATTGCTAGATAGCAAGAGAAATACTGATCAAAGCAGACCAGGTAAGGGTGCCAAGGTGGCTGGCTGCTTCCATGGCAGCAAGAAAGGCTGAAGCCCCAATGGAGCAGGAGGGCACACCTGACAAGAGACCCTGAAAAAAGCCAGAACCCACGGCAGGGCTACAGCCTCAGGAAAATGAGTGACCAGAGGGGGGAAATTACCCTTCAGAGGAGGCAGTAAAAAAGCTTTCTGACCTAATTCTAGTGGAGGGAGTATAAGCATCCTAGAGCAGCAGTCGCCAACCGGTGGTCCATGAGGTCCAAAAAGCTGGCAACTGCTGTCCTAGAGAATTCATGGCCACGGCCACAGCTGACCCTTGTGAGGTTCGGAGCCTGAACTCACACTATTTGGAAAGGTCTGAAAAACCTCTAGGTCTCTTTTGATCCAGCAATCGCATTTCAAGGCATCCTTCCCTAGATAGTTAGATGTGATTAAACAAATAGGAAGTGATATACATAAGAGACTAGTCAACACGGCCTTGTTTGTAATAAAGTGTGGAAACAATCCAAGTGCCCAGTAGAGGGAACTGGCGGATAAACTTTAGTTCTACAACTCCTAGGCAGATGTAAACACAATGAGATGGTCTCTGTGTGCTGGTGGGAGTAATCTTGAGGCTGTTATTAAGCAAAACAAATGCAGAATAACATACGCGAGAGAGGGGGAGAGATGTCTTATATAAGGAGGAGGGGAATAAGCACATGCATATTGCTTGTATTTGCAAAAGGGACATTAGAATAAGCAAAGTGATGATAAAAATGACAGGTGGGGGAAAAAGTGATGGGGTAGTGTATAGCTTCCTATGAAGTTTACCTATTTTTAAAAACTTAATTAAAAATCCCCAAAAGCCAAGAGTTAAAAGTCTATCTAGATGGGTGTGTGCTGCGGATGGCTAGTCATTGTAAGTCCTTTCTGGACGAATGGCCTAAAGGACAGAGGGTGCGGAGGCAGAAACCCAGCCGCCAGGGGTCCTGCAGGGCCGGGTTCGGTGGTAACCTCACCTTAGAGGCAAAGCGGAGGGAGTTGAGGGACTCGGACACGTTCTCTTCCAGGGGAGAAATGTTCACAAACATGAGCCTGTGGAGAGAGAAGAGGGGTCCAAACCCCAGCATTAGTGGCCGTGTGGAGCCTGGACCAGGTCTCCACTGCTTCCCCTTTCCCACCTGACCCCCGCGTCAGTTCCCACACGACCCCTTCCACCTGCCCCTTCCACGCACATCTTGGCGCTGCCGCCCAGAGAGTTCTGCAGCAGGTAGGTGAGCTTGCTGTTCCGGTACGGCACATGCGACTCCTAGAAGGTTGCGGGGGAGCAGTGATTAGGACTGGACAGGGTTCAGCCCCAGGTCCCACCTGCCCAACCCCTTTCCCACCTTGTTGCTTAAGGCCATGATGACGAGCCCCAGCGTGGACAGGCTGCTGTTAATGGCCTGTGTTTCCCGAAGGCGCTCCCGCTCCCCAGGACCGAGGGCTAAGCCAGGGTCTAGCCGCTCGCTCCCGGCCAGGTCCACAAGATTGAGGGGGGCCGCACACTGCACGCCTCGCCCAGCATGCTCCCCAGAGATCTGCAGCTGGAACACACTGTGGCTGCGTGACGACCGCTCGTTCTGGGCTGTGCGGGCCACGGCCCGGTTCTGGCGGGCCAGAAGAAGCAGAGTCTCCACCTGGGAGGGAAGAGCAAGGGGCAAAAGCAGGCAGGAAGTTAGCACAGAGCAATGTCAATAACGGCAATGAGCACGAGTCAGCACCTGCTCTGTGGAGCTTTCTAGCCAGCCAGCGAAGAGACAAAAAGTAAAATACACAACATGTCTGAGAGTGCTAAGGAATAAAATGAAACAAAAATAAGGAGTGTGTAAGAATGAGGTGAGGGTTGCAATTTAGACAGGATGGCCGGGTCTTAAGGCAATGAGGAAGCACGCTATTTGAGGCAAAAGGAAGCAGCAAGCCCGATGACCCTGCTAGGCTCAGTGTGCCCTGTGGGCTCAGGAACGGGCTAGAGCATGGCTCCAGCGCAGTGAGCAGGAGAGCAATAAGAAGGGAGGTGAGCCAAAACCGGTTTGGCTCAGTGGATAGAGCGTCGGCCTTCGCACTGAAAGGTCCCAGGTTCGATTCCGGTCAAGGGCATGTACATCAGTTGTGGGCACATCCCCAGTGGGGGTTGTGCAGGAGGCAGCTGGTCGATGTTTCTCTCATCATCGATGTTTCGAGCTCTCTATCCCTTTCCCTTTCTCTCTGTAAAAAATCAATAAAATATATATATATATTTTTTTAAAAAAGAAAAAAAAAGAAGGGAGGTGAGGCAGTGGGCAGGGTGCAAGTGACAGCCCTGCCTCAGCAGGTGGCTCTCCTCCCCACTCCGTGGTTATGAAGGCAGATCTACCCCAGCCCAGCCCACACTCAACAGGCAACTGGTCCTCACAGCTTCCCTTCATCCACCTCCATCTCCCGTCCACTCCTCCCATTTTCCAGCCACAGTGCCACAGCGCTCACCTCTTTCTCACAGGAGACAGGAACATAGCGGGCATTGGTGACAGTCAGCTCCTCACTCCCTGGCCCTGCCCGGCGAATCTCGCACTCGCCCCCCTGGCCCTTCCGGGTCCCGGTGGCCAGGAGGTCTCGGACAGTCTCGTTGTAGATCTCCACGTAGCTCGCCACAAAGCTGTAGGTCCAGCCCTGGCCGCTCAGCTCTTGGGCTATAGAGAACAGGTGCCGCAGGGCCCTGGGGATCAGCCCCTCCGCCTGGGGGTCTCCCGCAGGCCCACCCTCCATGGTGAAGGTCTTGCCGCTTCCTGTTTGGCCGTAGGCAAAGATGCATACTGGGTAGCCATCCAGGGCTGACTGGACAAGCATGGCAATCTCCTCAAACACTTCGTCCTGTCCACTCCCTGGCGGGAATACCCGGTCAAAGGAGAAGTCGTGGCGAGTCGGGGGGGCTGGCGCCCCACTCAGGGTCCCTCGGCGCTCATCACACCGGAGGACACTGACGTGGGTTGGAGGGTCAGAGGGCCCAGCAGGGCCTGAGGGAAACAGGAGGAAGCCAGGGGGTGGGGTGGGCTCCCCTGGAAGGACAGGGCGGACCCGACAGAACACACGGATGTTGCCCTTGAGCTCCTGCAGCTGGTTGTGTAGTTTCCGGCGCTCCATCTCTAGCCCATGGAGACGCTCCCCTCGCTCAGCCAGTAAGGTCGCCTGGGCTGCAGCCTCCTGGCGCAGAGATGCCACCTCCGCTTGGCTACCTGACAGAGCTGCTTCTGATGTCTGAAGCCTCCTCTGCCCAGAACAAAACAGAGAGGACAAGATAAAGCAAGAATCAGAACAAGTCATGACAGGGTGGGGGTGGAGGGGGTGGCCCTTGCCCACTGTGACTTCACAGTCCGGTAAAGAACGAGATAAGAAATAGGAATCAGGTAGTAGAGCAGGAAGCAATGGAAATATCCAGAAGAGGCACAGGCAGGTGACTCTAGGCTCACACCCAAAAGTATAGGAGTGACCCAGGGGAAGGACAGTACAGAAAGAGCATCCCACAAAGGGAAGCGCACATGCAAAATCCCCTGGAAGTAAAATTCAATCTAGTGGATGCTCACCAAGGAGTAATGTGCAGAGGGAGAAAAGTGCATGGGGATTTTGGATGAGGAGACACAGAAAGAGAGGAGGGTGGAGGAATAGGGGAGATATAGATTGGAAGAGCTATGCAAACAGAGGACAGCCCTGGCTGGTGTGGCTCAGTGGGTTGGGTGTCATTCCTTGCTGAAGTTTGTCGGTTCGATTCCCAGTCAGAGCACATGCCAGGGTTGTGGGCTCGATCCCTGGTAGGGGGCATGCAGGAGGCAGTCAATAGATGTTTCTCTCTCTCCCTCTCCCTTCCTCTCTCTCTAAAAAATAAATAAATACATGAATCCTACCTAATAAAAGAGTAATATGCAAATTAATCATCATTCTCCTATACCCACCATCCACGCCCACCAGCCAATCAGAGCGAGTATGCAAATAAACCCAACCAAGATGACTACAGCCACAGAGAGCAGGAGGGAGGGTTGGGTTTCCCAGGCTACAGTAGAAGCCAAGCTTTCCGCCTGCCCTTGCAGGCCTAGGCCTCCACTCAAGGCTACAAAGTTTCAATTATAGAAGGTAAACAAATCCAAACAGAAATGTCTGCTGGCCACAGAATAAGCAGGAAACTTGGCTCTGCTCCAGGCTGCAGTTTCAATTGTAGAAGGTAAATAAATTCCAGATACCAGGGTCTCCGCTTGGGTCGCCAGGGGGCGTGTCTGGTCTGCAAACCACCACAGGCCCCTCGCTCAGGAGGCCCCACGCTCCAAGGGAACTCCCACCCTGATCCGGGACACCCTTCAGGGCAAACCAGCTGGCCCCCACCCATGCACCAGGCCTCTATCCTATCTAATAAAAGGTAATATGCAGATTGACCATCACTCCAACACACAATAGCTGCTCCCATGTGGACACAAGATGGTCACCAAAAGATGGCCTACAAGGGAGGGCAGTTAAGAGGGACCAGGTCTGCAAGGAAGGGCAGTTGGAGGTGATCAACCCTGCAGGAGAGGGCAGTTAGGGGTGATGAGGTCGGCAAAGGAGGGAAGTTGGGGGCAAACAGGCTGGCTGGGGAGCAGTTAGATATCAATCAGGCTGGCATGGAAGTGGTTAAGGGGTGATCAAGCTGGCAGGCAGAAGCGGTTAGGGGCAATCAGAAAGGCAGGCAGGCTAGCAGTTGGGAGCCAGCAGTCCTGGATTGTGAGAGGGATCCCAGATTGGAGAGAGTGCAGGCTGGGCTGAGGGACAACCCCCACTCCTGTGCATTAATTTTGTGCACTGGGCCTCTATACATAAATAAATAATCTTTGGGAGGAAAAACACAAGCTTTTTTTTTTTTTTTTTTTTTTTTAAGAAGGACAGACATATAGGTATGCTGCTGGACAGAGGTGGTCAGGGATTCTAAGCCCAAACCTGGAAAGCAGGAGCAGCATTTAGTGAAAAGCTGGTCCTTACCTCCTGCTCCTCCAGCCGGGTGGTCAGTTCCCTCCGCTCCGCTTGCAATCCCAGCTGTTCTTTCTGGAGCTCTTGCACCAGGCCTTCCTGTGTGCCCAGCCGCTCTTCCAGCTCCAGGACACGGGCACTCAGGTTCCCCAGCTCCTGTTGGCCCTGCTCAGCCTGGGCCCGAACCCTGGCCAACTCCCCTTCGAGTGTCCTGCGTTCTGCCCCCAGGGCCGTGGCCTGCTGCTGGGCCTCCCTGAGCTGGTCCCGCAGCTGTTGGTTCTCCTGGTCCAAAGTCTGAGTCCTCTCACGGTAGCATTTCAGCTCTGCATTTAGGTCACTTAACTGACCCTTTAAGTCCCAGCCAGGACGTTTGCTGGGTTTCTTCCCTCCCAGCTTAGGAGGAGCAGCTGTTGCTAAGATGGGCACAGAAAGGACAGAGGTCAAGTCTTAGTTCCCTATCTCTCCCCCTCTTAACCTTTAGGGCCTCCACACCGGATGCTACATCTTCTTCTCCTCCAGATAGGGAAGAGACCAGATGGGTTCTTCGGGGTACTCACCACCTCCCCTTCCCTATCCCAACAGTCATGTTTGTCACCTACTGCCAGGCTTCTGGGCAGGAGCAGCGGGGGCCGCTTTCTGATTCTTCAACACTAGAGAATTGGGGAGTTGACATCAGGAACTTCCACCTCCATCACTCTCCCTTTATATGTACCCCGAAAGGGCTCTTAAGGGCTAATTACCTGAGGCAACAGCTGTGGAACATCGGGGTCCTGTCTTCTTGGGAACTTTTGGAGCTGTCGGGAACGGGACAGAGGAAAAGAGCCGTCACTCTCAGGGCGGCATGCACTCTGGCTGGGCGACGGGAGGGCAGTTGCTTTTACTGAGGATTAGGAATTAGAAAACTTTCCCTCCCACTAGGTCTGGCCAGCTCCTAAAGATAGCCTTCCCCAGGACCAGAAATTACTGAACATGCTAAGAAACAAGTTGGACCTGGAGAAGCAAAGAGAGCAGGGGCAGAACCATATGAAAAGTGTGCTACATCTCTGTAAAAAGATGTTAGGGAACATGTATTTGCTTGAATACCCATAGAATATCCCTGAAGTAGACACAGTGGTCCCTACGAAGGGGAAGTGGGTGGCTAGGGGACAGAAGTAAGAGGGAGCCTTTTCAGAAGTATAACAACTTCGGAGCCTTTGAAATTTTAGAACAAGTGAAACATATTACCTGTTCAAACTAAGCTAAAATTGAAAGAAAAGTGAGTTGGAGAGCACTGATCTGTCCACCCCAGAACTCACCTGCGGCCTGGCCTTGTGTCTGGGGCACTGTGGTGCCGACGGGAGCTCTGTGGTGGGATATGGCAAATTTGGTCACTGTGCCCAGGCCTCGTGTCCTTTTCTAGGAATGGACAAGGACAGGGTCCATAGTTATCCTCCCTGATAGGTTTACATTCCCTCTCTCTCTCTCTCTCTCTCTCTCTCTCTCTCTCTCACACACACACACACACACACACACACAGCTTTCTAAACCCAGCTCACCTTCTCCGGCTCCAAGACATCCTCCATCTGGTCAAACCTCCTCTTACACCTGCTTCCTGAGAGAGGCAGCCGGGAAGGGGGCTTGACCAAGGGTCTCTTCAACTCTAAGTTACCCTTCACTTCCAACAAAGGGGACCTCTGCTGGGAAAAGAAAGACACTTAAGACATCACCCAAGAACCCAAACGTCCAAAGACCTCTGCTTTTTGGCCCCCCAGCCTAATTCTCAACATCACCACCAACAGCATTAACTTTGGACCTCTTGTGCCACATTATATGGCAGCCAAAAAGCATGGAGGCCCTAGTTGGTTTGGCTCAGTGGAAAGAGCACTGGCCCGAGGACTGAAGGGTCCTGGGTTCAATTCTGGTCAAGGGCACATGCCCGGATGCAGGCTCGATCCTCCATAGAGTGCATGCAGGAAACAGCAGATCAATGCCTCTCTCTTCATTGATGTTTCTATCTCTCTCTCCCTCTCCCTTCCTCTCTGAAAATATATTTATTCTATATAATAAAAGGCTAATATGCCAATTGTTCCCATGGGCAGGAGTTCGACTGACTGGGACTTAGACTTGTGCTGACCACTAGGGAGCAGCATGGAACACGGTGGGCATCGGCGACGTGGCGCTGGCTGTGGGCGGCAGTGGAGGCGCTGAACCTCGGCAGAGGAGGTGCGTGGGCGCCACCAGGCCAAGGCGGGTGCAAGGGGGGGACAGATTGTCCTGCTGGTCACCCCACAGATCGGCCCTGATCGCTGGCCAGGCCTAGGGACCCTACCCATGCATAAATTTCGTGTACCAGGCCTTTAGTCAATAATTATTTTAAAAAGCATGGAGAAGTGGAAGCAATCTTTAAGGGAGAAGCTGGGCGGACTTTGGACTTCAACTAGCTCTAAGGGTAGTACTTCAATAAGCAGAGAGAGATAGAGAGCTAGAAACATCGATGAGAGAGAGTCATCGATCAGCTGCCTCTTGCACACCCCCTACTGGGGATATGCCCACAACCAAGGTACATGCCCTTGACCGGAATCGAACCCGGGTCCCTTCAGTCCCCAAGCCGACGCTCTATCCATTGAGACAAACTGGTCTCGGCTGGACACTTCTTTTAGAAGGCAAAAACACACACCCACATGGTATGAATGTGAAACCAACACACTCTTTTAGCCAGAGCTGAGGAAATAAGTAAGGGAGAGAGTGGAAGATAGATAAAGCTGGCAGCTGGGTTGGAGGAGCAGGTAACATTTATTAGGAACTGTTTTAAGTGCTCTATCTGTATCAACTTAGTCCTCAGAGCAGCTCAGAGGTGGTACTGAGGTAAAATAGCTTGTCTAAGGTCATCAGCCAATAGAAGGCAGAGCCAGGGTTAGAATCTAGACAGTCTGTTCTAAAGGCCATGTTTTAACCACTAGGCAACACTGCTTGAAGGGCTTTGATGCCAAGCTAAGGAGTTTAGGCTTTACCCCTGCATACATGGAAAGCCACACACACTTTCTGATGAAGCATTTGAAAACTCTGCAAACGAGCCTACTGTAAAGAATAAGAATGAGCTGTAAGAAGGCTGTCGACTTGCAGGGAAGACCAGCAAGTAGCATGACCAGTTTGGAGACCACGGAAGTATAGAGGCATGAGGTGGGGGCAATGGGAAAAAGCACCTCACTGTAAGCAGCACAATGCAGGCCTGGGGATTATGTTCACCCCATGGTTGCCAGCCATTCGGGTTTGACTAGAACTGAGGGGTTTCTCAGAGGACATGAGAATTTCAGTGCTAAAATTGCGACATTCCCAAGCAAACAGGGACAATTAGTCACCTCACTTCTATCCCACCACCAGGAGAACACTGTGTATAGATCAACTTTTGATTTTTATTAGAAGTAACTTAATTCCAAGGCCAGTCTCTCTCTTCCCTTCAGTTTACTTCATTCATTCGATGCTTACTAAGTGCCTTTTAAGTGCCAGGAAATGATCTAGGTTCTGGAGTAACAGCTGTGGTCTGTGCCCTCAAGCAGCTCATGGGACAGCCGGAAGGGAAGCATTTAGAGGTGATTAAAACTTTACTTAGTGCTATCATAAAAGGATCCCAGAGGAGGGGGGTGGGCATCAAGTACAAATGTGTCAGAAAACACTTCTAAAAAGTATTTTTAGGCAGAGCTTTGAGGGTGAGAAAGAGTTGGCTTGATGGATTTCAGCCAAGAGCATTCCAGGCAAAAAGCAAGGAAGAATGCATTCAACAAGAGACACACTGTTCTGTTAAGCTGAACAGAGGGAATTGCATAGAAAGTGGGGAGATGAAAAAAACAAAAAACAAATAAAATTTTAAAAAAGAAAGTGGGGAGATGAGAACAGAGGCAGAAGAGAAAAGACTGTGGTGATTGGTATGCCATTATAGAGCCTAGAGTTTATTGATGGCAAGAGGGACTCTGTTGCCCTAACCGGGTTTGGCTCAGTGGATAGAGCGTCGGCCTGCGGACTCAAGGGTCCCAGGTTCAATTCCGATCAAGGGCATGTATGTACCTTGGTTGTGGGCACACCCCCAATAGGGAGTGTGCAGGAGCGGCTGATTGATGTTTCTCTCTCATCGATGTTTCTAACTCTCTATCTGTAAAAAATCAATAAAATTAATTTTAAAAAATAAAAAATAAAAAAGAGAGACCCTGTTGACTTTTAGTCAGGAGAATAATATGACTAGTAAAAAGTGAACTATGAGCAAAGTGAAGAATGAATAGAACTGGAAGATGAGAAGTATCAGAGGCAGACACTTCATCGTTCATTTATTCACCCATTTAAGAAGGATTTTTAAAAACATGTTTTTATTGATTTCAGAGAGGAAGAGATAGAAACATCAATGATGAGAGAGAATCATCGATCGATTGCCTTCTGCATGCCCCACACTGGGGATCAAGCCCACAACACGGGCATGCGTCTGGGAATCAAGCCATTATTTCCTGGTTCATAGATCTATGCTCAACCACTGAGCCATGTCAGCTGGCCTCAACAAGAATTTTTGCACTAAGAATTGTTGACAGACTGCTCTGTAACAGGCACTGTTGTAGGTACTGGCGAGTAATGAACATGAAGTCTCTGCTTCCAGAGCTATTTTCTAAGGCAGCCTTTCCAAACTGGGGCACCACAAGAGAACTAAGCTCTACTGAACACCATCTACTTTCTCAGTTTTCTCAAGGATGTATATAGCTCTGAACATTTTAGTTGCTTGAAAGAGAAGTAAATTCATTAGATAAAAAGGATGCCTTAGGGCATTAGAGCTTAATTCTCAAGGAACTCCGTAGAGAAGGGCCGTTCTAAGCCAAGCGTGTCAAATGCGGCTTGCCAGGCGTGAGTTTGATATGCTTGGTCTAAGTGCTAAGTAGAAATCCATCAGAAAGAAGGCCAAAGAAGAACTGCATTACATGCTGACTAAAAGTCAAGCACAGTAGTTCCCCTTGTCCCTTGTTATCTGCAGGAGAAACTTCCCAAGATCTCCAGTGGGTGCCTGAAACCTCAGACTGTACTGAATCCGATATATACTATGGTTTTTTCCTACACACACATATCTATGGTCAAGTTTAATTTAGAGATTAATAACTATAACTAGTAGGCAGGACAATTTAACAACATCCTATATAATAAAAGCCTAATATGCTAAGTGTCCGGTAGACTGGTCGGCTATTCAACCAATCAAAGCATAATATGCTAATGATATGCTAAGGCCGCTCAACCACTCCTATGATGTGCCCTGACCACCAGGAGGCAGACACTGTGATCAGTAGGTTACCTTGCTGCTGGAGTCTGGCAGACTGGGACTGAGCAAGAAGGGCCAGACACATTCTGGAGCCCTCTTGCAGTCTCTCCCCAGCTGGCCAACCTCCCAAGTCTCTCCCTGGCTCCAGTCATGTGGTCCTGATCATGCACCAGTAGGATCCCTCGGCCTGGCCTGCGCCCTCTTGCAATCCGGGACCCCTCGAGGGATGTTAGAAAGCCGGTTTCGGCCTGATCCCACAGGCTAGACCAAGGGACCCCACTGGTGCACAAATTTGTGTACAGGGCCTCTAGTACTGTAATAAAAATATGTGAATGGCTTTGGAGTCATTACTAAGTAAAATAAGGGAAACTTGAGCACAAGCACAAGCACTGCGAAACCTTGACAACCGAGATGGCTACTAAGTGACTAACAGACAGGTGGCCTACACAGCACTATATGCTGAACAAAGGGATGATTCATGTTCCGGGCAGGACCGAAGGATAGGCATGGACAGAATGGCATGCAATTTAAAACGTATGAGTTATTTGTTTCTGGAATTTTCGGTTTAATATTTTTGGACCATAGGTGACCATAGGTAACTGAAATCATGGAAAGCAAAATCTCAGATAAGAGGGACCACTGTATTGACCTACTTGGGAGCTGCCTTGGGGGGCAGAGATAGAGGGCAGGCAATAAGGGAGATGGAAGAGTCCAGACTGACTCCAAGATACCTGCCATGGTTCTATTAATCAGGAGGAAGAGCTGGTTCTGTTTTTGATTAAACTTTTCATTGTAGCTTCACATGCAGTTGTAAGAAATAACATGGAGAGATCTGAGTACCTGAAGGGCTAGTTTGGGAAGCTCAGCTTTGGGAAAGTGACTTTGAACTACCTGTGATATAAATAGATATATTCACGACATTCACAGCAGAGTATCACTATAGAGAAAACTCTGAAACCACTTGATACCCTGATTTCTTACATTTTAGTTTATTGGTCTGTTATCTTTCCTTACATTAGATTGTGAGCATCACATGAACACATGTTTTGCTCACAACTATATAACCAGAGTGTCTAGTACAATGTCTGCTACGTAGCACGGCTCAGTAAATTTTTAAAGGAATAAAATCAGATGTCCATCAGTAGAAGAATACTTAAATTGCACAATGCCCAAATCATTGGCTTACATACACATAAAGGGGGGGGGGGGGGGCATCACCTGCAGAAATGTACACAAAATATATTTATTTCTTTAAATTTTCCAAGGTCAAATAATTTTTTTTTAATAACCTGTGCCCTTCAGTCTCTCTACTACCAAAGGCCTACCATCCAGGAATTGGTATAGGTTCAGAAAATGTGTTCATAAGTTTATTCTGTTCAGGACAACTCCAAGAGTACAGTATTTATTTTTCTCCCATCTATAAAGCTAGACACAATGTCTCTCAACTTTGTACAATTAGCATGAGCACTAAAGTCTTAACCTATAAAAACAGCCAGTTTGCTCAATGGTTAGAACGTGGCCCAAGGACTCAAGGGCACCTATTTAGGTTGCAGGCTCCATCCTCAATCAGGGGTGGGAGGCAACTAATCATGTGTCTCTCTCACATAGATGTTTCTCTCTGTGTGTCTCTCTCCCTCCCTTCCATTCTCTAAAAGTCAATGAAAAAAATATCCTTGGGAGAGGATTAAAAAAAATTAACGGACAAACTAAAACAGAAATTTTTTTCCCCCGTGTCTGAAATTTCTATAACCTTGCTCTGGATGCAGCAGGGCAAGGCCTCAAACCGTTCCAAGATGTTCTTGCAAGCACTGTAGGAATGCACAGAGTCACCGCAGACCCAAGCACGCTGGAGGCTTGCAGCGAAAACATATTCACCCAGCCCCTCCTATACCCACTACTCGGCTCCTACGGCTGAGATCCCACCCCCTCGCCTAGTCGCGAACTTCAGCAATCCTTCCTTCTCTCCTCTGCATCATCACCTTCTTCTGCTCCCCGGAATCATTCCAAAAGGCATGCAACACACGCTATTATTTCTTCCAGCCTCGTAGCTTCACTCTGCTTTTCCTGCCATCTCCCTTTTTTGTTGCCTTCTGTAGTAAACGCTTCCAAAGCGCTGCCTCTTAGTACCCACTGTGCCCACTTCCTCTCCCAAGTCACCCCGATCACTGAGGGACGCGCTGGCCTTCGTCCGCCAAGGTAGGCCGGGGTGGGGGCTCGTTGCACTGGGGCGGCCGCCGTCGGCCCCGCTGCCCCCGGCAGGAGACCCACCCGGCCCCACTCACCTGCGGCTCCATGACCGGCTCCTGCCACACGTGCCAGGGGCGCGACGAAGGAACAGGGCGCGGCGGCTCCGGGACCTGCGTTCCCTCGCCCGCTCGCGACGCAGAGCACGGCCGCTCAGCGCCCGGGCCACACCCGCCACTTTTGAATTCCAACGGCTGTCTCCACACTCACCGCGCTCCGCGCGCCGGGGCCAATCGTCGCCGCCGCCACAACCGAGGGCCAATCGCAGCGCCCTCCGCCTCCCGAGGCCACACCCGTCGGGCCGGCGCCTTCTGCCAGCTTGGCCAGCGGGTTAGTCCCACTTCCGGCCCCGCGTCTCTAACCGCCGCTCCGGCCGCCGCCCGCTACGTCAGGCGAGGCCTGCACACGCCGCACGACGTCACTGCAGCTGGGGCGGGACGCTGGAGCCCAGGAATCACGCGTGCGCACACTGGGTCCAATGCGGGCGCGGGCGGGACTAGCGCCCCTAGCGACCAAAGTAGGGAGCGCACTCGCGCCGGACGATTCGGCTGGTTGGCGGCCCGGAAGTGGGAGCCGCGCCCTCAGGCGGTTGTGAGCGTGGCCGCGTCCGCCCATTCCCCCGTCTTCTGACCAAATTTAGGGAAAAGGGATGCAGCCTGACGCTTCGTGGAAACTCGACAGTGGGGACTCGAGGCTCAGGATTTTTTCTGCAGACTCCTCACCAGACCTCCTCGTGCCTGGATGGCGTTACCTAGTGCTGGAGAACGGATTGAGGGCCGCCAGAGCCTCGAACCCACGGTGGGTTCACTGCTTTGGTTTATGGGTATCTTGTGTTTTTCAGGGTGGTCTGCACGTGCATTGTCTCCATTTAATAATCGCTGAGTTCACTGAGCGCCTACTACGCGTCAGGTGCTTTGCACAGCTTATCTGCAAGCTAGGTGAAGGTTAAAAGGTTAAGTATGGCAGCCTGAAAAACCAGTTGAGTCGAGCGTTCACTCAGGAATCTAAGAATTGTAATTCCTGATTCAGGCAGAAACCCAAACAGTGCCCTAATAACTGGGTGGAAGCAGTTTCCGTGAGAGAAACGGAATAATTACGTGAGGTGATAAAAAGTCCTGTTGGTGCTGCCCAGCTGCTATCTGGGCCACACAGGGTGGGTTACTGATTCTCTTCATACAGAAGGCGTGTGACCATCAGTCCCTTGTGATCAGGATGTCCAATTTCCTGCTGACTTTATGTTTGTAAACAATAGTGATTTATTTTCTTGAAATTAAAAAAAAAAAACCTGAAAAAATAAGAAAAAAAATTAGTTGTTTAGTCCAGTCCCAAGTTTCAAGGAACAATGGCCCCAGAGGAAGGGGGGGGGGGGGCGGGGAGAAAGACTCCATTTGTGTCTTTCCACAGTAAGAACAGGGTCACTAGCTGAGTGGGTCTAGATTCCATTAGCTTTGAACACAGCTGTACCTGTTCTCTCCGGCCACCTGTAACTAACTATCTCGGTAACAAAAACAACCTGTGAATACCTGGCAGCGTGGTTCTACTACATTTAGTCATCTGCGTTCCCAGCCGACCGTGGTGGAAGTCAGACAGGGATTGAGGACTGAAAGGCAGCGGACTTGGTACGTAATTGGAGACTCACAGAACCAAAACTCAAGCCACCAACCCCCAAATCCAGTGCTTTACCCTAAATGCAAACCTGCTGTGGAGGGCTGACTGTGAGAAGAGGAGTGAGGCATGAAGAAGGAAACTGGAGAAGCCCAGCACTAATGGACGGGCAGGGAGGGAGAACTGAGGAAGGAAACCGGAAAAGGAATGTATAGCAAAAGGCATTTATCGAAGTTAAAAACAACAACACAGCCCTAACTGGTTTGGCTCAGTGGATAGAGCATCAGCCTGTCGACTGAGGGGTCCCAGGTTTGATTCTGGTCAAGGGCATGTACCTTGGTGGTAGGCACATCCCCAGTGGGGGGCGTGCAGGAGGCAGCTGATCAATGTTTCTCTCTATCCCTCTCCCTTCCTCTCTGTAAAAAAAAATCAATAAAATATATATATTTTAAAAACACACATTTTAGGAGAAATATGGACCCTTTAGTACATTAAAGGGAAAAAGTTTATTCATCTCTATTAATGTAGAAAAATACTCAACATATTCAACATCCATTGATCTTAAAGAAAAACCCATAACCCATATAAAGCACACATCACAATAATGCTGAAATGTGGAAAGCATTCTCATTTGTGTGTTTTTCTCTCTACAACCTGTCCAACACTTGTTGTTACTTGTCTTGTGAAAGCATTCCTCTTAAAATGAAGAACAGGTCAAGGACACCTGCTCTCAATCATCCTAATCAATACAATAATAGAAGTTTTAGCCAGTCCACTAAATGACAACAAACATATATAAAATTGGCCCTGCCAATGTGCTCTATGCGTGAGCAGCGACCTATGAACCAGGAGGTCACAGTTCAATTTCAGTCAGGGAGCATGCCCAGTAGGAGGAGGGCAGGAAGCAGTAAATTGATGATTCTCTCTCATCATTGATGTTTCTATTTCTTCCTCTCCCTTCCTCTCTGAAATCAAAAGTATATTTAGAAAAATATATAAGGATTGGAAAGAAACAAGAATGTCGGTATTTTCAGATTAAATTATTGCATGTGTAGCAACCCCAAAAGAAAATTCAATAGATTTGATAAGTGAGTTTAGCAAGGTTATCTCTAAACTCACCTATCAAGATCAATATAAAAAATCAGTAGATAAATCTATTGCATTTCTATCATCAATATCTATCAGTTAGAAAGGATAACTTTTAAAAAGATACCATTCGGCCCTAACCAGTTTGGCTTAGTGGATAGATGGAGGGCCTTCGGACTGAAAGGTCCCAGGTTTGATTCCAGTCAAGGGTATGTACCTTGGTTGCGGGCACATACACAGTGGGGAGTGTGCAGGAGGCAGCTGATTGATGTTTCTCTCTCACTGATGTTGCTAACTATACCACTCCCTTCCTCTCTGTAAAAAATAAATAAAGTATATATTTTTTAAAAAGATACCATTTGGTTACATGAATATATCTTACCTAATAATAGACAAACATGTAAATTGATCATACCTCCACTATGCCCACAGCAAATCAGAGTGAGTATGCAAATTAGAAGGCCATAGATGGTGGCCACCCAGCTGCTGCAGGCCCAGTGGCCAGGCGGGGCAGGACGCCTGCTTTGAGAGGGAGCAAGGGAGCGGGGAGGTATGTGAAGGGATCTACAGGAGCAGTCTTGCCACAGTGAAGACAAGACTGCAGACTCCGAAGTCTGCAGCAAAGATGAGAAAGGCAGACTCTGGCTGGAGCAAAGGCCTGGGTCCCGGGTGCTGAAGGAAAACCCGTGCTGGAAGCCAAGGGAAGGAACGCCTATTGCACAAATCTCTTCGTGCAGCGGGCTTCTAGTACATATTAAAGAAGCTGTACACTTGATTTGTGTACTTCATGTTATACTGCAATAACAATTTTAATATACAATTTGCAATAGCAACAAAGTATAAAAGAGTAATAAATTTAATAATAGGCGTGCAAGCCCTTTGTGGAGAAAACGATAAAGCTTTACTGGAAGATATTAAAGACAATCCAAGTGGACAGAAACATAGGCTATGCGCTTGCAGGGAAAGACTGATATTGCAAAGATGTCAATTCTCCCAAAGGTCTCGGTGTTGGGCTAAGAGGATAGCAGAGTCCTTGAGGCTTGGTCTTGCTAGAGTCTCTCCCACCTGCCCATCTCAGGAGCAGCCTGAATTGGGTAGCCCTTGGCTGTCTTTCCCACAACCCAAGATCACTCCTACACGCCGGGGAGGACTTCTTGCCTTGGAAGTTATATTCCTGAACCTTCCATCCCCTCCTTGCCCTGCTGTTCTTCCTGGCTTCTCTGGCAGATGCCTTTTTTGCTGCTCGGCCCTTTGCAGGTTTCTCCACAGATGTCCAGGCGCGCCGTGCGGACCTTGGTTGCTGGAGGATGCCAACCCTTCATCCCGCCATCTCATTCCAACAGCGGCTCGTATCCACTTCTGTGGAAGGTGTGTGGCTGCCATGAGGCTTGAGGCGCACCAGCAGCCTTTCATTCCCTAAGGAAAGCTGTATCTGGGATGAGAAAAGCTGAGTAGAAAGTGAAGACCAAGATGGCATGATGCCCACACACTCAAAGTGTGCTGGGCATGGGTTAATGTTCACATTTTGAACCATATGAATATATTACACAGTAAGATAAATAGGATTGAAAGGAAATGAGAAAAATGAAATATGTTTTCCTGTCAAATTGGTGCTCTCACACATTATTACTGGGAGTATAAATAGGTAATTCTTTCCTAGAAGTTCAGGAAACTTAAAAGTACCAACACCTCTTTTTTTCCTTAATATATTTTTATTGATTTCAGAGAGGAAGGGAGAGGGAAAGAGAGAGAGAAACATCAATGATGAGAATCATTGATCAGCTGCCTCCTGCACACCCCCTACTGGGGATCGAGCCTGGGTTTCCGGCATGTGCCCTTGATTAAAATTGAACCTGGGCCGAAACCAGTTTGGCTCAGCGGTAGAGCGTCGGTCTGCGGACTGAGGGGTCCCGGGTTCGATTCCGGTCAAGGGCATGTACATTGGTTGCGGGCACGTCCCCGGTAGGGAGTGTGCAAGAGGCAGCTGGTCGATGATTCTCTCTCATTGACGTTTCTAGCTCTCTATCACTCTCCCTTCCTCTCTGTAAAAAATCAATAAAATATATTTAAAAAAAAAAAAAAAAAAAATTGAACCTGGGACCCTTCAGTCCACAGGCTGACGCTCTATCCACTGAGCCAAACCAGCCAGGGCAGAGCTAAGTGTCTTAAATAAACCGTTACTCTTTGCTGCAAACTCCTATTCCTGTTTTATTTAGCTTTGTTGCATGCAAGCAAACAGTGGGTGACATACCCATTCTGCAGCCCAGGGATTGAGGAGTAATTTCAACTTTAAAAAAATATATATATTTTATTGATTTTTTACAGAGATGAAGAGAGAGGGATAGAGTTAGAAACATCGACCAGCTGCCTCCTACACAACCCCTACTGGGGATGTGCCCGCAACCAAGGTATATGCCCTTGACCGGAATCGAACCTGGGACCTTTCAGTCCGCAGGCCGATGCTCTATCCACTGAGCCAAACCGGTTTCAGCTAATTTCAACTTCCAAGTCTTATTACGGCCAAGGGCACATACCTTGGTTGGAGGCTCCTCCTTGACCCAGGCCCTGGTCAGGGTTCGTGCAGGAGGCAACCAGTTGATGTGTTTCTCTTACATCAATGTTTCTCTCTGTCTTTCCTTCTCTCTTTCACTTGCCCTAAAAATCACTGGAAAAATATCCTTGGGTGAGGATTTAAAAAAAAAACAAAAAAACATTTCTTAGGCTTACCTTCCACAGATAGTGATTCCTCTGAGGGATCTGGGCAAAGTAAATTGAAAACTTCTGGATTCTAATAATAAAACTTCACCATTCTAAATGCCATTAAGAATATTCTTGCCCTAGCCAGTTTGGCTCAGTGTATGAAGCGCCGGCCTGTGGACGGAAGGTTCCTGGGTTCGATTGCAGTCAAGGGCATTAAAAAAAAAAAAAAAAGAAGAAAAAAAAATCTTGGTTCATGGAAAGAGGTCAAAATATCAACATTAACAGGAGTTTGGCCAAAACCGGTTTGGCTCAGTGGATAGAGCATCAGCCTGCAGACTGAAAGATCCCAGGTTCGATACTGGTCAAGGGCATGTACCTTGGTTGCGGGCACATCCCCAGTAGGGGGTGTGCAAGAGGCAGCTGGTCGATGTTTCTCTCTCATTGACGTTTCTAGCTCTCTAAATCTCTCCCTTACTCTCTGTAAAAAATCAATAAAAATATATTAAAAAAAAAAAAAGATATATTACACACTCGCCAAAGCCAGTTTGGCTCAGTGGATAGAGCCTCGGTCTGAGGACTGAAAGGTCCCAGGTTTGATTCCAGTTAAGGGCATGCACATTTTTTCCAACCACATCCCTGGTAGGGGGTGTGCAACCAGTCTGCCTCAACTGCTTGATGTTTCTCTCTCATCGATATTTCTAGCTCCCTATCCCTCTCTCTTCCTTTGTAAAACATCAATAAAAATATATTTTAAAAAAAGATATATTACACACTTAACAGACTACAGCATAATGGAAACATAACTTGTATATGCCCTGGGAAAGTAAAACATTCACGTGACTTGCATTATTGCGATACTCACCTTATTTCAGTGGTCTGGAATAAAATCTCCGAGGTGGACCTGTACCGACATGGCCTTGGTCGGACCCTATAGCCTTCCAACTCAGAAAAGAGCCAGGACCTCAAATGCAGGGATAGTCCTGGAGTTTTCCCTGAGAGTTATGCAGGGAGATGTCATGTCATGTGCTGGTCTCAGCCTATCAATAATCAATGTGGTGGTTGAACCAGCCCTGTGCTTCTTATTAGGATTGCAAGACGACCTTCAGCAATAACCAGCAGGAAATATATATTTATTACTTACAGGGCCTGAAAATTACATAGTACATATAGAGCTTTGGGTTCTGCTTTTATTGGGGTCAAGGAGGGCCTTGATTTCCTGGGATTACTTTTCACTGGTGACTTAAAACATAAGAGTGGAATGTAAAGTGCAGGAAGAGAAAAAGGCAAGTGGCCAAATGGTCAGTTATCAAAATCAACCAAAATCTTACCAAAAGTTCAGACTAGCCTGACTGGCAGGGCTCAGTGGTTGAGCATTAACCTATGAACCAAGAGATCATAGTTTGATTCTACTGGTCAGGGTACATGCCTGGGTTGGGCTTGGCCTGGTGCACAAAATTCATGCACAGTCGGGGGGCGGGGATGTTCCTCAGCCCAGCAGGCACCCTCTCCAATCTGAGACTCCTTGAGGGATGTTCGACTGCCTGTTTACAGGGATCCGGCTATGGGGGTGTGGTCAGCCTGAGTGAGGGGCTGATGGCTGTTTGCAGGCTGGCCACACACCCAGGTGACCCAAGCTCCCAGCCCCTCCTTTGTTTCTTTCTTTCTTTCTTTTTCAGCGCCTCCTTGAATGGAAGCCAGGGCTGGCTGGAAGCAGGTATCTGGGATTTATTTATCTTCTATAATTGAAACTTGGTTGTTGTTGTTTTTAATATGTTTTATTGATTTTGTACAGAGAGGAAGGGAGAGAGATAGAGAATTGAAACATCAATGAGAGAGAGTCATCGATCAGCTGCCTCTTGCACACCCCCTACTGGGGATATGCCCGCAACCAAGGTACATGCCCTTGTCCGGAATCGAACCTGGGTCCCTTCAGTCCACAAGCCGACGCTTTATCCATTGAGCCAAACCGGTTTTGGCTATAATTGAAACTTTGTAGCCTTGAGCGGAGGCCAGGGCCAACCAGGGTGAGCAGGAAGCTTGGCTTCCTCCATCACTGGGGGCAACTCAAGCCTCCTTGCTTGCTCCAGCTCCGTAGCCACCACCATCTTTGTTGGGTTAATTTGCATACTCACTCCTTATTGGCTGGTGGATATAGAGGAGTGGTGATCAATTTGCATGTTTCTCTTTTATTAGTGTAGATATATTTAAAAGTTTAGACATAACAAAAGTAAAACCGAAACCGAACAACCAATGGGTCTGGGTTGCCTGTCACTACTTGAGCCAATTAAGCATAGACAGGGTTGAATCATCTATGAGCATTTATGCCAACTAATGGGTCATCCAAGAAAATCTGCTCTATGCCCTCCATAAGCCAGCTGCTTATATAGGGTAGGACAAGCGTTACACCAGGAAGTAGACAAAAGGAATAAGAATGGGAAAATGGCTGGGACCGGTTTGGCTCAATGGATAGAGCGTCGGCTTGGGGACTGAAGGGTCCCGGGTTCGATTCCGGTCAAGGGCATGTACCTTGGTTGCGGGCATATCCCCGGTGGGGGGTGTGCAAGAGGCAGCAGATCGATGACTCTCTCTCATCGATGTTTCTAACTCTCTATCTCTCTCCCTTCCTCTCATAACAAAATCAATAAAATATATTAAAAAAAAAAAAAAAATGGGAAAATGGGTATTACAGGCAACGTGCGCTGGGGTGGGACTCCACTGTTTGGGCAACAAGGTTGTTAATCTTTCCGTGATCATGGACCACATTCCAAAGTCCAAGGCTGACTCCGAGGTCCTGAGGGCATACAACTCCTGGTCAGCTTAGATTGTATTTTCTTTAATTAGAACAAAACAATCACAATTAACAGAGCATGATTAATATTTCTTATAACTATAGCTAGTCCCCAATATTCTATTTCTGCCCCTAACAAAACAAATGAGTCACTTAACTAGTAATCGGTAAAAGAGTCTTGTGCACACATCAAAGGACAGTTTGCAAACAGGGAACACTCCAACCAAAACATGGAATGAGGCTACTGTTCCAAGCAGCTTGGATAATGAGAAGGCAGTGGCTGTTTCTTCCTTGAAGTGACTGGTTATCAAGTTAGAATTTAATGACAGGAAATTGGTTAGTGGTTACCATCTATCAACCCTGGGAAACAGTGTTTTATCAAAGATTTCCGGAGGCATAATAAAAAAATGACCTAGATCAAGTTAGTCTTACAAAATAAGCTATATTAAGCTTTGTTTGTATGACTAAACTGGTTTTGTCTGCTCAGGGAATTTTTAAGTTTAGTCTCTGTTTTGATTTGAGCAATCTCTAAGTCAAAAGAACACCTGCCTGGCATTCAGAAATAGCCCGACTGGCATGGCTCAGTGGTTGACCTATGAGCCAGGAGACCATGGTCAGATTCCCAGTCAGGGCACATGCCTGGGTTGCTAGCTCAATCTCCAATGGGGGGGTGTGCAGGAGGCAGCCAATCAATGATTCTTACCATTGGTGTTTCTATCTCTCCTCCCTTTCTCTCTGAAATCAATAAAAATACATTTTAAAAAATAATAAAATAATAATAATTTTTAAAAGCCTGAGAGGGGGAAGTAGCCTGGCTGTTTAGCTGATTTTGTGTTTATTCAAGATAGCCAGCTTTGAAGTGAAAGTCCCTGCAAACAAAGCTTAAGTCAGGGACTTCCAATAAAAAGAAAACACCAGCCCTAGCCAGTTTTGCTCAGTGGTTAGAGCCTTGGCCCATGAACTGGAGGGTCCCAGGTTCAATTCCAGTCAAGAGCACATACTTCGGTTGCAGGCTCCATCCTGGCCCCAGCTGGGTTGTGTGTGGGAGGCAACCAATTGATGTTTATCTTTCACATCGATGTTTCTCTCTCTGTCTCTCCCCTTCTACACTCTCTAAAAAATCAATGGAAAAATATCCTTGGGTGAGGATTAACCAAAACTGAAACAAAAAATCCAGCCCTAGCTGGTTTGGCTCAATGGATAGAGCATTGGCCTGTGGATTGAAGGGTCCTGGTTCGATTACCATCAGGACATGTACTTCGGGAGATACCTGCAGTGGGTAACCAATCAATGTCTCTCTCTCCCCCTGGCTCTCCCCCTCCCTTCCACTCTCTCTGAAAATAAATGAAAAATGTCCTCGGGTGAGGATGAACATAAAAACATGTCATGGATGGTCACTCAACAATTAATCAAGATACACACTTCAAACAAGCCCTCTCAACCACCTCCTTCCACTTCCCCCCCTTTCCCCTTTGAAATAATGAGAAGGAAATTTAGCAAATAGCAGACAAAGTCTACTCTGTAGATCAAGATTTCTGGGTCACATGGAAACGCTCTGTTGGTTGGTGCCTGGTCTCCCACACAGGAGGTGTTCAGGAGGGTATAGTAAGTGGACAGACAGGGGATCAGGGCCTGCGGATCCTCACTGCAGGGCTGAAGGTCTCTTTGCCACTGTATTCATTATTGAAGTTCCGGGGGTGAACTGATACTAGTCAAAGTCACAAGACACAGACAAGCCCTAACTGGTTTGGCTCAGTGGATAGATCATTGACCTGCAGACTGAAAGGCCCCAGGTTCAATTCCAGTCAAGGGCACATGCCCGGGTTTCAGGCTTGATCCCCAGTGGGGGGCACACAGGAGGCAGCTGATCAATGATTCTCATCATTGATGTTTCTATCCTTCTCTCCCTCTCCCTTCCTCTCTGAAATCAATAAAAATATATATTTAAAAAAAAAAAGACACAGACAAGCTATGCTACCCAGACTATCATGTCTCTCCCCTGGGGGACTGTCCCATACTCCATCCAAGCCACTTCCTGGGTCTGAGGTGCAGATGCAGAATTCATGGTCACTGAGCAAGACTCAGAGGGGTGAGGCCATGGCGAGGGTGCTTCTCTAGGGGCTCCCAGAAGCCACCCAGCCACCTCTGCCTTGAGAGGTTTGGGGAATTTTGAAGGTGTTATCTAATTTCTCAGATTTGGATACAATTTTGTCACAGCGTGAAAAAACAAAAACAAAAACTTAAACATATTCTAGGGACTCTGCCTGCAGCATAAAGGAAAATCTGGCCCTGTGCGAGCCTCCATCTCTGTCTCTTCCCCAGGGCCTGCTTAACACCTGGCTCTCATGATGACCGTCCCAGAATCTCTGCGTGTCCAGGGCCACCCCGATAGAACCCCTGAGCTCTGGCACACCTCCAGTGACATCGGATGACGGGGTCCCTGGTGCTGACACATCCCTGCCCCATCACTGTCTTTTCATACTGGGCTCCTGCACCAGGAACCAGGGTAGTATGCCCGCCCCCTGCACAGGCCTCCGCTTCCATGGCGGGGGCTGTTGTCTTTCTTGGTTCTTACCCTCTCCTTGTTCTGAGGTAGAGGCATTCACAGGAGCTCACATGGACCCCCACCCAGGAATAGTTTGACTCATTTCCAGGCTGTTTCTTACACCCACTTGCTTAATCAGTCAACAAATATGCATTGATGGCCAACTCTGTGCCATCCACGTGCCAAGCACTGGAGTAGTGGCAAACTGAAAGTAAGTCCCTGCCCCTGCAGCTTGAGGTCCAGCTGAGAACACTAACGCCTGGTGAGACACTACAGTGAAGTGTGAAGTGCGTTAGGGGAGAGGAGATAAAATGTGCTGTGAGAGGTACAGAACAGGGACACCTAATCTAGCGTGAGGCAGCAAAGAGCTTTCAAAGAATGTGAAGTTCACAACGAGTAGAAATTAGCCCGGTAAACCAGTGGGGGCCGAGAGGTTCATTATTTTATTTTACTTTATTTATTTTATTATATTATATTAATTCCTTTTATTTTATTACTAGAGGTCTAATGCATGAAAATTTGTGCAAGAGTAGGCTTTCCTTCCTCCTGTTGCCAGCACCAGCTTCCCTCCAGTACCCAGGACCCGGGCTTCCCTCCTCTGGCCGCCAGCAGGTACCTGGAACCCGGCCTGCTTCCCTCCGGCCGGGCTTCGTCAGGAAGGATGTCCGGAATGACATCCGGTCTAATTAACATGTTACCCTTTTATTATTCTAGATTTTATTGTATTTACCAGAGGCCCGGTGCACGACATTGGTGCACGGGTGTTGTCCCTAGGCCTGGCCGGCAACCAAAGTGCAAGCATCTGGCGTGGAAAGGCAGGTCCCAGTGACCTCCGTGCACTGGGCAGCACCTAGGCCCCCAGCCCCCCACTTAACCCCTCTGCCTAAGTCATGGCACCCGAGTCCCCACACAGAGATGTGATGAGTGCGGCCAGACGCTGCAGGCCCGGGTGCAGCATGGGCCTCTGGGCTGCCCAGGGGCACCGCACATAAGCCAGGTGGGCAGCATGCTCTCTCCCAGCCGCCTCGCAGACCGGCTCCTGGAGGAGCCCATGGGGAGCCCAACCGGCCCCTATGGTCCCTGAGGCCTGGCTCACCCGGAAGAGGTCATGCGGGTATAGGGTGAGCTCCAAGCCCTGGCATCCCGGGGGAGAGTAGCAGGGGAGTGAGAGCAAGCTCAGTGGACACACCACATTCTCACCACACCTCCATCCTTGCCCCACCCCCACTCAGGTGCCACCCACCCCCAGTTCCCTGTCCCAAGCCAATGGGGTGATCAGGGCCTGCCAGTCTGGCTGCCATCTGCAGGGTGATCCGTTGGAGCCACCCCTTCGCCCCCCTTCAATTGCCTGGCTCCCTCATTGGCTGGAAGCTTGGCAGTGACCCCACCCCCTTCCTCTGTGGGGGCAATCAATGGGGCAATTGACCCCTGCTTACACCCACCTTGGCCTAGCGCCACACTCACCTGCTCCATCATCCTGCCATGGTCCTGCTCTTGTTGGGGCTCATCAGGGCTGGCAACACCTCCACTGTTGCCCATTGCCAGCACGCATTGCAGACGCCTGCCATGTTCCATGCCACCCCCTGGTGGTCAGCACACGTCATAGCAAGCAACCGAACTCAAGGTGGAACTCCCAGTAGAGGAGACAATTTGCATATTAGGCTTTTATTATATCGGATTTTTTTCCCCAGTTTATTGCATGAAGGAGTTATACTCGTCCAAGTTAAAAGCAGACCCCAAATGTTTACATTATACAAGCTGTGAAGTTTTTGAAGTTGTGACAAGAGACATAATTTTTCTTACAATCTTTTGCATTTCCAATTTTATTTTATTTATTTATTTGAGTCCTCTTTCTTGTTTCTTGATGAGTCTGTTTAATGGTTTATCAATCTTGTTTATCTTTTAAAGAACCAGCTTTTGGTTTCATTATTATTATTATTATTATTATTTGTATTTTTTTAAGTCTCTGTGTCATTTATTTTCTGCTCCAATCTTTATTATTTCCTTCTTTCTATTTTGGAATTTTCTTTTCTTTCTTTTTAAAAAATATATATTTTATTGATTTTTTTACAGAGAGGAAGGGAGAGAGATAGAGAGTTAGAAATATCAATGAGAGAGAAACATCAATGATTCAATTCCTGTCAAGGGCATGTACCTTGGTTGCAGGCACATCTCCAGTGGAGGGTGTGCAGGAGGCAGCTGGTCGATGTTTCTCTCTCATCGATGTTTCTGCCTCTCTATCCCTCTCCCTTCCTTTCTGTAAATAATCAATAAAAAATATATTTAAAAAAAAGAAAAAATATATATATTTTTTAAAATCATATGATCATATCAATAGATGCAGAAAAAGCATTCGACAAAATCCAACACACATTTAAAAAAAATAATTTTTTATTGATTTCAGAAAGAAGGAGAGGGAGAAAGAGATAGAAACATCAATGATGAGAAAGAATAAATGATTGGCTGTCTCCTGCATACCCCATACTGGGGATTAAGCCTGCAAACCAGGCATGTGCCCTGACTGGAAATTGAACTGTGACCTCCTGATTCATAGGTTGACACTCAACCACTGAGCCAGCCAGCAATGCAACACCCATCCTATCTATATATATATATAAGCCTACGCGACCTTCACAACTGAACAGACAACTGAACAGTTTGTGTGGGGTGACTAGGCCAACAGGGGGGTGAGTGAAGGGCAACTAAACAACTGAGCAGCAGGCTGTGTGGGGCAACCAGGCCAGCAGGGGGTCAGTGAGGGGTGACCAAGTGACCAAGCAGCAGGTTATATGGGGTGACCAGGCCAACAGGGGGGGGCCATAGGGGTGACCAGGCTGGCGGGGGGGGGGGCAGTAAGGGGCAACCAGGCTGGTGGGGGGGGAGGAAATTAGGGGTGACTAGGCTGGCGGGGGGGCAATGAGGGATAACCAGGCCGACAGAGGGGGGCAGTAAGGGGTGACTAGACCAGCGGGAGAGGGGGCAATTAAGGGGTTGCCAAGCTAGCGGGGGCAGTTGGGGATGACCAGGCTGGTGGGGGGCAGTTAGGGTTGACCAGGCTGGCAGTGGGGGGAAAGTTGGGGATGGCTAGGCCAGCAGGGGAGCAGTTTGGGGTGTCCAGGCCAGCAAGGAGGGGGGAGGCGCAGTTAGAAGTGTTCAGGCAGGCAGGTAAGCAGTTAGGAGCCAGTGGTCCCGGATTGTGAGTGGGATGTCTGAGGGTTCCTGGATTGAAGTGGGTGCAGGCGGGGCTGCACCTGTGCATGAACTTCGTGCACTGGGCCTCTAGTATAATAAAAGGCTAATATAAAAACTGTCCCCTCAACTGGGAGTTCAACCAGAAGCTGGCCAGACCCCACCATGCATGAATTCCTGCACTGGGCCTCTAGGTTTTGATTTTTAAAAAAACTGTCAGGAAAGTGGGAATAGATGGGTCAAAGATCAATGTAATAAAGGCCATATATGACAAACCTACATTGAACATCACACATAGGCAAAAACTGAAACCATTTCCCCTAAGAACAGGAATAAGATAGGGATGTCCACTTTCACCACTCTCATTCAACATAGTACTGGAAGTCCTAGTCACAGCAATCAGACAAGAACAGATAAAAGGCATCCAAATTGGAAATGAGGGAGTAAAACTCTAATTATTTACAGATGACATGATATTATACATAGAAAGCCCTAAAGAATCCATAAAAAAAACTACTAGAGTTAAGCCGAAACTGGTTTGGCTCAGTGGATAAAGCGTCGGCCTGTGGACTGAAAGGTCCCGAGTTTGATTCCAGTCAAAGGGCATGTACCTGGGTTGCAGGCATATCCCCAGTGGGGGGTATGCAATAGGCAGCTGATCAATGATTCTCTCTCATCAATGTTTCTAACTCTCTATCCCTCTCTTCCTCTCTGTAAAATAATAAAATATATTTAAAAATAAACAAACAAACAAAAAAACCTACTAGAGTTAATAAAGGAATTCGGCAATGTAGCAGGATACAAAATTAACACCCAGAAATCGATGGCCTTTTTATTTTATTTTATTATCTTTTAATCTTTATTGTTGAAAATATTATATTTGGCCCCCTGCCCCCCCCCCCCATTGACCCCTTGTAACCTGTCCCTGCCCCCTGCCCCAGACCTTTACCACCCTATTCTCAGTGTCCATGCGTTATGTACTGTATATATGCACACAAGTTCTTTGGTTGCTCTCTTCCCATCCACCCACCTTCCCCTGCCTTTTCTTTGAAATTCTGCGGGGTGTTTTATGCTTCTGTCTCTGGATCTATTTTTTTTTTTTTACATTTTTTTAATTAAATTATTATCTGTGTACATATTTTAACATTGCCCCTCCCCCCTCTCATACATACCCTTCCTCCCTAAAGTTCTGCATCTATTTTGTTCATCAATTTATTTTGTTCATTAGATTCCACTTATGAGTGAGATTATGTGATACTTATCTTTCTCTCATTGGCTTATTTCGCTCAGCATAATACTGTCCAGGTCATTCCATGCTGTCTCAAAGGGTAAGAGATACTTGCTTGTTTTTTAATTTATTTAAAAAAATATATATTTTATTAATTTTTTTACAGAGAGGAAGAGAGAGGGATAGAGAGTTAGAAACATCGATGAGAGAGAAACATCCATTAGCTGCCTCTTGCACACTCCCTACTGGGGATGTGCTCGCAACCAAGGTACATGCCCTTGACCAGAATTGAACCCTGGACCTTTCAGTCTGCAGACCAATGCTCTGCCAGGGGTCTTCAAACTACGGCCCGCGGGCCGCATAGTCTGATCCGGCCCGCCAGGTTTTTTGGGCAGTGAGCGCAGCCGAGGTGTTACAGTAGGAATTAGTAGTTCATATAGTCCGGCCCTCCAGCTCTCTGAGGGACTGTGATCTGGCCCCCACTTTAAAAAGTTTGAGGACCCCTGCATCCACTGAGCCAAACCGGTTTCGGCTGTTTTTTAATTTTTTAAAAATATATTTTATTGACTTTTACAGAGAGGAAGGGAGAGGGATAGAGAGCTAGAAACACCAATGAGAGAGAAACATCGATCAGCTGCCTCCTGCACACATCCCCACTGGGGATGTGCCCATCACCAAGGTACATGCCCTTGACTAGAATCGAACCTGGGACCCTTGAGTCTGCAGGCTGACGCTCTATCCACTGAGACAAACCGGTTTTGGCAAGAGATTCTTCTTTTAAAAAATATATATTTTATTGATTTCAGAGAGGAAGAGAAAGGAAGAGAGAGGAAAACATCAATGATTAGAGAGAATCATTGATTAGCTGCCTCCTGTACATCCTCTACTGAGGATCGAGCTCGAAACCCAGGCATGTGCCCTTGATCGGAATCAAACTTGGGACCCTTCAGTCTGCAGGCTGACGCTCTATCTACTGAGCAAAACCAGCCAGGGCCATACTTTTTTTTATAGCCACACTAGAGGCCCAGTGCATGAATTCCTGCATGGGTGGGGTCCCTGGAGGTGATCTGCAGAGATGGGGCCCCAGCTTGTGCCCCAGCCTCACAGCCCCACATCCCCAACTGGCACCCTGCCTTGGCCGGGCTCTGCCCCTCACCTGTTCTACCAACCCGCCAATAATGCTAGAGGATTTGGAAGATAGTTGATGAAATCTTTCAGAAAAGAAAGGGAGGAAGTGACAAGAAATATGAGAGAAAAAGAGGGTTAGGTCCCTGGCCGGTGTGGCTCCATTTTTTGGAGCATCATCCTGTGCACCAAACAGTGACGGGTTTGTTTCTAACTATCCCTCTCTCTTCCTCTCTGTAAAAAATTAATAAAATATATTTAAAAATATATATTTTATATTGATTTTTTACAGAGAGGAAGGGAGAGGGATGGTGGCATAGGTAAACATCTAAACTGCTGCCGTGCACAACAATTTCAAAACTACAACTAAAAGACAAAATGCCTATCACCCCCAGAACCACGGGAAAGCTGGCTGAGTGGAAATTCTACAACTAGATAAAAGAACAATCAGGGCACAAGCGCTGAAAAACTGAGGTATGGGGACACGTGCGATATGGGCTGGTGGTGGTCCTGGCTGGAGGCGGATGTTGCTTTCTTCAACCTGAAGAGAGACAAGCTCCCGATCTCTCTGAAGTCCAGTTTTTTAGGAGAAGCTGGACTGTCTGCCATTGGGTCAGAAAGTGAGGGTGGCTTGCTTGCAGAGCTGTGCACAAGAATAATTGTTTGCTTTGCTGGGGCAAAGACTCAAAGACACAGTCAGAGAGGCAGAGAAGGCTCACTGCCAGCCATCACTATTTGCCATGCCCTAGCATAGTAACGCCCTAGACTCCGTCCCACACGATCTACAAATACACCCAAGCTCCAAAGAGTGGCTTTTGCCTATGAATGTCCTTCTCTATTGTAGTTTAACCTAGCAAACTTGCAACCCGGTGCAGACAGCTCCAAAGCCTTCAAGCTCCAAGCAGGGAGGAGAGGTCTGTGGTTCCTGCTGTAGCTCCTGCAGGGTGGCCTCAGATAGTACTGAACTGCACCTTATTGGAGATCCAGAAGCCAGTATGCCTAGTGGTCAGTGTGAGACACCAGATTTCAACTCCTCACATCCATAAGTGACACATTTTGGAGGTGGACTCAGTGACCACCAAAGCCCCACTGAAACAAGGCCTGCAGCATAAGTGTGTCTCTAGCACAGCAGTTCTTCCAATATAGACACAGCAGGTCCTCACAGCCAATTGGCCTGAAGGTCAACTCCTCCCAGTATACCAACAGCAATCAAGGCTTAATTACAGCCGAAACCAGTTTTGCTCAGTGGATAGAGCATTGGCCTGCGGACTGAAAGGTCCCAGGTTCAATTCTGGTCAAGGGCATGTAGCTTGATTGTGGGCACATCCCCAGTGGGAGGTGTGCAAGAGGCAGCTGATCGATGATTCTCTCTCATCGATGTTTCTAATTCTCTATCCCTCTCTCTTCCTCTCTGTAAAAAAAAAAAATCAATAAAAAATATTTTTTTAAAAGGCTTAATTACACCAAAACTTTGCACTCAGCCCACAAAGGGGTATACCAAGAGTGACCACCTTGGGTGATTGAAGAAGCTGAGCTACTGGCACCTATAGGTCACTGATCAACACAGGGAGGCAGCCAAAATGCGGAGACACAGAAGCATGTCATGAATGGGAGAGATGGAGGAAAGTAAACTTTACTGCACGACACAGAGTTCAGAACCACATTTATAAGGTTGCTCAAGGATCTTCTAAAAACCACTAAGAAACTTGATGAGACCTCTAAGAAGCTTAGTGAGACCTCCAAGGACAGGGGTCTTCAAACTACGGCCCGCGGGCCACATGAGGCCCACAGAGGAGTCTGATCCAGCCCGCCAGGTTTTTTTGGCAGTGAGTGCAGCCGAGGTGTTACAGTTCCGCCGCCAGGACCTGCATATGTACACTGTCACTGCACGGCCACTCTGACCCCTCTGCCTCTTTAAGAGCACAGTGCCTGCTGGGGCTCAGAGCGTGCGATGTGCCGCCACACAGGCACGTCTGTGCTGTGCTGTGCGGCAATGATGTAAAAAGGCGCCTGCTTCACCCCCAGGCAACGTGGTGTCTGTGTGCTGTGCCTGCCTGTCAGTGAGGTTCTCCTCCTCTCCCTCCACTGCCTTCACCAAAGGTCGGTCGAAAGTGCCATAGAAAGAAATTTTTGCCAGATGGGGGGTTTCTGCCCGATTGGGGGGTGGGCGGTTGGTGACTCATATGAAAATTCCCCTTTGGGGGGGGGGCGTTCGGTGCTGAAATCAAAATTCTGCCAGTTGGGGGGTGGGCGGTGGGGGGTGGTTGGGAGGTCAGGGCTTTGGTGCTGAATTGCCCATATGGAAAATTCTGCCAGTTTTGGGGGGAAGGTGTTCGGTGCTGATACGAGAAATCAAAATTCTGCCAGGTGGGGGGGGGGGGGGGACTTGGACCAAGTCTCTTTGTGGAAGAATTGAGACTGACAGCATGCCGCCCCAGCCAACAGCCTTTTTTTTTTTCCATGAGGCAACCCTGATCTCATCTTCCTACTAATATAGCCAGGCCCATTCCAAACCAGAAAGTCAACTCCAGTGTAAAAAGACGATTAAAGCCTTTTAAAGGGGTTTACATTAAAAATTTTATATGCATTTTGCATTTCCTTTTCAGTGTTCACATGCTGATTCCGAACATATCAATTTGGCCGTTATATAGGGAGATATAACCGAACCCCATCAGGGACTGAGCTGGTCTGCTTAGAAAAGCCTGCAAGAGGTAAGTGTCCACATCGGGGGCAGAGACCTACTAATGGGAGTTCATACACTGTGTGTGTGTGTGTGTGTGTATATATATATATATATATATATATATATATATATACACACACACACACATATTAGTATTTTACTAATAGCAATTTGGAATCCCTAGGAAACAATGATGTCAAGAAAAAGAAAAATTGACTCCGAGTGTAGGATATTCAAAGAACAGTGGACTTATGATTACTTTTTCACGCGGTACAAAGAAAAAGCTGTGTGTCTGATATGCCAGAATATAGTTGCTGTGTTCAAAGAATACAATTTGCGATGCCACTATCAAACTCAACATAAAGATAAATATGATTGTTTGGTCGGAGAAGTGAGAAAAGATAAAATATTAAAACTGAAACATACACTGACAACTCAGCAAAATACTTTTGTGGAGCAGAAGCAGCTAAATATTTCATCACTGCGGGCAAGTTTTCAAGTTGCCAAGCTAATAGCGCGCAATGGCAGACCATTTGTGGAGGGAGAATTTGTTAAAGAATGCCTTCTTTTTGTTGCCAAAGAGATGTGTCCAGAGAAGGCCGATTTATTTAGTACAGTGAGTCTTTCAGGAGCTACAATGACACGAAGGATTGAAGAAATGGGAGACAATTTGCAGCACCATTTGCAAAACTCTGCAAAAAAACTTTGCTATTTTTCCTTGGCACTCGACAAAAGCAATGATGTTCGTGATTCTGCCCAACTTCTCATTTTTATGCATGGGACAAATGAGTATTTTGAAGTCACAGAAGAGCTTGCTGCACTGCAAAGTATCGAAGGTACAACCACAGGAGTGGATATATATGAAAAGGTTTGCCAAACTGTGAATGGTTTGGAGCTGGACTGGGCTAAACTAGCCAGTGTGACAACTGATGGTGCTCCTAGCATGGTGGGGTCTAAGAGAGGAGTAATTGCTCACATTAAACAAGAGATGGACAAACATAACCATCCTCATCCAATTGCCATACACTGCCTCATCCACCAACAAGCGCTGTTTTTTAAATCACTGAAGTGGGACTCTGTTATGAAAATTGTGGTATCTTGTGTTAATTTCATTAGAGTTCATGCACTAAACCACAGACAATTTCAGGAATTTCTGTCTGAGCTAAATGTTGCCCATGAGGATGTTCTGTACCACACAGAAGTCCGTTGGCTGAGTAGAGGGAGAGTTTTGAAATGTTCCTATGACTTACTTCCGCAGATTACAGCTTTTCTACTTTCAAAAAACAAAGAAGTACCAGAGCTCAATGATGCAGAATGGAAATGGCACCTTGCCTTTCTGACAGATATAACAGAGCTACTCAACAGTTTCCATCTGCAACTTCAAGGAAAGGGGAAGCTCATCTGTGATATGGCATCGCATGTGAAAGCATTTGAAGTAAAATTAGGCCTTCTCATCAAACAAGTAAAGGAGGAAAACTTCAGCCATCTCCCAACAATTCAAAACCTGTCAGTGGACAAACCATTGGTTGCATTCCCAAAGAAAACATGTGTGGATTCACTGGAATTGTTGCAAAAGGAGTTTCAATTTAGATTCAAAGAGCTTCATCTCCATGAACAGGACATACAGCTTTTTCGTAACCCATTTTCTGTTGAGATTGAAAATGTCCTTACAATTTACCAAATGAAACTGGCTGAACTGCAGAATTGTGACTCTCTGAAAGACGCATTCAAGTCAAGTAGCCTTCTGAATTTCTATGCATCTCTCCCCTCTGAGACATATCCAAATATTAGGAACCATGCACTCAAAATGGTAACCATCTTTGGTAGCACTTATGTCTGTGAACAGACTTTTTCAAGAATGAAACATCTGAAATCTCCAACCAGATCAAGATTAACTGATGCCCACTTGCATCACTTGTTACGACTAGCAGTGACAAATATGGAACCAGACATTGACCATCTCATTAGCCAAAAGCAGACCCACAGTTCCCATTGAAATACTGGTAAGTGATCTGTTTATTTATAAATGTTCTTCATTTTATTTATATTATATTTGTTACCTTTTTGCGAAATAAGATATGTGCAGTGGGGGTAGGAATTAGTAGTTCATATAGTCTGGCCCTCCAGCTCTCTGAGGGACCGTGATCTGGCCCCCACTTTAAAAAGTTTGAGGACCCCTGTCCAAGGACCTTAATGAGAATGCCAAAAAAATGGAAAAGGACCAGTCAGAAATTAAGCATACACTGTCTGAAATAAAGAATATACAGTAACTCAACTGTAGATCAATGTACCCCAAGAGTCAAACCAAATATCTGGAATATGAGGAAGCAAAAAATACCCAACCAGAGAGGCAGAAAGAAAGAAGAATCCAAAAGTGTGAGGATAGTGTAAGGAGCCTTTGGGATGGCTTTAAGTGTACCAACATCCAGATTTTTGGGGTGCCAGAAGAAGAAAGAGAGCAGGATATTGAAAGCCTATTGGGAGAAATAATGACAGAAACTTTTCCTATCTAAGTGAAAGAAATAGACTTATAAGTCCAGAAAGTGCACAGAACCCCAAACAAGAGGAATCCAAAGAGGACAACACCAAGACGCATCATAATTAAAATGCCAAGGGCAAAAGACAAAGAGAGAATATTAAAAGCAGCAAGAGAAAAACAGTTAGTTACCTACAAGGGAGCACCCAGAGGATTGTCAGCTGATTTCTCAACAGAAACTATGCAGGCCAGAAGGGAGTGGCAAGAAATATTCAAAGTGATGAACAGCAAGAACCTACAACCAAGATTACTCTACCCAGCAAAGCTATCATTCAGAATTGAAGGTCAGACAAAGAGCTTCACAGACAAGAAAAAGCTAAAGGAATTCATCACCACCAAACCAGGATTACATGAAATGCTGAAGGGTATTTTTTAAGAAGATGAGGAAGGAAAAAAAAGGTAAAGATAAAAATTATGAACAACAAAAAGACAATCAAACACATACCTACCAACAAGAGAATCTAAAAATCAAGTGAATAAAAAAAGCTGAAGAACAGGGTGGACTGGTATATATAATAGAATCAGGAACATAGAAAGGGAGTGGACTGACAATTCTCAGGGGGAAGGGGATCTGAGGGTTACAGGAAGAGATTGGACAAAAATCTTACACCTATGGGTGAAGACAGTGGTAGGGGTAAGGGTATGGGGTGGGGGTGGGGGACCAGGTGGAGGGGAGTTATGGGGGGAAAAAGAGGAACACTTGTAATAATCTGAACAATAAAGATTTATTATTAAAAAAAGAACACTTCAGTAAATTTTTTGGTAGACATTATATACATACTAGAGGCCCAGTGCATGAAATTCAGTCACGGTGGTGGTGGGGATCCCTTAGCCTAGCCTGCACTTTTGCAGTCCAGGAGCTTTTGGGGGATGTCTGACTGCCATGGAGGTAGAAGCTCCCACCACCTCCGCTGTGCTCACCAGCTGTGAGCCCAGCTTCTGGCTAAGCAGTGCTTCCCTGTGGGATCGCACTAACCACCAGGGGGAAGCTCCTGCATTGAGTGCTGCCCCCTGGTGATCTATTTGCATATTAGTCTTTTATTACATAGGATTTTTGTTGGGTATACATACCTAAAACTGGAATTGCTTGATCATAGAATAATGTAGGCTCAAATTTATGTATTGTCAATCTGGCTGACATGGTTCAGTGGTTGAGTGTTGACCTATGAACTAGGAGGTCATGGTTTGATTCCTGGTAAAGGGCACATAACTGGGGTACAGTCTCAATCCCCAGTGTGGGGCATGCCGGAGGCAGCCGATCAATGATTTTGTCTCATCATTGATGTTTCTACCTTTCTCTCCCTCTCCCTTCCTCTCTGAAATCAATAAAAATATATATTTAAAAAACTATGTACTGCCAGAAAATTGTCCAAAGTGGTTGTACCAATTTCTATTCCCATCATCCATGTATGAGAGCTCCAGTTCATCCACATCCTTGCCAACTTTTGCTATTTTTTTGTGAGCAATCATCTGATTTATAAAAAGATGTAACAAAATCTTAAATGACACAAAATATAATTTTCAAAACACCAATAAGTGAGTGTATTTAACCATTCTCAGCTCATAACAGCAAGTGCGTGAGGGAGCAGTAACACATGTTGTAGCATGTTTAATAAACCTGCAACAGAGAAAGTTGGTTGAAGAAAACCAGAGAGCCGAACCGGTTTGGCTTAGTGGATAGAGCGTCGGCCTGCGGACTGAAGGGTCCCGGGTTCGATTCTGGTCAAGGGCACTAACCTTGGTTACGGGCACATCCCCAGTGGGGGGTGTGCAAGAGGCAGCTGATCGATGTTTCTCTCTCATTGATGTTTCTAACTCTTTATCCCTCTCTCTTTCTCTCTCTAAAAAAATCAATAAAATATATTTTTAAAAAAAAATAAAAGCAGAGAAACTTTGTCTTTTAAGTATTAGAACTGAGGGGCTCCATAAGCATCTGCATCCACTCAGTGTTGCACCTATGGTTAGACATGTCATGATGGGAACTCCAGGGATCTTTCTGATTCTTCGTTTAAGGTCCCGGCCAACTGTCACCACAATATAACAGTCGTGCTGAGTATTCTCTGTATTAAGCAGTCATCTGCATAGGCTCCTTTGTGGGGGCATGGTAATCACTCAAATCTTGGATCCTTGGTAATCCTTAGAGCCACTCAATACTTCTGTCCCACTTTCTCAATTTCAGCCATTCCAATCAGTTATACGAGGGATATACCTGGCATAAAGACATCCATCACTGCTTGCACTAAGTCCAGTCTGGCCTTATTGGAAAAGCTGACAAAGTTGGTATCCAGCAGGATGTGGTAAGGTGCTGTGCGATATTGAAAGAATATGCAGGAGGGGTGAGGGGAACTTCTCTTTTCTTTGTCTTTAGGTTTTAATCTATCCTTTTCTTTAAGCCTCTGATCTCGGAGACTAAACATTCGCTTCATGGTAACATACTTCCTTTTTTGTTTTGTTTTGTTTCCCCATGTTCACACCACACTCCTGTTTCTTCCGCCATTTTGTTCTTGTTACCTTTTTCAGTTTAGTCATTCTGTAGAGATGTAGTGTTATTGCATTGTTGGTGGTTTTTTTTTTTTTTAGAGAGTTAGAAACATCTCTCCCATTGATGTTTCTAGCTCTCTATCCCTTTCCCTTCCTCTCTGTGAAAAATCAATAAAATATATTTTAAAAGGAAAGAAAAAAGAAATAAGAAAAAAAGAACAAATTAAATCCAAAGCAAACAAAGAAGGAAATAAGAAAGATTAGAGCAGAAAATTATGAAGTTCAGAACAAAACAGTACAGAAAAACCATTAAAATAAATAAACCTCTAGACAGACACAAGGAGAAAAGTTCTGCTTTGGCACTTCCCCTAGCTGCTCCCTCTGCCTGAAATGCTTGGACTGTTCCTTTTCCTGCCTCCAGACCCCTTTCCAGGCCACTCCACCAATTAGCTCAATGTCTTCCCACTCTTTGTGTGTCTCTCTCCCCAACAGCTCCATACCACTCACTGCAATCTGTCATTTGTTATGTCTGAAGCAATACACTGACTCCATGGCCCTGTAGATTGTAATTGGCTGACAGCTTTCTCCTTCCCCCTCCCCCTGAGTCAGCCTATGGGCTAGTTCCTTGCTTGTCTCCCATGCCCGCAGGAAGGTCTCAGAGTGTTATCAGCAATCTCTGGTATAAAGAGTCCTCCAGAAAAGAATGAAAGTATTTAGTTTAGCCCTGGCCAGTGTTGCTAGTGGTTAGAGTGTCAGCCTGCGCACTGAGGGTCAAGGGTTCCCTTCCTGGTGAAGGGCACATACCCCGGTTGCAGGTTCCATCCCTCCACTACTTCCTGTAATAACGGCTCCTTGCCATGTCCCTCTGCAGCTACTCATCCAAAGGTGGAGTTTGCCCTATACTCTTGAATCTGGGTTGGCCTGGTGACTTGCTTTGGTCAGTAGAACAGGGTGAAAGCAAGTGTGCCCCAACCTCAGGACACCTTGCACACACTGCTCTCAGTCCTAGATCCTGCCAGCAAACAAGCCGTGGCTCTCACCTTGAATTTATGGTAAGCCTCCAGTAGGCCTCAGTGCTAGCTGACCATGTGCTATTTTTCTGCCTGGAGCGTGCAGACCCGGTTACACAGACCTTTTAAGGGTATGAAGACATGGCCAGTTATGAAGGTACCCATTTGCATCTCTATTTCTGTATGTCCCTTTCCTAAAATTGATATGCCCGTGAACTGTTTATAGATTCTCATTTCTCTCTTCTGCTTAGGTTACTGAAATCAAGGGGTTCACCGCTGGGGTGCTATTAAAAAGTGAGCCCCTTGGCCAGCCAGCTGGTTCAGTGTTTGAGCTTTGACCTATGACGCAGGAGGTCATGGTTCAATTCCCAGTCAGGGCATATGCCTGGGGTTTGGGCTTGATCCCCAGTGTGCATGCGTATGGCGGGGGGGGGGGGGGGGGGGGAGCAATGCAGAAGGCCGCCAATTGATGTCTCTCATCATTGATGTTTCTATATCTCTCTCCCTTCCTCTCTGAAATAATATATATATTCTATTAAATGAGGCCCAAGGTTGCAGGTTCAATCCCCAGTGAGGGCACATACAAGAATCAACCAATGAATGCATAAATAGGTGGAACAACAAATTAATCTCTCTCTCCCCCCCACTTCTTCCTTCTCTAAAATCAATTTTTAAAAAATATATTTTATTGGTTTTTTACAGAGAGGAAGGGAGAGAGAGAGATAGAAACATTGATGAGAGAGAAACATCGATCAGCTGCCTCCTGCACATCCCCTAGGATGTGCCCACAACCAAGGTACGTGCCCTTAACTGGAATCGAACCTGGGACCTTTCAGTCCGCAGGTCAACGCTCTATCCACTGAGCCAAACTGGTTTCGGCTAAAATCAATTTTTAAAGAAGATAAAAATAAAAAGAAACATAGTTGTCAAGACATAGTTTTATTTATTGCTGGGAGTAACGGAGACAGGGATTCCTATCCAAAGCTCGGCCTCCCGGAAGGGAGACTTAGTCACAGCTATATACACTATTTGGTCAGTTACAGGTTGACTTCTTCTTTGGAATTGGCTACACTTATCAGGCTGGGCTCCTGCCAAGGTTATTCTGTTTACAGCCGATCTGCAAAACACTGTGCTACATTTTAACAGTTAGCAAGAAGGGTGTTCAGTAAGAACGGTTCAGACCTTGAGATCCCTGTTCTAACACTTTCCAATTGCCCACTTGTCATTCTCCCAAGGTAGGGAAATGTAAATACATCTAGGCTGCCAAACCAAAGAACAATTAAAAAATTTTTTTTATTGATTTCAGAGAGGAAGGAAGAGGGAGAGATAGAAACATCAACGATGGGAGAATCATTGACTAATGATTGACTAATTGACTAATGAATCCTTTAGCAAGTCAAGAGGCTTCTAATTCTTTGCTCTAAACAAAATGAAAAGAGAATCTAATTGATTTGTTAGCTTGAATATCATTACAAATAATTCTAATGATGGCTCATTATGTGATTTTTGGCATATATTTCAGAAGGAGTTCAAAGAAGTGTGTGTCATTCTGTTATAAAAGGATTTCCATTCCTATTTATTTATTTTTTAAAGATTGTGTGTCTATAACTGAGCTGAAACAGAGCAGACCAGCAAGGAGTGAAGCAGACCGCTGAGGAGCAGAGCAGAGCGGTAGCTGGAGAGGGGCCGCCTGACCCCAGGACTGCCTCGCGTCTGCCTGTTTTCAGAGCTGTGCTCTATCACAATTGAGTTATTTTGCAATGAATAAAGTTTCCTTTTTCAAACTCCCCCCATATATATATATATATATATATATATATATATATATATATATATATATATATATATATATCGGGTCTAGTAATAATTAATGTCGTTTTTAAACATTCGTTTAAAATCTTGCTTGGCATTGACTTGTATTGACATAACCTTCAAACTCGTGGTATCTACAGAACGTGTGAAGTGCAATTAACAAGTTTTGCTTGAAAAAGTTTGTGTTTGGTTTGTTTTTTGTTGCAAAACTAGGGCTAAGAAGATGGCGGATGAAGAGCATATTCGGCACTGCATGCTTTACGAGTTCCAATTAGGAAGAAAAGCAAGTGAGGCTGCAAAAAACATCTGTAGTGCTCTTGGTCAAGATGCAGTTAGCGCCAGAAAATGCCAGCGTTGGTTTGAGAAATTTCGCGAGGGAAATTTTTCGTTAGATGACAAGAGTGGTTGAGGCCGTATGTCCAATTTTGATCAAGAAGCTCTTCAAGCTCTTTTGATGCAAAATCCTCAAATTACCCAACAAGAGCTTGCGACAACTTTAAATTGTTCACAAAAAACAATTTCCAATCAATTGCGTGCACTTGGCAAAGTCCAAAAGTTTGGAAAATGGGTTCCTCATGAGTTGACCGACAACAACCGTAATCAAAGAGTCACAATTTGCAGTTCGCTCCTCTCTCGTCAAAACTGTTTGCCGTTTTTAGAGCAAATTGTTACCGGAGATGAAGAATGGGTGCTGTATGTTAATTTGAAAAGGCGGCCTCAATGGTTGGACAAAAATGAGGCTCCGCAGCCCACGCCAAAACCTGACTTGCATGCGAAAAAAGTGATGTTGTGTGTTTGGTGGAATTTTAAAGGAATTCTTCATTATGAACTTTTACCATCTAACCAAACCATTACAAGTGCAGTGTATAGTGCCCAATTGGAAAGATTAGCCCAAGCTTTAAGAGAAAAAGAACCTGCGCTGATTAATCGGAAGGGCGTAATTCTTCACCACGATAACGCACGACTGCATACTGCAAGAATCACTGCTGAAAAACTGCGCCAGTTGGAATGGGAAGTTCTCCCTCAACCTGCATATTCTCCTGATATTGCCCCTTCCGATTACCATTTGTTTCGTTCTTTGCAAAACTTTCTTCTTGGAAAAAAATTTAATAATGAAGAATGCCTCAAAAATGCATTGACCGAATTTTTTGCATCAAAATCACAAGAATTTTACAACAGAGGGATTAAAATGCTTCCTGAGCGTTGGGCACAAGTAGTAGAAAACAATGGCAACTATATTGTTGATTAAATTTTGTTGTATTGTTTAAATAAATTCGATTTAAAAAAGTATTAGAAAACGACATTAATTATTACTAGACCTAATATATATTCAGAGAGAGAGGGAGAGGGGGAGAGAAATAGAAAGGTCAATGATGAGAGTCATAGATCGGCTGCCTCCTGCAAACCCCACACCGGTGATTGAGGCCACAACCTGGAAAAGTGCCATAACTGGGAATCGAACCATGACCTCCTGGTTTATAGGTTGATGTCCAACCACTGAGCCACACCAGCTGGGCACTGTTTCTTTTTAGTAAAAGCTATCTGAATTTAATGGCCTTTTTGTTTAATTAATTAAACAAAACAAATAATTATTAGTTTGGGCCCTGATCCAGGGTTTTTAGGCTTATAATGTGAATCCCTTTGGCGGTAGGGATGATAATAAGAGTTGACTCTAAACAAAATTGGCTCTGGCTGGCTTGGCTCAGTAGTTAGAGCATCGACCTGTGGATCCAAAGGGCTTGGGTTTGATTCCTGGTCAAGAGCATGGACTTTAATTATACAATAGGTTCCCCAGCCCCTCCCTGGGGCACATGCAGGAGGCAGCCAATTGATGTCTCTCTCTCACATTGGTGTTTCTTCCCTTTTCCCTCCCTTCCATTCTCTCTAGAAATCAATAGAAAAATATCTTCAAGTGAGGACTTAAAAAAAAATTGTTACATCCTTTGTATTGTTTGGGGTGAACAAAATCTACCCAAGTAAACAAGGTCCTCCTATTACGGTAAAAATAAAGTTGAGCTAAGAGACCCTAAAGGCTCCAGGTACGAAGTCCACTGCACACACACCTGTTCCCAGGTGGCCCGCCCACCACCACTTACCCAGGAGCCAGATCTCCGCCGGGCGTCAGTTCCCTCGTGAACCTCAGTCAGGGCCTGGGGAAGAGTGAACCTCAGTCAGGGCCTGGGGAAGAGTCAGAAAAAGCCTTCCACCCTTGCTCCACGACAACCTCCTGAAGAACATTTTCCACCAGCAGCTCAGATTGGGGTCTCACTCTTCCTTATTATCGCCCCAACTGGTTAAATCCCAATCACACACTCTCGCCCTGCGAGCCAATCAGGGTCTTTCTTTCCTCTTCTCCTTTTGTTATTTTTAATTAATTTATTTTTATTTATAAACCTCACCTTGTGCTCCTGCAACTCTTGTTCCCACCAGCCTCAGTAAGAGAGTCCCACCCTGCCTGGCCAGTGTGGCTCAGTTGGTTGAGCATTCTCCCATGCACCAAGAGGTCACCAGTTTGATTCCGGGTCAGGGCACATACCTGGATTGTGGGCTTGATCCCCAGTAGGGGGCATGCAAGAGGCAGCTGATTGATGTTTTTGTCTCTCAGAGATGTTTCTCTCTCTCCCTCTCCCTTGCTCTTGCTCTCTAAAAGTCAATAAAAACACATTTTTTTAAAAGAGGGAGTCCCTTGCTGAAACCGGTTTGGCTCAGTGGTAGAGCGTCAGTCTGCAGACTGAAAGGTCCCAGGTTCGATTCCGGTCAGGCACATCCCCGGTAGGCGGCTGGTAAATGTTTCTCTCTCATCGAGGTTTCTAGCTCTCTCTCTCTCTCCCTTCCTCTCTGTAAAAAATCAATAAAATATATTTTTAAAAAATAATAAAAGAGGGAGTTCCACCCAGCTGCACTCTCCCCCCAGGAGCATGCTCACCTCTCCCCGCCCCCTCCTCTTCCCCACAGGCGCACATCTCCCAAACTCTAAGGGTCCCCAAGAGACTTGCAACCAGGGGGGCAGTGGGCAGAGCAGCTCATCCTAGAACCTGTCTCCAAGGCCCCCTTCCTCTGACTTCTCAGTGAGCCAGAGCAGCCCTGCCTCAGCTCATCTTTCCTACATTTCTAGAGCCAGAGCAGCCCCACCCGGCTCTCCTGCTGCTTCTTCTATTCTTCTACCCTGAGCCCTTCCCTGTCCCACTGTCCCCAGTTCTCTCTCTCTCCCTGGAATTAGGGTCAAGCCAGGCAGGTGCAGGACCTGCAGCTACCACGCCCCTTAATCCTGGCATTGCTGAGCACAGGCGTCCATCCCAGCTCCCTGACCCAGACAGCTGTCGGGCTGCAGGTTAGGATGGCAGAGGAGGAGGGTTATGAGGGGGAAGAGGATGTGTTCCTGGCTTTTGCCCAGGGACCGTCCGTCTCCTCCCAGGGGTCCCATACGGCAGGCCTTGGACAAGGCCTTCTTTATATTCCTGGCCCTCTTTCTGACCCTACTGATGCTGGAGGCTCTTTACAAGCTCCTGTGGCCACTGCCATGGGCAACATTTGGGGAATGGCTTCTGGGAACACCTCAGAAGGAGGATGAGCTGGAACTGTGACCACCTTTTCCATAAACACCCTCTTACCCTGGCAAGGAGGTGAGAGGGGAGATGGGGGAGGTGGGACTGTTGGGAACTATGGAGGGGACACTTGGATAGTTAAGAGCAGCTGTCTAAAATTTCTGCACCTAAACTCCAGGAAACTATTTAAAAGTTAGTGCTTTTCACATATTTTTAAGTAAGCATCTAAATTTTTTTCATCATTGAAATTGTTTCAAGGATGTAATTCCTGGCATATTGAAAATATTCACATTTTAGGCCTATTTTTTCTCAGTGGTTAGAGCATTGGCCCTCAGACTGAGGGTCTGCGGTTCCATTCTGGTCAAGGGCACATACCTGGGTTGCAGGATGAGCATGTGCAGGATATAATCAATTGATGTGTCTCTCTCACATCGATGTTTCTCTTTCTCTCTCCCTCCATCCCTCCCTCCCTTCCACTCTCACTTAAAAAAATCAATGGGGAGCCAAAACTGGTTTGGCTCAGTGGATAGAGCATCAGCCTGTGGACTGAAAGGTCCTGGGTTCGATTCCGGTCAAGGGCATGTGCCTGGGTTGCGGGCACACCCCCAGTAGGAGGTGTGCAAGAGGCAGCTGATCAATGATTCTCTCATCGATGTTTCTCTCTATCCCTCTACTTTCCTCTGTAAAAATCAATAAAAAGGGTAATATGCTAATTAGAGCAGATATACCTGTATTCTGGACATCCTTCCTGACAAAGCCAGGGCCCAAGCAAAGTTGCCCAGGGTCTCAGGTACCTGTGGCCGGCTGGAGGAGGAAAGCATGAGTCCCAGGTGTGAGGGGTGAGGCAGAGGCAGTTAGGGGTGATCAGGCTGGCAGGTGACCAGTTACAGGTGATCAGGCTATCAGGCAGGCAGGCAGGCGAGCAGTTAGGAGCCAGTGGTCTGGACTGCAAGAGGGATGTCCGACTGCCATTATAGGCCCGATCTCATAGGAATCCCAAGAGGATGCAGGCGGGGCTGAGGGATTTCCCCCTCTGTGCACGATTTTGTGCACTGGGCCTCTAGTTTTTAAATAAGACAATTAAATTACACTTTTGAATATCCAGAGGAATTGAAATATCAGAATTGGAACATTAAAAATACATAAAGCCCTAGCTGGTTTGGCTCAGTGGATAGTGTTGGGCTGGGGACTGAAGGGTCCCAGGTTTGACTCCCAGACAGGACACATGCCTGTGTTGTGGGCTTGATCCCCAGTGTGGAATGTGCAGGAGCCGCCAATCAATGATTCTCTCTCATCACTGATGTTTCTCTCCCTCTCTGAAATCAATAAAACAAAAAAGCGTATGATTTAAAAAAAAAATAAGCTCTCTACATTTGGGAAACATTATTTTTCTTCTTTTCCTCCTTGAACTCCTACAACCATTCCACTTTTCCTGAGACAATTTTATGCTTTTATACTTGAAAGTCTCTGATGAAAAATATTTTTCTTTCTTGTGACCAAAATTTTAGTTTTTAAAAAATTTCTTCAGGGTTACCATTACAACTGTAATGACAACAGAACTGATCAAATAGCATGAAGATTGTACACAATTTTATCATTGTTAAAAATTTTTAAATACATTTTTTATTTTTTAATTTATTTTATTGATTCTTTACAGGAAGAGAGAGGGAGAGTTAGAAACATCGATGAGAATCATCAATCAGCGGCCTCTTGCACACCCCCAACCAGGGATGTGCCCGCAACCAAGGTACATGCCCTTGACTGGAATCGAACCTGGGACCTTTCATTCGCAGGCTGATGCTCTATCCACTGAGACAAACCACTTTCTGCTAAAAATAATTTTTAATGAGTAGATGCAGTGGTGTTTATGGTGCCTATATATCTGTTTATTTAAGACAAGGTAAGATTATCTCTAAGCAAATTCTTGGTTGAGAAGTGTACTTTTAAAAAAAAAAAATGTATATTTTATTGATTTTCCAGAGAGGAAGGAAGAGGGATAGAGAGCTAGAAACGTAGATGAGAGAGAAACAGATGAGATGACCGGAATCGAACCTGGGAACTTTCAGTCCCCAGACCAACGCTCTATCCACTGAGCAAAACTGTTTTCGGCGAGAACTGTACTTTTTTTTTTTTTAAGAGGAAGAGTCTATTGTAAAAAGGGAAAAGGAAAGAAAAGAGCCTCCACTGGAGGCATTTACTCGGGAAGACTCATTTGGGGAAAGTTGAGGATCTGAATATTAAATTCCTTCGTCTTCCAAGTCCTGTGCTATCTGGAGAGCTCCTTCTCCTGGATTCTAAGCCGGCAGCTTGGGGCCTGAAGGCGGCGCGATGTTCTTTCATGGAAGGGCGGGCTGAGGCTCCGGCCGGGGTTCGAGAGGTTGGAACTCTGCGGTCCAAGGCGACAAGATGCTCACCGCCCGGAGTGCGCGGCGGTGCTGGCGGTGCCTTTTGGTCGCCCCAGGACCTCCCTCACCTTTGGACCCAACCTTGCCTCCAGCCCCTGCAGCCTCCCCAAAACGGGGCGAGGGGGTGCGGTGAGGCGGGCGTCCACGTTGGCTTCTCTCTTCGTTCTTTCCTCAGCTCTCCGGGGGGAAGGAGACGAGGCCCGAGACCCGAGGCTCCTTTCGTCCGCGGCCTCCGGCGCCATTCGCAGACCCTCCTCCAAGCCCTCCGGGTCCCAGCCCCGGGCCCTGGCCTCAGGACGGGCGGAGAAGCACCTGCGTCCCTCTTACTTGCTGGTCACTCGTTCTGTGGTGACGCTTGAAAAGCAAATAACAATGTAAAGCAGCAGCACGCTGTGGTCCTGTGTGTGCACGTGCGTCGCTTTCCGGAGCGGGAGGCGTGGAAGTAGCCGGGCGCGCAGCCCGGGGCGGGAGGGTAGGCGCCACCGGCGGGAGCAGGCACCCGGCGGGTCGGAGGGCAGCGCGGGCGGGCTCCACAACAGCCCCTCGGAAGGAAAGGGCCTATTTCCCGCCTGAAACTCCCGCCGCCGGTGCACCTGGCGCAGCTCGGAGGGCCCAACTCCCCGGCCGCCCGGCCCGTCGCCCCGCGCTTACTTGGAAAGGAGGCCCCGCCCTTCCGGCACGCGACTCGCCGGCGGTTGGTCCGCCGCGGGAAGTTTCCGATTGGCCGAGGCTCAGAGGCTGGGTGAAGAGAGCTCCGCTGGCGGCGCTCTGGAGTCGGGACCAGTCAAAGCCGTACGACAAAATGGCGGCCCCCAGTTGCTGCCGGACGCGCGGCGGCAATAAGCCCGCCCCTAAGGTCAAGCGGAAGGCAAGCCCACACTGCGCCGGCGGCACTGGAGGCGTTCGGGGTTCGGCTTACCGTCACTTCCGGCCACTGGGTTCCGTACGTCAATATGGCCCCGCTCAGGTGCCTAAAGGGGGAAACTGCGACTTCCGGTCCAGAATAGGGCCTGCGGTGGGAGGGGGAAGGAAAGGGGATGGAACCATGCGAGCTTCTGATATCCGCGCTGAGGGTCGCCCCGAGAGGCCGTTTCTGAGGTGCGGGCCGGACGGTGCGGAGTCGAAGGCGGGAGCGGTACTGTCGAGGGAGAGGTACTGGGAGTCCCGGGCGCTAAGTCTGGGGCAAGCGGTGGTACTCTCCCTCCTGTCCCCGAAGGGGAGTGGGGAGGGCGGGGGCTGAACTGGGGGAGGGGGCTTGGCGGGAAGCTCATCTGGGGGAAGGAGCCAGACCTAGGGTTGGGATCCGAGAGGAATCGGGACAACCCAGTGAGGGGCGCCCAGTCGGTTGCCAGTCGCAGAGAGAATGGGGAAGATTAGGGTGGGGTGAGAGGGAGGGGACTTTAGGTGAGATACGACCAACCTGACCCCCCGGTTTGAGACCCATCAGGGGTGGAATATGGAGATAATTCAGAAAGGGGAATGTGTTGTTGGGAGGGCATCTTCTTTGATTCAGAGAGCCTATGAGTTGGGTGATCCTTCAGGATGGGGTGAAGGTGTGAATTTGACATGAGAGCCGAAGCGGGGAAACAGGTGAGGCGGGCTGACAGGGGTGCAGTTTTAGTATCTGTGCCAGAGGATGTCGGTGAAACGGAGCGCAGTGTAGGAAGTGGGCCAGGGGTTGAGAGTAAAAATCAACTTGGCAACTAAGAGAAATACTGGGGAAATGCAACTGAAAAACCGGATATGATATGAGGGGTGGAGCTGGGGGTGAGGACTTGAGGTTTCAGTTGCATCGGGGCTCCCTACCACAGGGCCCCAAAACACAGTGCTAATCATTGCTGAGGAGAGGCAGCGAGGGCATGTTGGGCGCTACTGAAACCCAAGAAGACAGGAAGATGTGTGAGATGAAGGGATGGGGCTCTGGGGGAGGAGGCTCTTTCTAAGGCCCGTCCCCTTCCAGCAGGAATCACAAACTTCCCAGCACTCCCTCCCTCCTGGGGGTGTGATCCTCCATGGCCTCCGATAACAGTATCATTGTGCTGGATGATGATGATGAAGACGAAGCAGTTGTGCAGCCAGGGCCCTCCCACGCACTCCCCCACCCGGCCTCACCCCCCAACCCGGCCTCACCCCTCCACCCAGCCTCACCCCCCCACCCAGCCTCACCCCTCCACCCGGCCTCACCCCGGGCAGAAGCCCCTGCCTCCTCTCAGCCCCATGGGGCTGGAGGGAACAGTAGTTCTGGCGGCAAGAAATGCTACAAGTTGGAGAATGAGAAGCTTTTTGAAGAGGTGAGTTTGGGGGAGAAGACTTGTATCCGGGGAGAAGGGTGGCCGCCTGGCTCTCCTGTCCTTTCCTCCCCACTAATCCTACCTGCCTTCTTTCTCTCACCCTGCCCTGTCTCTTCCCCTCCCTCTTCCCTTCCCTCTTCCCCTGAACCCCCAGTTCCTTGAGCTGTGTAAGGCGCAGACGGTGGACCATCCTGACGTGGTGCCGTTCCTCAGTAAGCGGCAGCAGCGGGCCCACTCCGTGTTTCTGGCCTCGGCCGAGTTCTGCAACATCCTCTCCCGGGTGCTGTCCCGGGCCCAGAGCCGCCCGGCTAAGCTCTATGTGTACATTAACGAGCTCTGCACCGTCCTCAAGGCTCACTCGGCCAAGAAAAAACTGAACGTAGCCCCTGCCGCCACCACCTCTAGTGAGCCCTCCGGGAGTGACCCTTCTGCAGACCCCTCCTCAGACCCCACGAACGCTGAGACCACGGGCTCTGAGGCCCCAAGGCCCCGTGGTTCCCGGCGGCAGATCCAGCGCTTAGAGCAGCTGCTCGCCCTCTATGTGGCAGAGATTCGACGGCTGCAGGAAAAGGAGTTGGATCTCAAAGAATTGGATGATCCAGATTCCACCTACCTGCAGGAGGCAAGGCTGAAGCGGAAGCTGATCCGCCTCTTTGTGCGGCTGTGTGAGCTGAAAGACTGCTCTTCGCTGACGGGCCGAGTCATAGAGCAGCGCATCCCCTACCGCGGCACCCGCTACCCCGAGGTCAACAGGCGCATAGAGCGGCTCATCAACAAGCCGGGGCCCGATACCTTCCCCGACTACGGAGATGTGCTGCGGGCCGTGGAGAAGGCGGCGGTTCGGCACAGCCTGGGCCTCCCCCGGCAGCAGCTCCAGCTCCTGGCTCAGGATGCCTTTCGAGATGTGGGCGTCAGATTACAGGAGCGACGCCACCTCGATCTCATCTACAACTTCGGCTGTCACCTCACAGATGATTATAGGCCAGGTAGGGGTTAGTGCGGTGCCCATCAATTACCCTTAGATGTCAGACGTGTGGTAGAGGGGGCATCTCTAGTCCCTCCTATTGGGTTTGGGCTGAATACTGACTTTATATCTTCCCACACAGGCATTGACCCTGCACTGTCAGACCCTGCCCTGGCCCGGCGCCTTAGGGAAAACCGCAGCTTGGCTATGAGCCGACTGGATGAAATCATCTCCAAATATGCGATGATGCAAGACAAGAGTGAGGAGGGCGAGAGACAGAAGAGGAAAGCCCGGCTCTCCCAAACCACCTCTTCCCATTCTCCAGATCCCCCCAAAGCCTCCTTGGATTCTGGTGAGGTGTGGAAGGGATACACGCCTAGAGAAACCTTGTTCTCCCCTGCACTGGCCAGCAGGAGTCTAGGGTGACTGCTGGGGAGTTTGCAGAAGGAACACAGACCCAGACCCTCTGGGGCAAGGGATTTCTTTTTCTTTTTTTTGTTAGTCCTCATCTGAGGATTTAAAAATATATATATTTTTTTATTGATTTCAGAAAAAGAAAAAAAAGGGAGAGGGAGATAAAAAACATCAATGATGAAAGAGAAACATTTATCAGCTGCCTCCTGCACGCCCCCTACTGGGGATCAAGCCCCCAACCCGGGCATGTGCCCTGACTGGGAGTCAAACCATGATCTCCTGGTTCATAGGTTGATGTTTAGCCACTGAGCCACACTTGCTGGGCTGAGGATATTTTTTCTTTTTTAAAATATATGTTATTGCCAAAACCGGTTTGATTCAGTGGATAGCGCATCGGTCTGAGGACTGAAAGGTCCCAGGTTCAATTCCGATCAAGGGCATGTACACTGGTTGCGAGCACATCCCTGGTGTGGAGTGTGCAAGAGGCAGCTGATGGATGTCTCTCTCTTATCGATGTTTCTAGCTCTCTATCTCTCTCCTCTCCCTTCCTCTCTGTAAAAAATCAATAAAATACATATGTTACGATTTTAGAGAGGAAGGGAAAGGGAGAGAAAGAGAAACATCAGTGATGAGAGAGAATCATTGATCGGCTGCCTCCTGCACGTACCCCTCCCCCCAACCCCCCACTGGGGATCAAGCCCACAACCCGGGCATGTGCCCTTGGCCGGAATTGAACCTGGGACCTTTCAGTCCACAGGCCAACGCTCTATCCATTGAGTTGAGCCAGGTAGGGTGAGGATATTTTTTCCATTGCTCTTCAGAGACTAGAGGAGAGTGAGAGAGGGAAAAGGAGAGAGAGAAAGTGGTGTGAGAGACATATCCACTAGTTGCCTACCTCACGCCCCGCAGGAGGAAGGGAAGGGCGAGGGGGGGAGTAGGTATGTGTCCTTAGTGCCCTTAACAAGGAATGGAACCTGTGACCCTTAGAGTAGGTTGGACATTCTAACCACTGAGACACACTGGTCAGGGAAGGGATTTCTTAGAGAAACCCCTTTGTCCCGCAGGGCCCTAGTGGAATGGCATCCCAGGAACACCCTACCTCTTCCAAGGCTGAGACAGATGATGAAGAAGATGAGGAAAGTGAGGAAGAGGAGGAAGAAGAGGAGGAGGAAGGGGAAGAGGAGGCAGAAGAAGAGGAGGAAGAAGAGGAGACTACAGATTCTGAAGAAGAGGGGGATCTGGAACCAATACCGGAAAGTCAGGAGGAGGAGGAAGAAGAAGAGGAGGAAGAAAAAGGTATGACAAGGAAAGTCTTTCCATGTGTCAATTCCTTGTGTTGGGCATGGCACCTGTTTGAGAGCCTTCTTGGCAGTGTTCTTTCCCTAGTGCTCATGCCACCCCTCCCTCTTTTCTTTTTCCAGATAAGGACGGAGACGAGAGCTCCATGTGCCCACCACAGATCTCCACTGCAGAGAGCCTGGAACCCAGCACAGGGGTCAGCGGGTCTTCAGAGGAGCAGCTGAACAGAGGACTCACAGTGTTACCATCTTCGCTGCCAGAAAAGCCCCTGGCACTCCCCAGCACAGATGCAGGAAGCAGTGAGGACTGTCAGGAGGAGATGTCCCAGGAGAAAGAGAGCCCTGTGTCTCAGGTCTTTGAGCTCGAGATTGAAGCCTTGACTGTGGATACCACCCCTTCCCCTGAGGAGGGGGACATTTCCTCTTCCAGGAAGCAATCAGAGGACCCCCTCACCACCGTGGTGGAGAACGGAGCAGCCATGGTCACCTCCACTTCCTTCAATGGCGGGGTCTCTCCTCATGCCTGGGGAGATTCTAGTCCCCCCTGCAAGAAATTTCGGAAGGAGAGGCAAACAGGAGCAGGACCTTTAGGAAACAGGTAACGAGGAGGAAGAAGAGGGGATCGAAGGAGGGATTGCAGGGGACTTTCTAAGCGTAGTATTGAGGAACTGAGTCTGCTGGGGAAGACTGACACTGTCCCTCCAGTCCCAGACTGCCTACACTTATGTTTCTGTCCCTAGCTATGTGGAAGGGCAAAAGGAAGTACATGAGAAGACTGAGAAGAAGATATGTACCCCGCCCAGCCCACCTTCCCCTTTGGCTTCCATGGCACCAGTTGCTGATTCCTCAACAAGAGTGGACTCTCCCAGCCATGGCCTGGTGACCAGCTCCCTCTGTAGCCCATCTCCAGCCCAGTTGTCCCTAGCCCCCCAGTTACAACCCTCCCAGCCTAGCACTTACAAGGTAAGAGGGCGAGGCTGTTTTTCCTGACTTCATTCTCTTTCACTGTCTGTTCACTTTCAGGTGCACCATCTGAATACTGCACTCACCACATCCTCTGTCTTCCTTTTTCCTAACCCAGTTTTTAATCTTTAATAAGTCCATCCCTGTTTCTCCTCCCCCTGTATTCCAGACTTCTGACTCTTGTGTCTCACTCGATTGCAGATGAGTGTGGCCACACAGTGCGATCCAGAGGAGATCATCGTGCTCTCAGACTCTGATTAGCTGCTTCCCCACCTCGCCCTGACTCCAGAATGTTTGAGGATAGGATTTGGAAGCAGATGACTGAGGAAGGGATGGACTGAGCTAATCCCCTTTTGGTGGTGTTTCTTTTAAAAAAACAAAAACCAAAAAAAAAAATTCTTGTTTTACAATAAACAATAAAGTTCTTTTCTTATTGTAACCCTGTCTTTGTCCTTCTGCTCTCACCAATTGGCACCCGCTGTTCTCTAGGTCAGAGTTTGCCAGCCCAGGCCCTGGCGTAGCCTTGGATCTGTCCTTGCTAGCCTACCCTTAGCTGGAGTTCCACCTGGAAAAATGTGTCTTTACTTTCCCACTTCGAGCGGTAGGAGTAAAAAGGCCAATCAGGGGCCCACTCAAGGTTACATGGCCAATCCAGGCCCGGAGGAAGGGGGCGGGGCTTCAGAGATAATGGGGCGTTTAGATCCCGAAAACCCGCTAATGGCCACACCTCCAAGGGAAGAGGCAGGCTTACAGAATTAAAGGAGAAGGAGTGCTTCGGCCAAACAAAGTCCTAAGACCTCTGGGGCTGAAGAGATCTGGTACCTTTAAGACGTGATGAAGTAACTGTGTTTAAAGGAGAAGTGACTGAGTCGGCTAAATATTGCCCAGCGACAAGGGCTGGGTGCCCGCCTGTGCCTTTAAAGCCAGACGGGCAGGAGGCGGAGCAGAGGCGGAGGGCGGAGGGAGTCGGCGCAAGATGGCGGCGGGAGGGGCCCAAGCTGCGGCTCTGGCGGCCGAGTGAGGGGCGGGGGGGCCCCGGGGCGCGCGGCCCGGTAAGCCGAGTCGCGCAGGGTTTAGGGGCGCCTTCCGGGTGGGAGCGGAGATCAAAGTAACTCTTGGGGCGGAGCAGAGGGGGGCGGGGCCCGGCGTGGGCGGGGGTAGGCAATGGGCGGGGCCGAAAAGGCCACAGGGGCGGGCCTTGAAGGGGGCGGGGCCGAATTGCTTGGGGGCGGGTCTTGACGGGGCAGGATGGGGGGGACAAAGGGGCGTGACCCTCGAAAGAGCTTGGAGCATTGCCTAAAGGGAACTGCAGAGAGAGAGTGGTTTTCAGTAACGGAGCAGACCTGCCCCCTCCCAAGAAAAGGGTACAAAACATCAAAAAGGTAAATTTTGGAAAGAGGCTCTCTGGCAGATGGGAAGTTCCAAGGGGAGGCACCCCATTCCCATGGAGTACCTATTTCTCTAACCTCCAAGGAAAGCACTGAATTGGAGTCAGGACAACTGAGTTTGCTGGCGCTGCCACTTGATGGCTGAGGCCCTGAATAATCTCTTGGTATTTCTTAGCCGCAGTTTCCTCACCTATCAAGTGGGGATGAGAGGAATACCTTACTTCACAGTGTTGTGCGGAGAGTTACTCAAATAATGGGTGTGAACATATTTTTAAACTATAAAGGGCTGTTTCATTGTGTTATCATTCTTTTTTCTTTCCAGAGACCCCCCCGGCCGCCCTCCTCCTTCCCTTGTTCCTGTGGCTGGGGGGGTACCACCTCCCTCCACCCTCCACACCATGGAGCCATCTCCTTTGTCTCCAAGTGGGGCAGCACTCCCTCTGCCTCTGTCGCTGGCTCCGCCCCCTCTGCCTCTGCCTGCAGCTGCGGTGGTACACGTGTCCTTCCCAGAGGTGACCAGTGCCCTCCTGGAGTCCCTCAACCAGCAGAGGCTTCAGGGCCAGCTCTGCGATGTGTCCATCAGAGTGCAGGGCAGGGAGTTCAGAGCTCATCGTGCTGTCCTGGCTGCCTCCTCCCCTTACTTCCACGACCAGGTCCTGCTCAAGGGCATGACCTCCATCTCACTGCCTAGCGTCATGGACCCAGGCGCCTTCGAGACTGTCCTGGCTTCAGCTTACACTGGTCGCCTCAGCATGGCCGCTGCTGACATTGTCAACTTCCTCACAGTGGGCTCTGTGCTCCAGATGTGGCACATTGTGGATAAATGCACTGAACTCCTTCGCGAAGGCCGGGCCTCTGCCACCACCACCGTCACCACTGCTGCGGCCACCTCAGTCACGGTCCCTGGTGCTGGGGTCCCCTCGGGGAGCGGGGCCGCCGTGGCCTCTGCCACCATGGGCTCTGGGCGCTCCCACGCCTCCAGTCGGGCCAGTGAGAATCAGTCTCCCAGCAGCAGCAACTACTTCAGCCCCCGAGAGTCAACTGATTTCTCCTCTCCCTCCCAGGAGGTGTTTGCGGCTCCGGCAGTGGGCGGCGGGGAGCGCCGAGGAGGCGGCCCTGTATTCCCAGCCCCTGTGGCTGGCAGTGGGAGCGCTGCCTCCGGGAAGCTGCTGCTGGAGGCGGATGAGCTGTGCGATGATGGTGGAGACGGAAGGGGTTCGATGGTTCCGGGGGCGGGGCTCCGGCGGCCTACCTGTGTGCCCCCCAGCATCATGCCACAGAAGCACTGGATATATGTGAAGCGGGCTGGACACTGCCCAGCATCAGCGCTGGTTTCCCAAGACCAAGATCTGGAAGAGGAGGAGGAGGAGGAAGACCTGGTTTTGACTTGTGAGGATGATGAAGAGGAGGAGCTAGGGGGAGGGTCCGGGGTCTCAGCTGGGGGAGGACCGGAGGCCACCCTTAGCATAAGTGATGTCCGGACTCTGAGCGAGCCCCCAGGCAAGGGAGAGGAGCAGGTCAATTTCTGTGAATCCTCCAATGACTTTGGCCCCTATGAGGCGGGGGGTCCTGGGGCAGAGCTGGATGATCCAGGGAGGCCCACGCCTTCCTCCTATGCCCCCTCCCTCCCATCACGGCCTCTGCTTCCTGTAGACGTGCAGGGCAACCAGATCCTAGTCTTCCCATCGCCTTCCTCCTCCTCACAGGCTCCAGCCCATCCGCCGGGGAACCAAGCCGAGCACGGGGTTGTGACTCTGAGGGGCACATCCGCAGGGAGCCTGGGTGCCCCGGGGGGCGGCGCCGGTGGGACCGCCGGAGGGACAGCCAGCGGGGACGGGAATAAGATCTTCCTGTGCCACTGCGGAAAGGCCTTCTCCCACAAGAGCATGCGAGACCGGCACGTGAACATGCACCTCAACCTGCGGCCCTTTGACTGCCCCGTGTGCAACAAAAAGTTCAAGATGAAGCACCACCTGACCGAGCACATGAAGACACACACAGGCCTCAAGCCCTACGAGTGCAGCGTCTGTGCCAAGAAGTTCATGTGGCGGGACAGCTTCATGCGCCACCGAGGACACTGTGAGCGCCGGCACCGCCTGGGCGCGGGCGGGGCTGGGCCCGCACCCTCAGGGCCAGCCTTGCCACCCAAGAGAGAGTCCCCTGGGCTGGGCGAAGGCAACCTCACCGAGGGGAGTGGGGCCCCGGCCCCGCTGGGCCGCGGGGCCTGGTCCCCGCCGGGCGCCCACAAAGTGGAGATGGGCTTCAGCGGCGGAGGAGCAAACTGAAGGGGCGGACTGTGGGCTAGTTTTCAGGTCAGAGGACGCGGAGCCAGAGCGCTGTGGCCCCAGCTGCCCTCCCACGGCTGTCACTGTCTTCCTTACCTTACGGACTTGTACATACTCCGCAGGGAACCACGTGGGCCATCACCCCCCATTCCAGTCCTCAGCCCCTCCCCCTCCAAGTAACCGGAAGCCCTTCCTTTCCTCAGGGCGCACATGGTGGGGGAGGGAGAGGGTGCCTGTTGGGCATCCTGGAGTCCCAGGGTCAAGGGTCAGGTGGTTGTGTCTGTATCTTAAGTCTGTGTGTGGGGACCAGGCCTTGGAGCCCCATCCTTGTCCTAGCAGCCTCCCCCAAGGATGTGCTCCTCACATCTACCCTAACCCTCCCCTTCCTTGGGCCCTCTATTCTCTTTGGGGAAAGAGGAGACAGGGAGGGAGGAAGTCGTAGGAATACAAGGTTTTTATTTTAAATCTTATTTTTTTTAAAAGGTGATTAAAATATTTATTGGTCGGTTCACTTGGCTTCCCACGACCCCTATGTGTTTGCGGGGACCTGGCAGTAGGGGAGGCACCGCAATGGTGCTGGGGGAGGAGGTGGGAGGAGGAGCCTAGGGTTGGGTTGGGTTGGGCTGGGAGGTGCTGTGGCCCGGGGCGCGGGGCGCTGGGCTCGGACCCGGACCAGAACTGGAGGAGTTCAGGCGTGGCTCCCTCCAGTGAGGGATGCACCTGCCGCCGTGCCACCAGGGCGGGGATTTCCGCCGCCCTCTGGCCGGCAGTTGGAGGAAAGAGAAAGTGAAAGGGGATCCTCAGGCTCGGGGCTGAAGAGATCGCGGCGCTATGAAGCCCCTGTCCCTACTCCTGGCCGTGGCTTTGGGTGAGCGAGCCCCCGCCTCTTTGCCCCGGAACCCAAGGGGGGCGGGAGGGAGCGAAGGGAGGTGACCTTGCCCCGCGGCCCTGCAAGTGCACAGAGACCGGGTCCCGCTCCCAGCCGCCCTCAGCGCGCCCCTCTCACAGGCTTGGCGGGCGCCGTCTCGGCGGGGCCGGCCGCCATCGAGTGCTGGTTCGTGGAGGACGCGGGCGGCGGCCGCCTGGCCAAGAGGCCGGCCACGCTGCTGCTGCGCCAGGGCCCGGGGGCGCCGCCGCCCCGGCCCGACCTGGACCCCAAGCTCTACCTCCGAGTGCACGGTGAGTCCCCGGCTCCCTCCCTCCACGTCTCCCACCGCGGTTTGTGCGTTTGAAGTTCCCTGCCCCCCCCCCCGCCCTTTCCGAGCCGTGACCGCCTGCGCCTCCCGCAGACCCCGCGGGCGCCCTGCGCGCGGCCTTCCGGCGCTACTCGGCGGGCGCCCCGGCGCCGCACTGCGAGATGAGCCGCTACGTCCCGCTGCCCGCGCCCGCCAAGTGGGTCAGCGGCCTGGCCCCGGGGCACAGCTGCCCGCGGGCCCTGGACGGGCCCTGGTTCATGGTCAGCGTGTCCAGCCCGGTCGTCAGCCTCTCCAGCCTCCTGCGCCCGCAGTCCGAGCCCCAGCCGGAGCCCGCAGTCATCACCGAGGCAACAGGTAGCGGGGAGGGTGGGGGCCACTCGGGGGTCTGAGGGCGCAAACAGCCTGCTGTGAGGACTTGAGCTGGGAATTGCTTCCTGATTTGCAAAGCGAGTGGGTGGCTGAAAGGAAAGTACCTCCGCCGTGTCCCAGCCCGGCCACTGAACACAACACTCACCACAAACCCCAACCCCCAGATCTGGGGCGGGGCTGGGGAGGCGGGGTTTCCAGGCCACATAAGGCCACGTGATTTCCGGGCCTCGGAGCAGAACTTTCCTCTCATCCCAGATCCCTGCCTCGCTAGGCACCCCCACCCACCCGTGCCCACATCCGGTGCTCCCCAATCGGCGAAGTGAGGGCTCTCCGCCTTCCGACAGCCCTTCCCCATGGCACCTGGGGGTGCAGACTCCAGTCACCCTGTGGTGTGCCCGAGGGGGTGCCAGGGCAGCGGGGACCAGGTGGTTCCCATTGCAAGCAGCGGGTACCGAGGAAGCCCGCGGCCACCACTTCGCTGGGGCTGGGATGAGGGGTCCCGGGGGGTTGTGTGAAGCAAGAAGAGGGCAGGTCTGACCGGATGTGCAGGAGCCGCACACGCTGGCAGCGGATGAGAGCATGTGAGTCCCACGCTTCCCTCTGTTTTGTGCGACTTTATGTAAACAACACACCCTGACCAGCAGGCCAGCCCCAACCTAGCCCTGCACTTCCCGCCCCAGAACCCCCTCCCACCATCAGCCGCACTGAGCGGGCATCACCCGCAGGCCAGGGAACGGACCCAGCACAGCCCCATCCGTTCCTGCTCCCCGCACCCCCTCCGGGCTGGGGCAGGAGCCCTCCTGGGTGTGGAGGAGTATCTCCCAGGGCCACTGGTTTCACTGGCGTATCTCCCAGGGCCACTGGTTTCACTGGCGTATCTCCCAGGGCCACTGGTTTCACTGGAGTGGGGCGGGACAGCCCCTTTCAGCCTGGTTTTTCAGCCGCAAAATGTGTCCGCTGTTTCCCATCTGCCTTTCCGTTGTTGTGACTATCAAGGGAGCCCCTTTGCTAATTTATTCACTGATTCTATAAATATTTATTAGCACCAAGAACAAATTTAGGACCCAGTAGTTCCTACAGGCTGCAAATAAGAGTCCTCTTGGGAGTTTCTGAAAAGTCCTGGGACCACCCCCTGGCCTGCGTGGCTCAGTTGGTTGGAGCATCATTGTGCAGTGCACTGGGAGGTGCGGGTTCAATTCCCCGTCAGGGTACATAGCTAGGTTGGGGATTCAATTCCCCGAGCCGGTTTGGGAGAGTATGAGAGGCAACAGGTCAAGATCTCCCCCCCACCCCCCCCTCATCAATTTTTAAAAAGATAAAATATACTGAGTCCCACTCCAGGCAAATTAAATCAGAATCTCTGTACGTAAGGTTACAAAGGTGATATGTAGATTCTGTTCTCAAGAAGATTCTTGGCAAATTTGTCACACACACACCACACCATCAGGGGGAGCTAGGCGGAATGTGTGAGGGGGCTGGGTGGGGTGGGGGGCATGGAATCTTACCCACCAGAGCGAAAATCTTTCCAGAGTCACAGACCATTGATAATTTTGCTAATATACTTTAAAATGTTTGTTGACAAGTGTACTTTAGTAGCAGTATACGTTGTATGATATTTAAGTTTCATTATTCTTTTAAAATACTGTTATGGAAAATCTCAAAGATACACAACAGGACAGAAAAATGGTATAATGAACCCCTACATACCCATCAGCTTTGTATAGATAATACATTTTATCAAAACCTATCCTGACACCTACTTTTCTCTCTTTTTAAAAAAATTGATTTTGAGAGAGAGAGGAAAGAAGAGGGATAGAGAGAAACATTGATGAAACATCATTGATTGGCTGCCTTCTGCACACCCTACACTGGACATGTGCCCTGATCAGGAATTGAACCCACGACCTCTTGTTTCCTGGGTCAACATTCAACCACTGAGCCCCGCTGGCCAGGCATTCTTCTCTCTTTTGAAGTGTTTTAAAGAAGATCCCTGGCATTATATTATATTATTTTACTCATAAGTAATTCAGAAAGTATCTCTTTCCCCCCATGAATTTTTTCTCTTCCTCTTTGCTCAATCCCTCCACACCTGTCAGAAACCCACTCCCACCCCAGCTGTCAGCCTGCTCTCTCTGAGTCTGTCTCTATTTTGCTTGTTAGTTCATTTTGTTCATTAGAATCCACATGAGTGAGATCACATGTTACTTGTCTTTCTCTAACTGGCTTATTTCACTAGCATGATGCTCTCCAGGCCTACCCATGCTATTGCAAAGGGTAAAATTTCTTTCTTTCTTTCTTCCTTTCTTTCTTTCTTTCTTCCTTTCTTTTTTACAATTGAGTAGAGAAAGTATCTTTATTAGATAAGGACTTTAAAAAACAAACTGACTGGTGTGGCTCAGTGGTTGAGCATTGAGCTATGAAGTAAGGGGTCACAGTTAAATTCCCAAGTCAGGCACTCTATCCCCATTGGGGGGTGGGGCAGCCAATCAGTGATTCTCATCATTGACGTTTCTGTCTCTCCCTCTCCCTTCCTCTCTGAAATAAAACACATATGTATTTAAAAAACACAGAAAACAAACCCCAGCCCAGCCACTGATGTGACTTAGTTGGTTGAGGTGAAGTTGCCAGTTCGATTCCCAGTGGGGGCACATGCCAGAGTTTCAGGCTTGATCTCCCATTGGGGGTGGTGAGGCAACCAATCGGTGTTTCTCATCAGTATTTCTAACTCTCTGCCCTATCCCTTTCTCTCAAGTCAATAAAACCATATTTAAAAAAACACTGAAATACCATTATCATACCTAACAAAACAAACAATAATTCCTTAATAACATTTAATTCCCAGCCCATATTAAAATTTCCCCAATTGTGTCAATGATATTATTTTAAGGGGATGTTTTTTGCTCAAATCAGAATAAAAAACAGGTCCATATATTATATTTGGTGGCTGTATCTGCTTTGGCTGCCATAACAAAATATCATAGGCCAGTGGCTGAAACTACAGGAGTTTATTTGCAAGTAGAAAATCAAGGTGCCAGCAAGGCTGGTGTCTGGTGAGAGCTGGCCCCGATGGCGTGTCATCACAGGGCGGGGAGACACCTCCGGAGTTCTCTTCTCACGAGGACACCAGCTCTATCAGACTGGACTCTACATTTATGAGCTACTTTAACTTTCTCAGCTCCTCATAGCTCCTGTCTCCAAATATAGTCGTATTTCAGGTTAAAACTTCAGTATACAAATTTGGGGAAGAGGGAGACCATAGACATTCAGTTCATACAGTTTTGTCTCTCTTTTTAAAAAATCCTCACTGGGCCGAAACCGGTTTGGCTCAGTGGATAGAGCGTTGGTCTGCGAACTGAAGGGTCCCGAGTTCGATTCCAGTCAAGGGCATGTACCTTGGTTGCCGGCGAATTCCCTGTGGGGGATGTGCAAGAGGCAGCTGGTTGATGTTTCTCTCTCATTGACGTTTCTGGCTCTCTATTCCTCTCCCTTCCTCTCTGTGGAAAATCAATAAAATATATATATATATTTTTAAAATCCTCACTGGAGGATATATTTTTCATTGATTCTAGAAAAAGGAAGGGGGAGAGAGAGAAATATCGATCAGTTGCTTCATGTGCATGCCAATGGGGGATTAAACCCCCAACCTGGGTATATGCCTTCACTGGGGATCAAACACGCCACCTTTTGGTGTACCAGACGATGTTCTAACCTAGGGGTGTCGAACTCAATCAGAGAAGGGGCCAAAATCTAAAATCCAGCCTAAATCGCGGGCCGAATGGTTTACTGAACAGTCATAAACTGACAATGTCATAAACTGACAGCGGAGTGCAGTGATGACAGCGCGGTGCGGGCCACATTGCAAGGCCTGGCCGGCCGGATTTAACCAACTGAGTGACACTAGCTGTGGGATCCCTTAACGACCCGCATGGTTCAGGGCCCACTCAGGGTCCGGTTTCTGGAGAAGGCCACACACTAAAATGAAGAGAGAGACTGGAAAAGTGTTAATTTGGGAAAATGGGGGCCAGGCGGGAAGTCTACCTCGAGTGGGAAGACTAACTGCTCTCTGGCCTTTTACCACTCCTTTTATTGAGATTCTGAAACAAAGACATCTCTTAAGAGGGAAGTTCCAACAACAGAAAATCAACTTACATTTACATATGATTAACAAATTAAAGTTGCCTCAAGCACCACTATCTCAACTAGACAATGAGTTAATGGCTCTGACCCTTCAGAGCCATCCAGGTTGGCTAGCTCTTTTTACATTTTATCTCCAGTGACATGCTAGGTTTTGGTTCCCTGTTCCCGGTTCCCAGCAACTAGCCAGGGCTATAGTTTTGTCTGTTAAATCTCTTTTAAATTTGCCCCATCCCCTCACCTCTATCCCTTCCCCCTAACCCTTGCCCCAGTTTTAAATGCTATTGATTTGTCCTTTGTTCTGTAGAATTCCCGACATTCTATATTTGGCCAGTTGTTTACTCATTGGCTCATTTCCCTTGTTCCTTTTTCTTCATATTTACTATAAATTGTAGTTAGATCTAGAGGCTTAATTAGATTTGTGTTTAAGTTTTTTTCAGTAATCTATTCTCTATATAAAAGCCTAAGCAACCGAACAACTGTTTGACCAGTCACTATGATGCGCACTGACCACCAGGGGGCAGACGCTCAATGCAGGAACTGTCCCCTGGTGGTCAGTGTGCTCCCAGAGTGGGAGCACTGCTCAGCCGACTGATGGGCGCCAGACACTGTGCTCACGGCTGGCCAGCACAGCTACTGTGGCATGAGCCTCAACCACATCAACACGCTACAGAGTGCAGCGGCAGGCGCAGTGGGGCCAGGCACAGCGGGGCCAGGGTGAGCGTGAGCGGTGTGGCACCCAGCCCGGGCTTCTCCCCAGCACTACTACATCCCTCAGGGGATGCGCACTGCCAGCTATGGCCCAACCTCCAGGGATCAGGCCGAAACCCAAGGGTCCCAGATTGTGAGAGGGCACAGGCCAGGCAGAGGGACCCCACTGGTGCACGAATCCGTGCACCAGGCCTCTAGTTCTTTATAACATTTGTTATCATTTACTTTTTATAAAACAGAAAAGCAAGAAAAAGATGAAAGAAAAAAAATACAGAAAAGCAAAAACCTATACAAGCTGCAAAAATAGAAATTTTCTTACTGTCTGGCCCTGCTCTATTTATGCTTGTATTGTTACAGAGACTAGTTTGTGTGCTGCGGGCTAATGTTGCTTAAACTAGAGGCCCGGAACATGATATTCATGCACTGTGGGAGGGTGTCCCTCAGCCTGGCCCATGCCCTCTCACAGTTCGGAACCCCTCGGAGGATGTCCGCCTAAGCCGGCAGTCAGACATCCCTCTCGCAGTTGGGGGCTTTTGGAGTCCAGGACCCTTCGCTCCTTACCGCCCACCTGCAGCGGAGATGGAAGAGGCTCCCACCACCGCTGCTGCGCTCACCAGCCATGAGCCTGGCTTCTGGCTGAGTGACGCTCCTCGGTACTGACCACCAGGGCAGCTCCTGTGTTGAGCGTCTGCCCCCTGGTGGTCGGTGTGCATCATAGCGACCTGTCATTCTGGCTTTTATTATATAGGATAATCCTTACTAAAGAGGACTGTTAGCCGGTTGGCTCAGTGGTAGAGCATCGGTCTGCGGACTGAAAGGCACATCCCCGGTGTGCAGGAGGCAGTTGGTTGATGTTTCTCTCTCATCGATGTTTCTAGCTCTCTATCTCTCTCCCTTCCTCTCTGTAAAAAATCAATAAAATATATATTTTTTAAAAAGAGCACTGTTAGATTAAGGGTTCAACTATGAAACCTTTAGGTTTTGTTATTTCATTTTTATTGATTTTAGAGAGAAAAAGGACGGGAAGGAGAGAGAGAGAGGGAGAGAGAAACATTGATTAGTTGTTCCACTTATTCATGTGTACTCATTGGTTGACTCTTGTATGTGTCCTGACTGAGGATCAAACCTGCAACCTTATCATATGGGGATTACACTCTAGCCAGGTCAGGACAGGTTTTGTCATTAATCCTGTAGGTTGTTTTTAGCAGTTCAAAAGTATGCTTCTGGACTTCGATAAACTGAGTAATATGGTCTACTCTTTGTATTCTGTTGAACAAAAACAACCCCATAAGGTCAGGAGAAGTTTAACCTTGTAGGCCTCAGAACTAGAATTGAAAATCACATACAGACAATCACAAGAGAAAAAAATTCTACTTCTACCTGGAGGAGCCAGACATTTCTGGGAGGAAGTAGCAGTGAAACTGGCCTGAGGGACATGGGGTTATTTAGATGTTTGGGAGGAAAAGGGGAAGGATCCTTATGACCAAAGCAAAAAAATTCCCAATGATTAAGGTTTTCTATTTAGGGTTTCTAAAAGGATTCTGTGTGGTTGGTTCTTGGGGTGCAAGCGAAGCCTGGGAAGGTAGCTGGGGGTTGAATTATCATACTCCGAAAGCTGGGCCTCATAGAGATAGTGAACCATTAGCCACACAGGTCACTTCTGAGTTGGCTTACCGGGCAGGCAGGCTCCGGTACCTAATCAGGACAGCTGCTCCAGTAGAGCACAGAGGTCTGGGTTCAGGTCTAGGCAAGCACCATCGCATTGAGTCATGATCCATCACTGTCTTCATCAAGAACGGCCTGGGGGTCCACGGAGGCTGGACCGGCCCAGGCTGTCAGATGTGCACTCAGGTCCCTCTGTTCCCCCCACAAGCCACTCACGTGGGCTGTGCTCAGAGCGGCTGCACGGGCTGTCCTTACGCCTCGCCCTACTCCTCTCTAGGCCTCTCTGCTCTCCCTCAGCCACACTGGTCCCACCCGGTCTCAGAGCAAAGGCGACGCCGGGAGGGCTGGGAGGTGGTGGGTCTCAGAAAAGGAGGTGTCTTCAGAGGGACGGGTAAATTGGAGTTGAGTCGTCCTTCTAACTCCATTTTGTTTTTTCCTCCTTTCCCTCATGCCTCTGCATCTGCCTCCTCTCCCATCTTCCCAGCCGTGCTGACTGTCATCACCCACACCCCTACCACTCGAACCCGCCTGGGACAGGACGCTCTGCTGGACTTGAGCTTTGCCTACATGCCCCCTACCCCAGAGGCCGCTGCTTCTCTGGCCCCAGGTCCCCCTCCCTTTGGGCTGGAGTGGCGACACCAGCACCAGGGTAAGGGGCACCTGCTCCTGGCTGCAACTCCTGGGCTAGAGGGGCAAATGCCAGCTGCCCGGGATGGGGCAGTGGCGTTTGCCGCTTGGGATGACAGTGAGCCCTGGGGGCCGTGGACTGGCAATGGCACGCTCAGGCTACCCGCAGTGCAGCCCCGCCAGGAGGGCGCCTACCTGGCCACCGTGCACCTCTCATACCTGCAAGGGCAGGTCGCTCTGGAGCTGGCTGTGCAGAGTGAGTGGGGTCCCCAGGGGAAGAGGGTGGGCACTGGGATTGGGGGACACCATGACAGGGGGAGGAATAGTGAGAAGAGGATGCAGGGTGAGTGGGGGAAATATAATGAGGTCACTGGGAGTCAGAAAGGCAATGGGTGGAGGGTCCCTGGGAATGAGGGGACTTGGGGTGAAGGTTCCAAAATCTGAGGGAATAGGGATCCCTTAGAATTGGGGCTTTGACAAGAGAAGTCATGTGACACACTGAAGGGGAACGAGCGGGATCACCATCCTGGGAGAAACGCCCGCCCCTTAGCTTTAGGGGAGCCAGAGAGCAAACAGGGCTCTGGGGGAGGCAGTGTGGATTCACTTCCTGCTCTCTTCCCACTCCCGTCCCAGAGCCCCCCAAAGTGTCCCTGACGCCAGCACCTCTGGTATGGGCTGCCCCTGGGGAGGCTCCCCCAGAATTGCTCTGCCTTGTGTCCAACTTCTACCCCGCGGAGGGCCTGAAGGTGGAGTGGGAACTCCGGGGCCCGGACGGCAGCATTCGGGCGGCCGAGGGGCACCGGTGGCTCTCGGCCCTGCACCACCACTCGGACGGCTCCATCAGCCTCTCGGGGCACCTGCAGCCGGCCCCGGTCACCTCCGCTCAGCACGGGGCCCGCTATGCCTGCCGCGTCCACCACCCCAGCCTGCCCGCCCTGGGGCGCAGCGCTGAAGTCACTTTGGAGGTGGCAGGTGAGAGCCAAGGGGATTGAGAGGGGTGGGGTGCTGGGAAGATGCTTGGAGCTCACTCTCTCCCTCCTGCCAGGTCGCTCTGGACCCTCCCTGGAGGATGGCATCGGCCTCTTCCTGTCCGCCTTTCTGCTCCTAGGGCTTCTCAAGGTGCTGTGCTGGGCAGGTGAGTGAGCCGCCGGAAGTCATTCCCTGCCTGTTCCCAGAGCCGCACCCCCATCCTCACATCCACCCCTCTCCATCTCTCCACAGCTGTCTACCTGTCCGCTTCCAAGAAGTCAGAGAAGGAGGTAAAAGCCTTTGCCCAATTCTTCCCTTCCCATCCATTCCCGTCCCCCAACTCCTCACCCGCGGAGGGAGGCTGCGGGTGTGGTGGCAGAACCTGGCCTCGGAGTCACACAGACCTGGGTTAAAGCCTGCCGTCTTGAACAGACTACTTAACCAGCGTCTCAGTTATCTCAGTTTCCTTGGGTGTAGGGATAAAAAGAATAATTTAGGCAATGCTGTCCAATAGAAATATAATGCAAGCCACATATATAAATTTTAATAATCTAGAAGTCATATTAAAAGGTGTTGACATGCCCCAGCCTATTTGGCTCAGTGGATAGAGCACCGGTGAACTGAAAGGTCCCAGGTTTAATTCTGGTCAGGGCACATGCCCGGGTTGTGGGCTCCAGCCCCAGTGGGGGACTTGCAGGAGGCAGCTGATCCATGATTCTCTATCATCATGGATGTTTCTATCTCTGTCTCCCTCTTCCTTCTTCTCTGAAATCAGTAAATATATATTTTTAAATAAAAATAAATGTATATTTCTTAAAAATAAAAGGTGTTGACATTAAAAAGATGTTCAAACCTGTAGAGAATTTTTTTTTTTTTTTAATCTTAAAACTAATTTTTAAAAAATTTGGATGTAGAGATGAAGGGAGAAACATCAGTTTGTTGTTCCACTCATTTAAGCATTCATTGGTTGATTCTTGTGTCTTGACCAGAAATTGAACCAGCACCTTTAGTATATCAGGATGATGCTCTAACCAACTAAGCTACCCAGCCAGGGCTATAGAGTTAATTTGAACCAAACTGCCAATTGTCCAGAAGCAAGCTCTCCATTGCTCCTCAAAACGACTGTGCAGCTTCTTTTATGCATTTGGAATTAAGGGGGAACATAGGAAGATCGCATGAAGGTGGGACCTGATTAGGATGTGCTTATGTGCTTCCTTGAGGGCGGTTACTATTTCAAAGGTGTGTTGACCTAGATGCACAGAAGCAACGGACAGGGCTGGCTTACAAAGATCAGCCATTTTCTGAAGAAGTTACAGGCTGGGGTGTGCCTACCCACCCTGACCTGCCCAGTTAGGAATTCATGATCAGGTCACCCTGGGAGGCTACTTTCCATATTGTTCATCCAGAAAGATAAAAAGAAACAGGTGAAGCTGATAATACAGTTTATTCCATCTGGTATATCCAAACTATTATTATTACAACATGTAATTTGGGTAAGAAAGTCTAGTTTTCTACTGTCCTAAGTCTTTAAAAACAGGTGTTTAAACGGCCAGCAAATCTCACTGCAGACGGGCCATGTTTCAAATGCGCCTGCCCTGGGCTGCGGAGTCTTCAGGGGCTGCAGGGAGGGTCAGAGGAGCACTGTGCACAGGGTCCGCCAGGCAGGAAACGGAATGCTAGCTCCATTTTCCCACGCTCTGCCATGATGGTTTCTGTCTCTGGGTGAGTCATGGATTTCTAAAACCCCGAATTCCTCACCTCATTTTTACTTCTTTTCCAGAAATCACAGTGAGGGCACTCACCGCCACCGGGGGAAGCCACCATCACCTGTCACCTGCTCCTGCTTTCTGTCTCTCCGCTGAGTGGCTGGAAGGGTTTCTTTTTTTTGTTTTTGTTCCCCCCCCCCCCCCCCACAGACTCAGATCCATGCATTCACCTTCTTAGAGCTCTAGGGCAGCGGTTTCTCACAATTTTTAGTCTCAGGACTTCTTAAAAATTACTAAGGACTCTAAAGAGCTTTTCTTATGTGCACACATTTATCATAATAGAACTTAAAACTGAGGCAAGTTTAGCCCGGCTGGTATGGCTCAGTGGTTGAGCTTCAACCTATGAACCTAGAGGTCATGGTTCCATTCCTGGTCAGAGCAAATGCCCGGGTTGTGGGCTCAATCCCCAAGGTGGGGCGTACAGGAGGCAGTTGATCAATAATTCTCTCTCATCACTGATGTTTGTCTCTCTCTCCTCCCTCTCTGAAATCAATAAAAATATTTTTTTTAAAAAACCGAGGAAAGTTTAAAACAGAATACAGTGCTTGCTCCGGCAGCACATATAGCAAAATTGGAACAATACAGAGATTAGCATGGCCCAGAGCAAGCATGACCTGCAAATTTGTGAAGTGTTCCATATTTTAAAAAACACACCAAAAGCCGAAACCGGTTTGGCTCAGTGGTAGAGCGTCAGTCTGCAGACTGAAAGGTCCCGGGTTCGATTCCTGCCAAGGGCATGTACCTTGGTTGCGGGCACATCCCGGTAGGGAGTGTGCAGGAGGCAGCTGGTCGATGTATCTCTCTCATCAACATTTCTAGCTCTCTATCTCTCTCCCTTCCTCTCTGTAAAAAATCAATAAAATATATTAAAAAAACAAACAAAAAAATCTGAATACACTAGCACATTCCATTAGGTTTGAAGGCGATGTAAATACACATCATGTAGTTCTTGGAAAACTCCACAGTACTTTCTATTAATCTTCACCAGAGAATATTTTTTCCCATTGATTTTTAAGTAGAAGGGAGGGGTAGAGACAGAAACTTCATTGGTTGCCTCCCACCTCCACCGGCCTGGGACCTATGGACTCTCCAAAGAGGTACTGGATCCTTCAGTCAGTCCTCGCGCCAGCGCTCTAACCACTGAGCAACCAGCCAGGCTCCACAGTACAATTTTTAGAGAAAGAGTAGAAAAGGCAAACAGGACCTTAGTATTATTGTGGAAGCAGCTTTAACTTCGGGTACCCTGAGACTCTGGGACAGGGCCACTCTTGGAGGATCTGAGCTACTGGAGGACGGGTCCTTCCTTCTCTCCACCCCCTCTCGGTCCCAGAGCTCCGCTCCGCTCCCCTGCCCGATCCATCCCCGCTTTCCCTGCGAACCAGCCCAGTCCACCTGGTCCTCCCCGAGACCCCTCCCCCAGGTGCCAGTCCCCGCCCGGACCCCGCTCCTGCCCACTGTGCCCCGCTGGCCCTGAGTTTCCTCCGTCCTGAGTACGGGAGGGCTGCTGGGCCACCCGCCCTGCAGGGAGGCGGCTGGGCTGGGGAGGCGGCTGGGCTGGGGAGGCGGGGGTCCGATCGGGTGGAATAAAGTTGTTCCTCCCAGTCACCTGTGGTCCCTCCCAACGACTCCGACCTCCCACGACGCCCAGCCCGGGGGTCGGGCGCCCCGCGCGGCAGCTCCCCGGGCCCAGGCGGGGGTCCCGGCCGCCGCCCGCAGCCGGAAGCGCCCGGCGCCCTGGAAGCCGAGGGGCGGCTTCCGGCGGGAGGCGGGCTCGAGGGCTCCCGGGAAACCCCGGAGCGGACTACGGCCGCGGCCCGCGGGGTGGGGAGGGGAGTGCAGCGGGGGAGGAGGAGGGGGGGCGGACGGGGGGAGTAACGGTCCCGCCGCCGGAGACGCACCCGCGGGGACCAGTCTCCTGGGGCAGGGGAGCGTCCGGTCCTGCCCCGGGTCCGGGAACCGCCCCGTTCAGTGAGGGCCCCGGGCCCGGGGCTCCGAGGGGCGCGGAGCTGGGGCGGCTCCGGTCCCCGCGCCCGGCGCCCGCCCAGCCCGGCCCTGGCTCCGGCGCTCACTTCCTTCCCGTTTTGGCTGCGGCGCTCGGAGCGGGCGGACGTGGGGGGAGCGGAAAGGGCGGGAGGCCCGAGCCGGGGGGAGACGGGGTGCGGAAAAGCCGGGAGGGGACTCGGCCGGAGACCGACGGCAACAGCGGCCCGGGACCGTCCCGAGCAGGTCAGCCTGAGCCCGGTGACCCTCCGGTCCCGCACTCGTGCCCCCCGCCCCCGGCGCCGGGCCTACGCCCCCTCCCCCGCTCCCACAGGACTTCCGCCCGCTCCCGGCGCCCCCTCACCGCCCCGCTCCTGTCTCCCCAGGCGCCCCCATGGCCCGGCCCTGCTGACGCCCCGCCATGCTCCCGCGGCCCCTGCGGCTGCTCTGGGACCCGAGCCCCCCCGGGGGAGTGGTGCTGAGCAGCTTCCGGAGCCGAGACCCCGAAGAGGGTGGGGGCCCCGGCGGCCGGGGCGCGGGCGAGGGGCAGGAGGAAGAGGAGGAGGAGGAAGACGAGGTGAGGCGCGGGAGGTGGAGGTCGGGGTGTTGTGGAGGCTCCCCTTCCTCTCGCCGTCCTGTCCCGGTGTTTCCTCCGCTGCCCCGGTGGTTTCCGCTCCTGCGGCCGCGCGCCCGCCGCGGGGCCCCGGCGTCCCCGTCCTCCGCCCGCAGGACCTGCCCGCCCTCCGGGTGCCCCGCGGCCCGGCCCTCCGCCCGGCCGGAGCGTGCCGGCCTCCGGGCGCGGGGTTTGGGTCCCGTCTCCCCGCCGGCATCGCATTTGTTTGGCGGGGAGGGGTTAGTTTCCACGGTAACCGCTCCGCGGGCTCCGGGATTGGGGAGGGAGCCCTTCGGCTGCGTGACCCCTCCCCCTCCTGCCCGGCGCCGGTGGAGGCGGGAAACCCGGGGTTTGGATCTGGGAGGGACGGTCCGGCCTGAGCGGGGAGCGCCTGCCCTCCCCCGGGGCCGAGTGATGCCGGGAGCGGGGTGGGGGCCTCCCGAGGGCCAGGCGTCGGATGGGGCCCGGAGGCCCCGGACTGCAGGGTCCAGGGCTGGGCGAGGGCAGTGACTGGCAGGGCTGGTTTTTCGGGATCGGCTGGGGGAGGGGCCGTAGCCACGTGACTCCAGAGTCTACCGTCCCCCGCCCCCATCATCCCCACTTCCCCTTCTCCTTCCTGTGCTGGGATGAGAGCCGCCACCTGGAGGGGGTCTCTCAGGACCGGAGGAAAGGGGCCCGAGGGCAAAGGCTAACTTAGGGCTTGGCCAGCGCCTTAGGGGAGGGCGGGGCGTGAGGTTTCAGCTTCTCAAGGTCTCTGCTTCTGGCTTTCTGTCTCAGTTCCCCTCCTACGCTTTGCACCCTGCTTCTCTGCTGGGTTGGGGTTCAGCTCTGGGGGACAGGGGCTCGGGTGGTCTCCAGGATCAGGGTTCCTGCATTCCACCCGCTCCCCCACCGCAAACCCCTCGACTCCGCCGGGCCCTGAGGCGGTTTGGGTGGGGCTGTCTGGGCCCTAGTGGGAGAGACCTGGGGTCACCAGCACCCCCAACTCCTCGCACTCGATGGTACTATCCCCCGCCCTCACAGGTGAGGGGTAAGGGGAAGGAGCGGGGCCTGGGTGAGGGCTGGGGCTGTGGGCGATGAGGGCCTGTCTGACTCCCTTCCTTACTCCTGCAGGCCCCTGTGTCTGTCCGGGATGAGGAGGAGGATGGTGCCACCTTTACTGTCACAAGCCGCCAGTATCGGTCTCTTGATCCCTTGGTGAGATAACTGGCTTCTCACCTCTGACCCATTACCCCCAGAAGGGCCAGAGTGCTAGGTTGATCTGGACCTGGACTCTGCTGTGTGACGCTGGTCAATCCTTTGCCCTCTCTGGATCTGAGCCTGGGTCATCGGCTAGGTCTGGGCTTTTCCCAAAACCTAGGGCAGTTGAAGAAAGGGGCAGTGACACCCCTCTGTCTCCCCAGGCCCCCACACCTCCCCCGCGGTCCTCCCGAAGGCTCCGAGCTGGCACCCTGGAGGCTCTGGTCAGACACCTGCTGGATGTCCGGACGGCAGGGGCCGATGTGACCTTCACAGCAACCTTCCTGGCCACCCACCGGGCCTTCACCTCCACGCCTGCTCTGCTTGGGCTTATGGCTGACAGGTCAGGGTGGTAAGGGACCAGGGTCATAGAGATACTGGACTTCCTAAAGCCAGAATAGCCACCAGAGTGGTCAAAGCCACCGGGGCTGGAAAAACAGACGGGATCTTCCTTTGCCCAGGCTGGAGGCCCTTGAGTCCCATCCTGATGAACTAGAGAGGACAAAAGGGTGAGTGACCCCCCGTTCTCAGCCTCCAAGTCCCCTCTGCCCGAGCTGCAGCTTGACATCTGACCCCTGGCTGATCCCCCTTCTCCCAGGGTAGCCATCTCTGTGCTGTCAACCTGGCTGGCCTCTCACCCTGAGGATTTTGGCTCTGAGGTCAAGGGTCAGCTTGACCGGCTTGAGAGCTTCTTGCTTCGGACAGGGTATGCAGCAGGGGAGGGTGTTGGGGGGGACAGCGCTGACCTCATCCGAAACCTCAGGTCCCGGGTGGACCCCCAGGCCCCCGACCTTCCTAAGCCCCTGGCCCTCCCCGGCGATCCCCCTGCTGACCCCACGGATGTCCTGGTGTTCCTCGCTGACCACTTGGCCGAGCAGCTGACCCTGCTAGATGCGGTGAGACCCTGACCTGTGACCCCCGTGCCCCCTCACTAACCTTGCCCTGACTCCAGATCCTTTCCTCGCTCCCAGCCCTTCCCGGCCTCCTCTCCCACCCCGTGCTGACCTTCCCCGTTACCCTTGGTCGTCACCCTTCAAATCCTGTGTCCCTTTGGGTCCCTTGGCCACCTGAGATCCTCACACCCTAATATTGGAAGGCTGGTTCTTTTGACTGTGAACTTTAACCTCTGACCTCTTCCCCACAGGAGCTGTTTCTCAATCTGGTTCCCTCTCAGTGCCTGGGGGGCCTGTGGGGTCACAGAGACCGGCCGGGACATTCTCACCTCTGCCCATCTGTGCGAGCTACTGTCACCCAGTTCAACAAGGTGGCCGGGGCCGTGGTCAGCTCTGTCCTGGGGGCCATCTCAACCGGGGAGGAGCCTGGGGAGGTGACCATACGGCCACTCCGGCCGCCCCAGAGGGCCCGGCTTCTGGAGAAGTGGATCCGAGTGGCTGAGGTAAGAGAGAAGGTCGGGGCCGCTGGGGACCGCGGTGCGGAGAGAGATCCCACAGCGTGGCCGCCCTCTGTGACCCACAGGAGTGTCGTGTACTCAGAAACTTCTCTTCAGTTTACGCCGTGGTGTCGGCCCTGCAGTCCAGCCCCATCCACAGGCTTCGGGCAGCCTGGGGGGAAGCAGCCAGGTGGGGAGGATGGGGCGCTGGGCTGGGCTGAGGGCCGGGAGGGGGTGCTGAGCCGCTGGTCCTCAGCCTGCTGCCCTCCTCCAGGGACAGCCTCCGGGTTTTCTCCAGCCTCTGCCAGATTTTCTCCGAGGAGGATAACTACTCCCAGAGCCGGGAGCTGCTCTTGCGGGTGAGCCCTGTTCCCTGGCCTCCAGCCCCCCTGCGCCCCCCCCCCCCTCATTTCTCCTCCTTCTGTCCCCCAGGAGGCGAAAGCACAGCCCCATCTGGAGCCCAATTCCAAGAAGGCCCCCAAGTCTGGCTCCCGGGGTGGGGTGAGTGCCGGGGTGGGGGCTGGGGGGTGGGGGGTGTGGGGAGTAAGGAGAGTGTGTTGGGGGTGCAGTCAGAGGGGGGAGGGGGGAGAAAGGCACAGCGGGGTGAGGACTGTTCCCTTTGTCTGACCTCTCCGCAGGGTGTGGTCCCATACCTTGGCACCTTCTTGAAGGACCTGGTGATGCTGGATGCGGCCTCCAAGGATGAGCTTGCGGTCAGTGTGTGCTCAGTGGAAGGCTAGAACCGGGGGTTCAGGGCCAGACACCTCCCTGCAGGAAGGTGCCAGGCTGAGCGCTGAGGCCGCACCAGGGCTCGGGCCGAGCCCAGGGTTCTGGTCCTGCCGCTTTGGCGAGCTGCGTAGCCTTGTGCCCGAGTGACCTGCGAACGGGAAGCTAGTGACAGTGTCTACCTCTGTTAGGAAGGTGAAATGCATTCCTCCTGGCAGTGCTTAGAACATGCCCGAGCTTAAGCATACACAGACTGGGTTAAGTGATTGAATGCTGGAACTTCGGGCAGGTTCCTAATCCTCTCTGAGCCTGATTTTCTCTTGGTGACGTGGGCAGTTTCTAACCTCAGATACTCAATGTAGAGGGTAAGGAAGGGTGCTTAGGGGGTGACAGATGGGGGGTGGTGTCAGAGAGGTGCCTGTATTTGGAGGGGCGTAGTCTCTCTGACAGGGTTGGCCTCTCACCCCGCCCTTTATTCTTGCAGAATGGATACATCAATTTTGACAAGCGGAGGAAGGTGAGGGGGTGCTTGGGCTGGGTGCTAGAGAGCCCGAGCACGTCCCAGGAAGGGGAGAAGGAAGGAGGGGAAAGTCGGGATCCCTGAGTTTTGGCTCCTACAGCCTGAGGGTCCCTTCCTAGGAGTTTGCTGTCCTTTCTGAGCTGAGGCGGCTCCAGAATGAATGTCGTGGCTATGACCTGCGACCCGACCCTGACATCCAGCAGTGGTTACAGGGGCTGCGGCCACTGACAGAGGCCCAGAGGTGACTTGCTGGTGAGGGTGGGACTTCAGGGCTCAGGCCGGGCATGGGGATCACGTGCCACATGCTGACCTCTGCCCATCGCCCCTCTCCCCAGCCATCGAGTGTCCTGTGAGGTGGAACCACCTGGTTCCGGTGACCCTCCTGCCCCTCGAATGCTTCGGCCTACGCTGGTCATCTCGCAGTGGACAGAGTGAGGGAGTCGTGGCTGGGGGGTAGTCTCTTGGGGACTTGCCTTCTTCCTCTGACCCTCCCAATCCCCTGCCACTCCAGGGTTCTTGGCTCTGTTGGGGGTCCCACCCCGCTTGTCTCCTGGGACCGGCCCAATGTTGGAGATGAGGTGCCTGGAAACCCTGCTCCTCTGTTGACTCGCCTGGCCCAGGTGAGCTCTGCTCCTGACCTCTGACCTCAACACTGACCCCGACTCTTGTGAATGTTCGTTCCTTCCTTGACCTCTGCTTCACAGCAGTGCCCATGTTGTTTGCCCGCAGCACATGAAGTGGCCGTCTGTGTCATCTCTGGACTCCGCCCTGGAAAGCTCTCCGTCCCTACACAGTCCGGCGGGCCCCAGCCACCTCTCCCCGCCAGCATCCTCTCCGAGGCCTTCTCGAGGTCACCGCCGTTCAGCTTCCTGTGGCTCCCCACTCGGTGGGGGTGCAGAAGGGGCCTCCAGGGGGCCTGCATCCGGGGGAGGGGGCTCTGGGCCAGGCGCTTCTGACTGTCGAATCATCCGAGTCCAGATGGAGCTGGGGGAAGATGGCAGTGTCTACAAGAGCATCTTGGTGAGGGGCCGCGGGCTGGAGGTGGGGTGCGGGTGGTGCTTTGTGGGATCATAGTCTTAGGCTTAAAGCCAAATGGGAAGGTGATTGGTTTTAATTCTGGCCGCTCTATTGTAAAGCATTGTTAGCTGCGGCACCGGAACCTTTGGTGGCCTGTCAGGTTTTTACAACAAGCAGCAGTTGTCCCCACAGGGAAGCAGCCCTGTGTCTGGCCACGCGAGTTGGCCTGTGGAGGACAGGGGCCACCATTGGGTTTCCCTGTTTGTTCTAAAGTACTGAGTGGCTGTGGTGCTTCCCAACCTTTTTTTTGGCCACGCCCCACCTAACCCTCTAAATCCTGATGCCCCCTCCCCCGTGACTTGGAATTCCTATTATTCAAAAAGTGAGCTGCAATTCACGTGGAGGAAGGCTAAAAGGCCATGAATTTGGTCTAAACAAGCTTCCAAACAACATGGCATCCATGCAAGAGAAAAAAGAACGAAGGACAGCTGAAGTACTGAGGAAGAAATCACTAAGAAATGGTTAAAAAATAATATGAAGTGATATGAAAAAATGGCAGTTTCAAATCATCTAATAGAGAACTGAAATGCATAAATGTCACTATCCATATACTGTATATGAGGCTCCTAGAACCATAAGAAATGCAAAAAGTCACTGTCAGTAACTCATTCTCGAATTGCCCCCTCTGGGGCGTGTGCCCCACGTTGGGAACCACTGGTTAGAACACTGGTCATTGCACCAAAGGGTCAGGGGTTCGATTTCTGATCAAGGGCACATACCTGGGTTGCAGATTCAATCCCCAGCCCCAGTTTTGGGGTGTGTGCAGGAGGCAACTCATCCATGCGTCTCTCTCGCATCGATGTCTCTCTCCCCCCTTCCACTCTCTCAAAAATATTTATATATTGGTCACGGGTAACTTTTTTTGTTTGGGGATCAGTGGCTGGGTTGGAAGGATGGGAAGCAGAGGTCATTCTGGCCAGTTTATCGCTTTTGGTTTCCTGTCCTGCCAGGTGACAAGCCAGGACAAGGCTCCGAGTATCATCAGTCGTGTCCTTAAGAAAAACAACCGTGACTCCGCAGTGGCTTCGGAGTATGAGCTGGTGCAGCTGCTACCAGGGGAGCGAGGTCAGACGTGGGAGGAGGCGGTGCCCATCAGTGGGGATGCGTCTCTATCCAGGTGGTTATTGGGGAACAACTGTTTGAGCTTGACACCTCCTCTCTGAACCCACAGAGCTGTCCATCCCACCCTCCGCCAACGTCTTCTACGCTATGGACAGAGCTTCACACGATTTCCTCCTGCGGCAGCGGCGAAGGTCCTCCACTGCCACGCCTGGCCTTGCCAGCGGCCCCTCTGCCTCAGGAACGCCCCCAAGTGAGGGAGGAGGGGGGTCCTTTCCCAGGATCAAGGCCACAGGACGCAAGATAGCCCGGGCACTGTTCTGAGGAGGAAGCTCTCGGCTCACAGACTCCTGGAGACCACCCCAGATGTGGTAGCCGTGCGGAACGGTGACGGTTACATTGCATTGGGAAGAACCCAGAAAGGTGGCGACTACCCTGGGGCAGTGAAGTGCCACTGGTTTGTCAGACAAGAGGTCCCGCCCTGTGGGAACTGGTAATGAAGTTGGATGCCATGTATAACCCCCTTTTCCATGAACATGGCACATGGCCATGCCACAGCATGCCGAGGGCCAAGGGAAGGCCTACGGGGGAGAAGAGAGACCTAGAGGCCCTGAGTCCCAGGAAGAGAGGATGGCAAGAAGTAGGTTCCTGTTCTGGGGATTCCCGTCACTGTGACAACACTAAAATAAACCAAAACACTACCTGAATTCTCCTCCCCTGGCATGGCAGTGTATGAGCCAGCTGCTGGGAGTGTGGGCGGGGAGCTGGTTGGAATTTAGATTCCATGGAACATTTTCTATCCCATTGAAGACCTGAAAGTGGAGTCTTGCCCCAAAACCATGTCCTCAGAATTCTGGTTTTTTCCTCCCTAGCGACCTCTCCATCCCTGGTCCCTTTATTTGCTCTTAAAGTTTCTCCTTAGTTGTCATAGATCCATGTCAAGTACTAGCCACACCGTTAAAGCGATCAGAATGAACTCCCCAGGCTGCAAATTTATAAGAAACTTTAGGACAAAAGACATGAAGAACTTTGTGGGCATTGTACAAACTTGGAGGCCTTACAACCTCACAAAGTATGTGCTAGGATTTAAATCGGTCCAAGCGACATTCAAACAAATACTAGGAGACTAAAAAGAACTAAGATGCTGAGGCTACTTGGGAGGATAAATCCTAGTACTGAGGCCCCCTTTCTTCCCGGGTCTCAGAGGAGAGGACTGAGTTAAACTCAGCTTCCATTTGCATCGTAAATGCCCTCATGTTTCCTAAAGGGGCATGCCAACCAAGCTAAGTGTTTTATGTACAGATGAGGCTTGAGATGTTTTAGATTTTAGTCTCAAAAAATGATGGATGAGTCACAAAGACTGCAGTTGCAAGAATTTGGACTTGATTTAACAGGTGGTGTACATCCATTAGGTGGAAGGGCTGGGATAATGGATGAAGACAGTTGTGACAGAAGTGGCTGGTCAAACAGCCAGGTGTTTTCACATTTTATTAGCTACAGAGCTGCCTGGGTTCCCCCTCCTCCCCGGTCCCCCCCTCCCCCATAGGGTCAGGCCTTGCCAGAAGGCCCTGCCTTTGCCGCCTGGGCCCGCTGGAACTCCTGCTGCAGCTGAGCAAGGGTCTCCCTCTGTTGCTCTGACTGCTGCTCGAGGTCCCGGAGCTGGGATTCGTATCGCTTACTGAGAAGAGGCAACAGAGACAAGCACATAAGTTAGGGAGACTTACTGAGGATGCTCCTTTGAAGGAAGAAAGATCAGTGGACAACTTGAGATCTAGGGCATGGAGGGGGAGAGGTTAAAGGGGAAGGGGGTGGAGGAAGTGGACGATGGGGCTGCTCTCCTATGGTGTCAGGCGCATCACAGAGTGGGGGACAAACACTCACATTTCAGCTGTGATATAGTCCAGTCTCTTCCCTACTGTGGCCCGAGCCTCCCCCAGCTCCTGTTTGACCAGCACGGGACCCAGAAGTTTAAAGACCACGTTGGACCCATCCAGTAAGGCCAGTTCCTGGTGGAGGCGTGCACGTAAAGTCAGAATCCTTGCCAGTACAGCCCCTCCCTCCTTGCCCCACAAACCCCAATCTCACCTCCTTCACGATGTTATTTTCTGTTAGTTGTGCTTCAAGCTTCTGCCGCCCAGACATGGATTTACTCAAGTCTGGGGGTGGGGGTGGGGTGGCAGGAAAGACTTTATTAGAGAAAACACAAGTGCTACCAGACCCCACAATCCTAGTCAGGAGATGGAGGTGGGGCGGCGCGTCCGGGGTGGGGAAGAAAGCATGACCTTAGCATGGCTTTGGGTTCGGAGTGAGTGCAGGGATGGGGGAAGCTGCGCCGACCCTCCCCTTACCCTTCTGCAGCTGCTGGTATTTCTCCACTTCTCCCTGTAGCTTTTTCTGGATCAGCTCAGCCATGGCGGCGGCGAGCCTGCGGGAGGGGGGCGCTGGGTCTCACTCTGGAAGGCTCCGAGCTCCCGGTAATGGTCTGGCTTCCGGAGATGACAGCACTCTTGGGCGGCGGCCTCTCGGGGCACAGCAGCTCCTCCCGTTCGTATCCACACGGCCCAGGCCGCAGGGGGTGGCAGTTGAAACGAGACCCCAAACCGAAACCCTGCCTCCCTCGTTCTCTCTTCAGTGATTATAAACCCGGAAGTAAACAAAGAATGCTGGGAATGCTACCGTATGATGCATGCCGGGAATTGTAGTTCAGACGTGTTTAATAAGCGGCGTTCTGCTAAAGATACAAATTTTAAAGATTCCAGGAAAGATGGGGAAACGAAGATGGAAAAATCAACCGCACCGTTTCTTGGGACCTGATCCCTTGCCTTTCTTTCGTTACTCGCGCATAAGCTGCTACTCGGAGGAGAGGGACCAAGGTCCGCCTGGCCCCTTAAGGGAGAGCCGCCCTCATTCAAGATGGCGACTTTAGGCGTCACACCTGGTACGGCGCTGATTGGATGAGGGCTGGAGGACTTCCGGGAGATACCTGTGAGACTGTGGGACAGCTGGAGGCGTTGGCACGTGGGTCGTCCTTAGGGTGGCAGGATGGAGACTGCCCCCAAGCCGGGCAGGGATATCCCTCCCAAGAAAAATAAACTTCAGAACAAGAAAAAGGTAGAGATCTTCCTGGGGCGGAAGGAACGTTTTCAACCCCGGGATCGGAGGGGCGGGGCAGGGGCAGCGGAGGATCAGGGCTTCTGATCTGCGGGTGGAAACCGCCACGAGCCGAGCGGGCCTGATTCAGTGCTTGGGCATTGACCTATGAACCTATGACATATGGACCAGGAGGTCATGGTTCAGTTCCCTGTCCGGGCACATGCTCCGGTAGTAGGCTTCATCCCCAGTGCGGGGTGTGCGGGAGGCAGCCGTCAATGATTGTCTCATCCTTGGTGTTTCTCTCCCTTCCTCTCTGAAGTAATTGTATTTCTTTTATGTTTATAAAAGAGACCGCGGCGATACTGGGAGGAAGAGATCACTCCGACCACTGCTACAGCTTCTGCAGAGCCCCCTCCTAACAAGAAGAGGAACGGAGAGCCCCGCCCCCAGAAGCCAAAGAACACTCACACCCCAAAGAAGTCTCGCATCTCCAAGAAGCCCCAGTTCTTAAAGAAACCCCGAGGACAGAGGAATGCGGAGCCTCCGCGGAGCGTGTCGGGGGTGAGCATGGGGCCTGATAGGGTAGCGGGGCAAGGTGCCTTGTGCTTTGAGGATGCGAAGGTTGGGTTCCATCCGAGCCTGTCAGCGAATTGCCTCCTCCCTGCCCCAGGCCCAGGACCCATTCCCAGGCCCCGCCCCGGTCTCTGTGGAGGTTGCTCAGAAGTTCCGTCGCATTGACAAATCCAAAAAGGTGAGGGCCAGTCGAGGGGGTTGCAGGCAGGGAGTGTCTGGATGAGATGGATGGAGACGGGACCAGGTGGCTCTCTTGTGACCTCACATAGTGTCTTTTCTCCCCCCATATCTTCCCCACCAACGATGTGGTAGCTGCCACATTCTAAGGCCAAAACCCGAAGCCGGCTTGAGGTGGCTGAAGCTGAGGAAGAGGAAATAAGTGTCAAAGCTGCTCGTTCTGAGCTGCTGCTTGCTGAGGAACCTGGGTGAGTGGCCCTGATCTGGTCCCCAGCCCCTGCTTTATGGGCTGTCCTTTCCCGTTTTCGTGTTGGTGCACTTACTTCACATTAGAAAGCTCTTCTGCAGCTCCATCACTCCCTTGCAGGTTTCTGGAAGGGGAGGAGGGGGAGGACACGGCCAAAATTCGCCAGGCGGACATCGTGGAGGCTGTGGACATTGCCAGTGCAGCCAAGGTGAGCCTGCGGAGGGGACCGGGCCAGGCAAGACGAAGTGGGGACTAGAAGGGGGAATTACTGAAGTGAGCCGTTTAGTTCTTGATCCTTTTTTTAACTCTTCCCTTTCCCAGCACTTTGACTTGAACTTGCGACAGTTTGGACCCTACAGGCTGAATTACTCTCAGACTGGGAGGTAAGGCTGAATTCTAGTGACTGGAACTGGAATGAGGGCATGTCTCCTTAACCACGTCAGCCAGGCCCTCCTCAGCCATGCCTGTGTATGTTTGGTTGTGTGGTATGTGTCCTGTGATTTGCTTGCATGTGAGGGTGAACACGTATGACATCTCTCCTCTCACCTGGGAAGAAGGGGCTGGCATGAAGGCCTCCACTGGTCTGAGGGTGCTCCGGCATTGACACCCTGCTTGTTCCCCACCTCCAACAGACACTTGGCTTTCGGAGGGCGCCGGGGTCACGTGGCTGCCCTTGACTGGGTGACAAAGAAGCTCATGTGTGAGATCAACGTCATGGAGGCAGTGCGGGACATCCGGTCAGTGCCTGTCCGTCCGGGGTCAGTGGTGAGACAGCCCTTCTTGATTGAATGACACTGTGACCCCTTACCCTCTGCCCTCTCCTCCCAGGTTCCTGCATTCGGAGGCACTGCTTGCTGTCGCTCAGAACCGCTGGCTTCACATCTATGACAACCAGGGAATTGAACTCCACTGCATCCGCCGCTGCGACCGTGTCACGCGGCTTGAGTTCCTGCCTTTCCACTTCCTCCTGGCCACATCTGTGAGTGGCCGTCAGCACAGGGCCTGGGTGGGACCCTGAGAAGACCATGCCTCCTCTGGCACCCCAGGAGAGGGAGGACAGCGCAGTCAGGACTCATTTCTCTCTCACAGTCAGAGACTGGCTTTCTGACCTACCTGGACGTGTCCGTGGGGAAGATTGTGGCGGCTCTGAATGCCCGGGCTGGACGACTGGACGTCATGACACAGAACCCTTACAACGCCGTCATCCACCTCGGACACAGCAATGGTTGGTCCCTGGCTGAGGTTTGACTCTGACCATCCTACCCTGCTTTCCTTCTATATTTGTGCTTCACAAGTCCCGTAAAGTTGCCTTTTACCTTCCTCTTTGGGCTCCCTTTGGCCTAGAGTCCCCATCTTTTCCAAGTTTAATCCCCTCGGTGCCCACTTTGGCTCTTCTCTGACCGCCAGGTACCGTGTCCTTATGGAGTCCAGCCATGAAGGAGCCACTGGCGAAGATTCTCTGTCACCGCGGGGGGGTCCGGGCTGTGGCAGTAGATTCTACAGGCACGTAAGTCACTTGTTGGGGCATGAGGTGCTGGTCGTCACGGCGGGATAGGAAAGTGTGGAAGGCTGAGTGTCTTTAAGAGAACAGACTCTGCATTAAGCTGCCTGGGTGTAAATTCTGGTGCCACCACTGACCAGCCATGTGAGTGTGGGCACATTACATAACTCTGTGAGCCACACATTCCTCACCCTGAGAGTAGGGGCATGAGTGTCTAGCTCAAGAGTCAGCAAAATTTTTCTATAAAGAGCCTGGTAGGCCGGCCTGGCATTGCTCAGTGATTGAGCATCAACCTATGAGGCAGGACGTCACGGTTTGATTCCTGGTCAGGGCTCCATCCCCAGTGGGGGGGCGGGAGTGGGGAGAAGACCGGCGGTAGCCAATTGATGATTCTCATCATAGAGATTTCTCTTTTCTCTCTGAAATCAATATTTCAAAGCCTAAAACATTTACTATCTGGCTTTTATATATGTATAAAATATATATCTATACATATATAAAAGCCAGATAGTAAATGTTTTAGGCTTTGCTGGCCAAGAGGGTATTATGTAGATATTTGAATAATAAAAAGGAAAAAAAACAGTATCACAAAAATTTTTTAAAATATATTTTATTGATTTTTTACAGAGAGGAAGAGAGAGGGATAGTGAATTAGAAACATCGATGAGAGAGAATCATCGATCAGCTGCCTCTTGCACACCTCCCACAGGGGATGTGCCTGCAACCAAGGTACATGCCCTTGACCAGAATCGAACCTGGGACCATTCAGTCTGCAGGCCGACGCTCTATCCACTGAGCCAAACCAGTTTTGGCACTATCACAAATTTTTAAACAATGAAATTCAAAATGTAATAATTGAATGCAATGTTTTTCAGATTCAGGTCTACTAATGGGAAGAATTAGATTCCTCTTTTTGAAGATATATTGCTTAATTGATATTCAGAGTTGGTGTTGAAAGTCATCAGACTCCACAGTAAATGTGATCTGTTAATCTGATCTGAGAGATTTTACATATTTTATCCTTGACAATGTCTTGCACACAGGCAGGTGATGAGGCAGGTGGCTGGCTGGGAGGTGCTCGGAGTGCTGTTATGCTATGACCCTGCGGCTGCGACTCCAGCAGCAGCCGGAAGTGATCCCATGTCAGTGTCTGTCTTGACCACTCTGCTGTGCTAATGTAGCTCAAAAGCAGTAGAGTGAACGTGGTTGTGTTCCAATAAGACCATTCGTGGACACAATTTCATATGATTTTCTCGTCTTGAAATATTCTTTTTAAAAAATATATATTTTACTAGAGGCCTGGTGCACAAATTTGTGCACAGGTGGGGTCCAGCCGACCTGCCCTCATCCGGCTGGGCCGGCTGTGGGGAGGGGCCACAAACAGTTGGCTGGCCTGCCCCACCCCCAATTAGGGTGGGGGGCCAATCAGGAGTGGGGTCAGCCAGGAGGAGGGACAGCGAATGGTTGGCCAGCTGGCCCCACCCCCTGGTCGAATTCCCGGTCAGATTCCCAGTCAAGGAGACAATTTGCATATTGGCCTTTTATTATATAGGATTGATTTTTTACAGAGAAGAATGAAGAGGGATAGAGAGTTAGAAACATCCATGAGAGAGAAACATCGATCAGCTGCCTCCTGCACACACCACACTGGGAATGTGTACACAATGTGTACATGCCCTTGACCTGAATCGAACCCGGGACCCTTCAGTCCGCAGGCCAATGCTCTATCCACTGAGCCAAACCGGTTAGAGCCTTTTGTTTGTTTGTTTATTTATTTACTTTTTTTTTTTTTGCAGTTATATAAACTGATATTTAATAAATATCATTGAGGCCCATCTTGTGGCTCAGTGGTTGAGCATCATCCTATGAACCAGGAGGTCACGGTTGGATTCCAGTCAGGGCACATGTCTGGGTTGCAGGCTTGGTCCCCAGTAGGGGGCGTGCAGGAAGCAGCCGTTTAATGATTCTTCTCTCTCATCATTGAAGTTTTTATCTTTCCTCCTCTCTCTTCCTCTCTCTAGGCCTCGGCCTACGGTCCGGCGGGCGCACTGCGCCCCCTCCGTCCGGCGGGGTCCCTGCATCTTGCGAGGCGGAGGGGGGCGGGGTGGCCGGAGCCCCGCTCTCCCGGCGGCGGGCCGCTAGCTGCGGGACCACCGGATGCACACGGGTTGGCCGCGATCGAGCCCGTCCGTCACGCGCACGCGCGTGCCGCCGCAGCCGCAACTTATTTACTTATTTTAGTACATTTTGATTGATTTCAGAGAGGAAGGAGAAAGGGAGAGAGAGAGAGAGAAAAACATCAATGATGAGGGAGACTCATTAATCAGTGCCCCACACCGGGATTGTGCCCACAACCCAGGCATGTGCCCTGACCAGGAATCAAACCGTGACCTTCTGGTTCATAGGTCAATGCTCAACCATTCAGCCACACTAGCTGACCTTGAAATATCCATTTGATTTTTTTTTCCCCCAACCACTTAACATAAAGTCATTCTCAGCTGTAGGTGGTGGGCCGGATTTGTTTGGCCATAGTTTGCCAGTCCTGGGCTGAGCTCAGGAAGCTGTTATAGACAGTTAATCTCTCCCCCTCACCCCGCCCTCCCCTGCCTTCTGTCTGAGGTTTGAGTGGGGGGTGGGAGGGGAATGGGGGATAAGGGCACATATGTGATACCTTAAAAGAAATTAAAAATAAATAAAGCATGTAATCAGCAACAGCAACAAAAAGCTGTTGTGGACGTTAGTAAGCGAGTTCAGACACACAGAGCTCAGCATGAGCCAGGGAGCAGGCAGCGTCCTGCAGCGCCGCTGTCAGTAAGCACCGTTCCCTTCGGGCCTGGCTGGTGCGAAGGCAGGGAGGTGGGTGTGCTTGGAATTTCTGTGCTTCCTGAGAGTATTTGCATTTCACAGCTGTTCTGTCTGGTGTGTGTGTGTGTGGATCTGGCGGAGAGGTAGGTTTTCGCCCAGATTCCTGGGTTTTCTTCTGATTCCTTTCCTTCATCAGGCCTTCGCTGGGCTCTGTGCTAAGGTTCCGGGGCATAAGGATGACCGGGCCATTGCGCCTGCCTGCTCAGTGACAGTTCCTTCACAACACAGGTGGCAGACGTTTTCAGGGCGGTTGATTGGCCAGGTGGGGCATCTAGGTGCTACTCAGTTGTCTCTGTCACCCCAGACTTGATGTGTCCATCACTGGATCGGACACCCAATTCCCAGGCTCCTCCTTGCCTGCTCCTTTTCTGCCACATTTTCCTGTCGCACACAATTTGGCTTCTTGGACACCAGTGTTCCTTGGCCACCGGGAGGAGCAGAGCTCAGAAGCACTGCTTGCTGAGCGCTGTCTGGGTGCCCAGGCTCTGCTGTTCATGAGCTCCGTGAGGTCCTGCCTGCCTGTCCCTCACAGGTCCCTGCACGTCTGTTTCTCTCCGTCCCGCTGTCTCAGTGCCGTGTTCAGAGCTCTCACCCGCTCCCAGCTTCAAGCCTTCCTCCTGCCTTGCTCCCCCGGAGTCATCAGAAAAACCTTCCCCACAAGCCGCTTTCCTACTTTTACCCGCTGCTCAAGAACCCTCTACGTTGCCCTAACCGGTTTGGCTCAGTGCATAGAGCGTGGGCCTGCAGAGTGAAAGGTCCCAGGTTGGATTCCAGTCAAGGGCATGTGCCTTGGTTGCGGGCACATCCCGAGTGGCAGGTGTGCAGGAGGCAGCAGATCCATGTTTCTTTCATTGATGTTTCTGACTCTATCCCTCTCTCTTCCTCTCTGTAAAAAAGAAATAATATATATATATATATATATTTTAAAAAGAACCCTCTACATTAAATAGAAACTATGTAACTTTACTTTTAAGTTGTTTGAAAGGAAATCAGGAAAAGGGAAAGCGAAGCAGACCCACCTTATGAAAGTCTGCAGTGGCTCGGACCCTTAGACTCCCAGAGTTGTATCTTCGGTGCCATGTGAGTTGGTTCTGCCTCTTTGGCCCCATAGCTGGGCCAGCCTGGCCAGTCCCGGGCTTGCTGCCTTCTGTTGTTCGCCTTCCGGGGCTGCCTGGGTCAGCTGCTCCTCTTCTGGGGCTTACTGAGCTGTTCTCTGAGCTTTGCTCAGCACAGTGCTGGATGGCTCGGGTCTCTGACCGCAGGTCCAGCCCCAGGTCCTCCGCGGGGGCTCAGGGGCTCCAGAGATGGAATCGGATTCCAATTGGGATTGGATTCTTAAAGCTGGGCTGTTTACCACGCTGAGTGACATGGTAGCTGGCCGGCATGCCCACCTGGGATTTGCATGTCCGCAGCGGTGGGGGGGTCAGGATGTGCCCGGAGTTGGTGCTGGCGGGTGTGGCCCTGTGCCAGGAGCCTTCGGTGGAGCTGGGCCCTTGCCCTGAGGAACTCTTCGTCCCCTCCTGGGCTCACAGCCACAGCGAGAGCACATCCTGGCCCTTTGCAAACGTGGTCTCCTGGCCAGCCTCCCCGCGGAGGAGCAGCCCGAACACACACACAGGCAGAAAGGCAGCCTGGGAACGTAAGGAGCCGTGCAGTTTCCCTGAGAGATCTGTCTGAGAAGCGGGGGAGCCGGGCCCTCTAGCACGTGGCTGCATACTGGCTAAGGTTTCCTCAGGCCCATGCCTTCCGTGGTGGCTTGCGATGGCCAGAGGGCAGGGCTGGGGCATTGGGAGTCTGACTTGACGGAGCCCCTGCAACTTGTACCCTGCCGACCCTCCTGGCCTGTTTCCTGCCAGACCTGGAAACACCTCCGCCTCCCCTCTCCTGCTCCCCATTCGTGCCTGCTGTGTCTGCTCCTGCGTTCTGGAGAACTGCTGAGAACGGCTCCCCAGGGAGGCCTCCTGACCACTGCAGGCCACCCGCCCGGAGCGGGCTTCCCCTGCGTGTGTGCAGGGGGCGTGATCCCGGGGCACGGCATGGGCACTCCCTTTGGTTCACGTCTTCAGTAGGTCAGGGCAGAGGCTAAAGAAATAGGCTTTCCTTTCTCTGAGCTTGTTCCTCATTTGTAAAAGGGAAGTACAGCTTAGTGTGCTTTATGACCACAAGGCCATTTGCAGTGTTAGGTGTGATGGCTGTTACCATCAGTCTTTTCTCCCCCAACCAAACTTGATGCCTGGACTTGGCCGCAGGCCTGCTCCGTGACCCCTTACTACAAAGTAACTGTCTTCCCTAATCCCCCAGGTGCATGGCCACCTCTGGCCTGGACCACCAGCTGAAGATCTTTGACTTGCGAGGGAAGTTTCAGCCTCTGAGTGCGCGGACCCTGCCCCAGGGAGCAGGGCACCTGGCCTTCTCCCAGCGGGGACTGCTGGCCGCAGGAATGGGTGATGTGGTCAACATTTGGGCAGGGCAGGGCAAGGCCAGCCCACCCTCCCTGGAGAAGCCCTATCTCACCCACCGCCTCTCAGGCCACGTGCATGGCCTTCAGTTCTGCCCCTTTGAAGACGTGCTGGGGGTGGGGCACAGTGGGGGCATCACCAGCATGCTGGTCCCTGGTAAGTGGGCCACGGCGTGGGCCGAGGTAGCTGGGAGCGAGGGGCCTGGCCAGGCTGGATTCCGTTTATGGCTCCACGCTCTTCCCTCCCCCCAGGGGCTGCTGAGCCCAACTTCGATGGCCTGGAGAGCAATCCGTACAGGAGCCGGAAGCAGAGGCAGGAGTGGGAGGTGAAGGCCCTGCTGGAGAAGGTGAGGACGTGGGGACTGGCACGGGGTTGAGGAAAGCGCTCACACTGGGGGTCTCGGAGAGTTGGATTCAGCGACCAGCCTGGTTTTTGTCCCCCTTTGGGGTCACCCTCCTCACCCATTCCTGTCCCTCTCTGATGCCTCCAGGTTCCTGCAGAGCTCATTTGTCTGGACCCCCGAGCCCTGGCAGAGGTGGATGTCGTCTCTTTGGAGCAGGCGAAGAAGGAACGGATAGAGAGGCTGGTAGGGAGCCGACCCGAGTCCCAGGCACAACCTCACCCCCCCCATCCCAGCAGTGTGGTACGGCCGTGGTGCTGCCACGGGTCCCTGTCTCTGAGGCTGCTACAGCCTTCACTCCTGTCCCCTTCCCCAGGGCTACAACCCAGAGTCCAAGGCTCCCTTCCAGCCAAAGCCAAAGCTGAAGGGCCGAAGCTCGACAGCAAGCCTGGTGAAGAGGAAGCGGAAGGTCATGGACGAGGAACACCGGGTAAAGGAGCATTTGGGGGTGGGCCAGGCCTCCCACAGGCTGTACCCTCCTCTGCTGGTGCCTCTGTCCTCGCCAGCCTGCCACTTCTCACTTTGCCCCCTACCTTCCCAGGACAAAGTCCGGCAGAGCCTTGAGCAGCAGCCACAGAAGCAAGAGAAGGCAGCCAACCCCGTGGGGGCCCGGCCGTCTGCCCTGGACAGATTTGTGCGCTGAGCCAGGCTCCAGGATGGCCTGGGGACAACACTCTCTCCCCAAGATCACCTTTGGGGGAATTCCTGTCCCTGGAATGAGGAGGGGAGGTGCCCCTTCCCCAACTGGGAATAGACTGCTGGCTCCGGGTGTGTGTGTGTGTGTGTGTGTGTGTGTGTGTGTGTGTGGTTAGGTATTAAAGAAGAAAGTGAAGCTTTTGGATGATGTGTCTGGATCATCTTGTTCTTGTCCCCTTCCTTTGCCCAGCATGGGGCTACTCTAGGCTCCAGTGGTCACGTGTCCCGCCACTACCCCCACCCCAGATCTTGTGGTGGCTGTGGCCTTGTCTTTGCCCGTTAGGGGCCTGTCTCCTCAGAGAGGCCGTGCGCTCTCTCCCGAGTCCCTGGAGACGTGCTTCCCATCCAGCAGGGGTTGGCAGAGCCCAGGCTCCCGGGCTTGTGTGCGGGGACCCTGACGGGGACCACACTGCACTCTACAAGTAGAGAGACCAATTTATTGAGGGCTCCTGCCCTCTGCTGCCGTGGGGATTACCGCAGCACTGTTTACTCCCTGAGGAGCATCTTCAGAGCTGGCAGGCCAGACCCTAGTTTTCCCCTAAATCCTCAGGCTTCAGTGACAGAGAGCACTTGTGTAAGGAAGCTGTCCAGTTGCAGCCAGATGCCTTGGGCCGGGAGGAAGGTGGGGGAGCTGGCTGGACCCTCAGCTCCTCACTCCTCTCCAATGGCCCGGGTCCGCTCAGGCTGTGAAGCTGTGAAACCAGGCTATTACCCGACACCGCAGGATGCCCAGGACCCCCTGGAGCCAGGAGCAGAAGGGCGCAGTCCTTTCCCCATCGGAGCCCCCCACCAGCTTCCAGGCTTCCTGCATCTTCCAGGGGTCCACCTTGTGGGATGTCAGCAGGAATTTCCCATAGCAGCACCGGTCCAAGGGATAGTGGGTGGCACCAGCCAGTTTGACACAGGAGGTTGGGGTGAGGCCTCCTCGTCGGGCACTTATCCCCACAAAGACATCTTCCAGGGGCAGAAAATGTGCCCCGCTGGCCACTTTGAGGATGAGCTGCACAGCGGAAGCTGACAACACATACCCTGTGCCCGAGGCGTAGGGTGGGAACGGGCCCCAGCTGGCAGGCCACTGCTCCTCTGATAGCTGGTGCTTGCTCCCTGGAGTCCGAATGGGGTACACCCGCCAGTGCACGCGGCCCAGGTACAGTGGAGGCGTGGGCTGCCGCACCGGCGAGGGGCTGCCTCCTTTCCACCCTGCGTCTCCGGCCTCAGCGCCTCTCCGGGGCTCCATGCCCCTCTCCCGTTGTTCCCGATGGCCCCCTCGCCGGACCAGCTCTGATACCAGTTCTGGAACGTTGACAAACACATCGTCGTCCGTCTTGAGGACGTAGCGGGCCATGGGGCAGTGCTTGTCCGCCCAGCTCAGCCCGCTGAGCGTCTTGAGGGTCAGGTTGCGGTAGGAGTCCCGGAAGGCCGCCTGCACGATGTCCCCCTGGGCAGCTGACTCGCGTTCCAGGTCGTCCCCATGGGAGCCGGGATGCCGCCCGCCCGGCTCTCCCAGGAGGAAGAGCGTCTGCACCCTGAGCCCGCGGGCCTCGCGCTGCCCGCCCCACGAGGCCCGAATGGCGTTCCTTTGGTTGAGGTTCTGGGGGGCCGAGGTCACCAGGATGAGCAGGAAGGGGGGGCCGCCGCGGCCGCCGCAGGCGCCCTCGTTGGCGATCAGGAGGCGCGGCAGGGCCAGGGGCGGCCCCGGCGAGGCCGGAGCAGGGAGCAGGGACGCCAGCGAGAGGCTCAGCAGCTCCTCCCCGAGGCCCGCGGGCCCGAGGAGGGCCCAGACCATCAGCAGCAGCAGGCCGGCGAGGAGGAGGCGCTGGAAGAGGCTGAGGGGCATGGCCGCCACAGTCACAGGGAGCCTGGAGGGAGACAGGGCGGTTGGAGGGCGCGGAGCCGGCTCCCGGAGCCAAAGTCCCTCACCGACCGCGGCCAGGGTGGGGCGCCCAGATGGCGGGCGGCACCTGCGCCGGAAGGTGGGGAGACACGGAAGGAGCGGAGACAGGGACACGGGAGGCTAACCAACCGCGCCTAGGATGGAGCAAGCGGGGATGGCGGGCGGCATCTGCACCGGAAGGTGCGGAGACACGGACACAGGAGGGGACACAGGAGGCTCGGGCTGGGGCTGCGGGGAGGTTACCTGGTCGCCGCCCCGCCACCCCGCTCAGCTCCTCGGCGCTCAGCTCCATGCTCGGGAAGGTGCCGCACCGGCCGCCTCCCGCTCCCGCGGGCGCTGAGCGCGGCCCCGCCTCCTGCCCGGAGGGCTGCGGTGGCGGCTGCGGCCCGCGCAGCCCGTTCCCGGAAACCCCCTGCAGCGCGGAGGGGGCCTTGACCCAAAGTCATTGGACCGGCGAGTGTTGACGTAGATCTTCCTCCCCAACCACGTGTTACCTCCCGGTGCAGACCCGGCTTATCATCAAAGAAATTGCACCCCGCCCCCAACTCTCCAACACCCAGCTCCCATATCATAGAAGCCCAGGGTGGCCAAAACCTGCAAAAACTCACGGAGCAGCAAGACTAGGTCAATCTACCTGCACTCTCCACTCCAGCCCCGGGAAACTGGCTGGGCTCCCCCTACAGGCGATTCCCACGCCCTCATACCTTAAGAGGGTGGGAAGGGAGCGATACCATAGCTTAAACCAAGACAAAGGACACTGTTTGGGTAGCTAGGTGGGTACATCAGTGAAGAGACTTAGGAAAAGGACCAACAGGGTTCTCACGACAGCTAGCATTCCCTATCAATATCCCCAGAAGCAAGAAAAATCACAAGAGAAGCCAGTGGTGTATAAACTATTTATTAACAGACGAGGCCTACAGACTTATTTCTTCTTGGACACACCCACAGTGCGACCCCGGCGGCCTGTGGTCTTGGTGTGCTGGCCTCGAACACGAAGACTGTATGAGAAAAGAAGGATCACAGGTCATACACATCACATAAAACATCCGGGAGAAGGCGGCCCAAAGGGAAAGGAGACCTCCAGCCAGACTCACCCCCAGAAGTGGCGCAGCCCTCTGTGGGCCCGGATTTTCTTCAGCCGCTCCAGGTCCTCACGAAGCTTGTTGTCCAGACCATTGGCCAGGACCTGGATTCGGAAGAGGGTAGGTATGCTTTTATTCCCACCTCCGTTGCCCTGCCTTTCTTTCCTCTCTCATCTCAATACACACCTGGCTGTATTTCCCGTCCTTCACATCCTTCTGTCTGTTCAAGAACCAGTCTGGAATCTTGTACTGGCGTGGGTTCTGCATAATGGTGATGACACGCTCCACCTGGCAGGCAGGACACAGGTCAGACGCCGATGGCACCATCCCGAGGCAGGCCCAGCCCGCAGGCCCCCTTCCGGGTCCTCACCTCATCCTCCGTGAGCTCTCCTGCCCTCTTGGTGAGGTCGATGTCTGCTTTCCTCAGCACCACGTGAGCATACCTTCGCCCTACACCCTGAGAGGTTTGGAAATTAGGCTGGAGTTATGGTTTGGTTTCCTTTATCCCCCCCAATTGTTTTTTTTAAAAAGGGTAGGGCCTGCAACAATCTAGGGCTTGCCCACATAATCTGCACCTTACCCACTTTTCCCAGTAAGAAGCCTAAGGATCAAGTAGAAAAGAGGAAAGTAGTTTTGTTCAGGCGCAGGGTTGGGCCAGATAAGCTCTGGAAAGCACGTGCACCTCCTGATAAATGCTGGGCATCAGACGTGCTGGCAGAGCCTGGCACCTGAAGCTGACGCAGCTCCACAGCAGGCCTTTTGGTCAGCAGGCCTTATCACGGGACAGGGTTCAGCTCCTGCACTCTAAGGGCCTTTGGACCAGCCACTGCATGGTCATGATCAGTTTTATGTATTAATTTTAGGGAGGAAGAGGGGGAGAAACATCCTTTTGTTATTGCATTTATTTATGCCTTTACAATTGATTCTTGTATATATCTTGATGGGGGATTGAACCCACATCCTTGGTGTGTTTGGGATACATTCTAATCAACTGAGGTACCTGGCCAGGGCCACCACTGTCAGTTTTTAAAGATCACAAACTTGATTCTGTCGGTGCTCTAAGTTGACCAGGCCCCAGAGAACTTACTGCCCAAATCAAACTTACTGGTGGCATCATGTAAACACCAACCAAACAGAACCGGACAGTGAAGAATGTGGCCTGGGTTCAAGAGCGCCCCTCACCCAATGTATTTCCATCCAGACCTCAGAATGTTACCTTATTAGGAATCTTTGAAAATATGGTCAGATGAGGTTATACTAAATCCATGTCTTAAGGAGAGGAGGACAAGTAGACCAAGAGGGAAAGCCATGTGATAACTAAGTCAAGAAGTTGAAGTGATATGGCTGCAAGACAAAGGAATAGTGAGGGTTGCTGGCAACTACCAGAGGGTAGAAGAGCAGATAGATTTCTCGAGCCTACAGAGGGAGCATGCCCTGTGGACACCTTGATCTTGGCTATTTGGCCAGGTTTCTGTTGTTTTAAGCCAAGTCTGTAATATTTACTTTCTGTAAGACCAAGTGACCTAGGGCCTTGGCCAGTGTGGATGTGGAAGTTGGAGTGGTCCCACGCACCAAAGGGTCTCAATTCTGTTAGGGCACATGACCAGGTTGCAGGTTCCATCCCAAGTAGAGGTGTGAATGGGAGGCAACCGATTTCTCTCCCTCCCATATAGAAAATAAACCCTAAGGCGAGGACTTAATATGTGCAGATAAAATAGTATATGTTTGAGATTTACTTTAAAATATGCACGGAAAGGGCAAAAAATGAAACAAGATTTCTAGTTTTTAGCTAGACGATACAGTAAACACCTCAATTTTATGGACCCTGATTTAATAGATTTCAGGTTTAATGGACAAAATTTCTAGTCAGTGTATCATATGTGAAAAGGAACACCCTATTAATAACCAATATCAGCCTATAATTAAAGCAACAGGTTATTCAGTTACTTTTAACAAAATTTAGCAAATAGGCCATACAGTGGGGAAAACACTAGTAATTTCACCAACAAACATTACATAGCTACAATTACAGTCCACATATTTAAGTCCAAGTTTCACTGCTTGTAAACAATGTTCAGGGAATGATTAGCATGTAATCACACTGCATCAGGATAACTAGTTCTATTGTAGTGTGACTTTATGCAGCAGTTTAATATTTTTATTGGTTTTAGAGATAGAGGAAGGGAGAGAGAGAAATGGGGATGGCTACTTCCTGCCAGCCCCCTACTGGAGATCCAGCCCACACCTGGGCATGTCACACCAGCCAGGACTCTAACTCTGGCCAGGCTGGATGTTCCGCGGCCGGTGCATTTGTTTACTCATGGTGACTGAACACACTTACTAGACCTAGTAAAACAAAAAACTTGTGAAATTAAAGTTTCATGCCTAATTTTAATTACACAAACGTTCCTACATAAGTAAAGAGGTAGACCAGATCCACAGACGCCCGCCCCCCTTTCCATCCGGAAGACTACACTGCAGGGAACCAAGTCATGTTTGCAGTCCAAGGGCCTGGACCACATTACAGAAGAGCTAATACTCTGAAAGTACTGAGAGAAGTTCAGCTCATGGGGACACTGGCATTTTGGCAGGACAAGTGTTCCTTATATTTCCCCGTCATTAGTAACCCTCAGGTGAGTTACCCCCGATTTAGAGGAAGACCAGAAGACCAGGCAGTCCTAAAGAAAACCCATAGCAAAAATCTCCAAGTGGAAATAAAAACCTCCAGAAGTCACAGCAGAGAAATCGTGCAGGATCTTGGTTCTCTCAACACCTCTTCTTGGTATCTCCCATTCCATTCCTCACCCTTCCCGCAGTTAACTGTGATGACCATGTTAGAGGAACCTCTCCCTCCACTCACCCTGCCTTCCCCCGATCCCGGATCCGTAAAAAAGGACCAAGCTTTAGTTCTCTCACCAGAGGAAGAGCTAGCTGCCTTTGCTGGCTCTTCACAAAATTATCAAAAACCTCACCTACAGCCAAAACTGGTTTGGCTCAGTGAATAGAGCAGGGGTCTTCAAACTACGGCCCGCGGGCCACATGCGGCCCGCAGAGGAGTCGGATCCGGCCCGCCAGGTTTTTTGGGCAGTGAGCGCAGCCGAGGTGTTACAGTAGGAATTAGTAGTTCATATAGTCCGGCCCTCCAGCTCTCTGAGGGATCGTGATCTGGCCCCCACTTTAAAAAGTTTGAGGACCCCTGGAATAGAGCATTGGCCTGCAGACTGAAGGGTCCCGGGTTTGATTCCGGTCAAGGGCATGTACCTTGGTTGCAGGCACATCCCCAGTAGGGAGTGTGCAAGAGGCAGCTGATTGATGATTCTCTCTCATTGATATTTCTAACTCTCTATCCTCCTCTCTTCCTCTGTGAAAAAAATCAATAAAATATACTTAAAAAAAAAAAAAAAACAAAAAAAAAACACCTCACCTACAGAAATAACTTTCCCAATAATAAGCAGGGCATCAGGATCCCGAAAGAGACTTCATTCAGTACCTGAAACTGCTTTGGTGTTGTTCTTTGTAAATATATTTTTGATTCCAGAGACAGAGGGAGAGTTAGAAACATTAACGAGCAATTGGCTGCCTCCTGCACACCTCCTACTGGGGACCAAGCATGTGCCAACCTGGAATCAGCCCTTGCAACCAGGGAGCTAACACCAGCCTGGAGGTTGTTTTAAGTGGACAAGTCATAACACATATTTAACTAACAAATACAAAACCAACTCATTTTGAAGAGGCAGTTTAACAGAAGCACCCCATTAACCATGGTCACCCTTTACCATTTAATTTGTCTCATTACAACCTTTTGGAAAGAACTTCTGTACTTTACACGGCCTTACTAGTTCCCCATAACAGAAGCAACCTTCTTACAAAGGATGAAAGTTGTGATCCCTGCAGTACAGAATTAAGAACCAAGGAATTGGATGAACCCAGAATTTTTAGTTTTAAACACTTTCCTTTAAAATTCTTTGAAATCAGACAAAGCGTCCCTGATAACATCGGCACCCTAACACTGCTTGAGCACCTATCACACACTAGCTGGGAACTGAGTGAGGCGGAGACAGCTCCCAGCCTGGAGGGAGCACATCCTGGCGGGAAAAGAAGTCATTCAGCACCTCCAACGAGCCACAAGTATTCCAGAGAACAAAACAGAATGTCGCCTTTTGGCTCCAGCGTTCACTGGTTTGGTGAAGATACCCGAGCTTGCTTTCACCAACTTACTTCACCCAGCGACCCAAGTGCTGGTTCCCTCTTCAACTGGAGAGAGGAATGACTTTCACCTCCAGAAATGTGAGGCAATGTCCTGCTCACGATGGAGTGACATCCCTCCCAACTATGTTCCTTCACATGGAGTGTGTTGGCATTTCTACCCACCCAAGATGCACAATTATCCCATTTATGGGGCACGTTAGGTGTCACAGGAAGGGTTGCTGTTAGGAGGCAGAAACCAGACACAGAATGCCCTCAGGGCGATGGCTGAGGGTCCAGGAAAATCCCAGAGAATTGTAGACAAACCCACTCCCCACCCCGCAGGTGAAATGTTCTGGCTTGACCTGAGACCATTCTCTGGCTTCCTTACCTTTCCGGTAAATGCAGAAAGGGGTTCAGGGGGTGACCCAGCAGCTGAGGTCATCTGGTTGGGGCTTGTTTCCTCAACCTTGCCTCACTTACAGCTTAGGTCTCAACTACCTAAGTCTCATTTATGCTCTCCACTCCTTGCCCTCCTTTACCTTAATTGCAGTGATGGCAAAGGCTATTTTCCGTCGCCCATCGATATTGGTGTTGAGTACTCGCAAAATGTGCTGGAACTTCTCAGGAATCACTAGAGACTGACAGAGATTGGGGGAGAAAGCAGACACCGTGAACTGTCAAATCACAACCTCAGGCAGGAACGTTAAACTCGTCACACAGGGAGCACCGGTCCCCCTGCAGGTTTTCACCAACTGCAAACTCCTTAGTCCTGCAGGCAGCAGGAACATGAAATGTTGGGGTTTGGGGCAATGAGACCTCTGGGAGAGGGCACATCGGGCACATCTCCTGCCTGTCCCCAAAGTACACTCGGAGTGCGGAGGCCAGAGGTCCCCCTACACGCCCCAGCCTTGCGCGGCTTTCGAGCGCCCGGGGAGCGACTCTTCCTCGCCCCACTCCCCAGAAACGGAAGTCTTTAGTCGTTCCTTCCCGGGGCGCGATCCAAAGTTCCACACAGAACGTTGCAGGCCCCTAGAGCAGGGCGATTTCGGCTCCCTGAGAGCAGACCTTCCCTGCCCGGTTCGATGTCGCCGGATCCCCGGACGGACTCGAGTCTTACCATGGCGGCGGCGTGCAGGCCTCCTGTGGAAGAGAAAGCGGAAGTTACGTAATAGTCTTATATAGCGAACAGTCGGAAGGGGCGGGGTAATGTTGGTGTAGCTTCCGGAAACGGCATGTGCCGGCGTCCACTGGACTTCAGAGAGTCCGAATTAGTTGCTGCAACTTCCGGCGTGCCCTCTTTACTGCTCGTCAGGTTTTGGGGTGTGAGAGCCGCGAAGGTTCCGGGGGAGATGGCGCTAAGACTCCCCGTTCCCGCTTGTGCCCGGTGAAGTGGTTAGCGCGCAGAGGGAAGGCTGAGTGAAACATTTACCGCAAACACCTGGGACCGATCTCGCGCTGTGCAACGCCCTCTAGACGTGTAGTTCCACTCGGGAGGACGGACTCGCGCGACTGACAGCTGCCGGAAGTGAGGCTGCGCGAATGGCCGCCGCCGCCACCATGGCGGCCGCTGCCCGGGAGCTGGTGTTGCGGGCCGGGGCCTCAGACGTGGAGGAGGAGGAGGGCCCGCTGGTGAGAACGCAGGGCTTTTTCTCCTCCGGCGTCTCGTTCGGTCGTCCTCGCGTCTGAAAGACCCGGGCTGGGTTTAGTCAGGGCGGGAGCCCGGCGGCGGCCGGAGATGCGCTCCGTAGCCCTCCCTGGGATCGGACCCGAGCTTGAGCAAGGACCAGAATGGTCGACTGCAATTCCGGGGCACAATTTCAATTAACCTCCAGGTTTGGGGGCAGAATAGAGAAGCCGTGCTGTCTAAGTGTTAAGAACGTGGGGGCAGATTGTTTGCGTTTTAGTTCCAGCTCTGCTACTCACGCTGTGTGTCCTTGAGCAAGTTAGCTACCTCTCTCCATCACTTTCTATACCCATAAAGGTGAAGGAAATTATAAGACATACTGTTACAGGCAAGGAACAGGGGAAACTGAGGCAGAAAATTAGGATAAGGCCAAACTGTGAGTAATTTGCAACTGGCCTGCCAATAACCAACCACTATCTTCCCCAGCCACGGACACTCCTAATGAATGCGGAAAGCCCGGCGGAAAGCCGGAAGGAAAAAATGGCACTTTTACTCTTAAGCAGAGAAGCCAGCAGTGTCAGGGCTGGGCAAGATAAAGTTGCCAGGATTCTGGGAAGACCACAACAAGAAAACCTTCAGACTTAATCTGAATAACCAAGATATTCAGCAAAAGAATCTTTTGAAACCTACAGACAGGAGGGCATATTACTCCTCCAGCCTGCTCCAGACATTCGCTTTTCCGGATTCGCCGGAAAAGCCCATCTGTGCTCCAAGCCAGATGAAATAGATTTGCTTGCTTCGCTTTCTCAATAAAGTTGCACGCTTTAATTGCTTTAATAAATTGACTGTTCACAACACAGTCAAGGTCTCTCGTATAAATTCATTTAGATGAGAAGACAGGGATCAAAGTTGGGGACAGCCCTCTCCCACTAGTTCAGGGGGCTCTCCTGTCTGGTAACACCTCTGGTGTCGGTGAGGGGCCTGTAACACTACAGTATAGGTTGTTGGATAGATCAGTGAGTGTAATTAAGGCGGCACCTGGCATGCAGGTAAACACTGTTAGCTGGCATTTCTAGAAAGACTGGAGCTCCCCAGAGGGATTGTGATAGAATACCTAAAATAGCAGAAGTCTGGGCTCCTAACTTCAACTGCAAGTTCTGCAACTCCTAATTTTTCCCATCCATTCTCTGTGGATGGCCTGGCTCCTTGTTCCCTGCCATCAGCCCCAAGTCATAGATTGGGTACAATGTGAGACTATTGGAATTTTTCACACAGTACCTATGGCTGCCCCTTGAAGGATTAGGGATTATTCCATTATAGATAGATAGGTAGGTAGATTTTACATATATATATATATATATATATATATATATATATATATAGCGAGAGAGAGAGAGAGAGAGAGAGAGAGAGATTGGTTTGTGTGTGTGTGTGTTTTATTAATCCTCACCGAGGATATTTCTCCTTTGATTCTTAGAGTGTAAGGGGGGCGAGAGACAGAAAACATCCATATGAGCCCTAGCTTGTTTGGCTCAGTGCATAGAGCAGGTCCCAGGTTCGATTCTGGTCAAAAGCACATCCCCAGGTTGCAGGCTCCATCCCCAGTAGGGAGCGTGCAGGAGGAGCCAGTCAATGATTCTCTCTCATCATTGATGTTTCTATCTCTCCCTCTCCATTCCTCTCTGAAATCAATAAAAATATTTTTTATTTTATTTTTTTTACATTCTTTATTAAATTATTATCTGTACATATTTTAACATTGCCCCCCTCCCCATACATACCCTCCCTCCCCAGAGTTTTGTGTCCATTGGTTGTACTTATATGCATGTATACAAGTCCTTCGGTTGATCTATTATCTCCCCCTAAAAATATATTTTAAAAAGAAAACATTGATAGGAGACAGAGACACATTGATTGGTTGCCTCCCACACATGCCCCGAGTGGGCTGGGGATCGAGCCTGTAATTGAGATATGTGCTTTTTTTTTTTTTTTTTTTTTTTAATATGTTTTTATATACTTCAGAGAGAGGAAGGGAGAGAGAGAGAAATAAAAACATGCATGATGAGAGAATCATTGGTCCCCTGCCTCCTGCACACCCACTGCTGGGTATCTAACCTGCGTCCCGGACTGGGAAGCAATCATGACCTCCTGGTTCATAGGTGAGTGCTCACCACTGAGCTACACCAGCCGGGCGAGGTATGGAATTGACTGGAATTGAACCCAGGACCCTTCAGTCCTCAGGCCGACCTCTATCCACTGAGCTAAACCCGTTAGGCTCCATTATATTTTGTTCCCTTTTCCCCTGTGTCCTTTCTCATGAACTTATCCCTGTCCAGGGGAGCGGTCCTGATCTGCAGGAGCCGTTGCAGCTCGGAGTGTTGGACCTCACCTCTGATGAGTTTATCCTGGATGAAGTGGATGGTAAGTGATGGCCCAGGGTGGGTGCAGAGAGGCAAGGGGGCTGGAAGTAACGAGGCGGGGATTGGTGTGCAGATGTTCACTGTGGGGAGAGGGAGCTGTGAACTGAACCATTATAATGAACTCTTATTTCCAGTTCACATTCAGGCAAATCTGGAGGATGAGTTGGTAAAGGAAGCTCTTAAAACGGTGAGACTTTCTACTATACTAACCTGCCCTCCCCTTGAGCCTATATCCCGGTGTCTTACCCGCTGATTCTGCTCAGTGGCCCTCACTGTGCCTCCTCTTGAACTGCAATGTCTGTTCTCCAGGGTGTGGATCTCCGTCACTACTCAAAGCAGGTTGAGCTGGAGCTACAACAGATTGAGCAGAAGTCCATTCGGGATTGTATCCTCCAGCAGAGGAAAGGGGGGTGTCATTAAAACGGGGGTGGAGGGTGGAGTGTGGTGCAGACAATTTGGCTGGGGGTGACCTCTTCTCTCTCAGGGTTCTAGCACCTCAGAGAGAAACTGGAGAGGTCCTGCAGGTCTGAGGATCTCCATCATCACCGAGAGGCCCCTTGACTTTCTGTGGGTCAGATATCCAAGAGAGTGAGAACATAGCGTCACTACACAACCAGATCACGGCCTGCGATGCTGTCCTCGAGGTTAGTCACCATGACCTGGAACCCCTCAAATAACCTGAAACCAGATCATGGTCTTGAGTGCCATTCTTCTTCTTCTCCTTCTCCTCCTTATTCTCATTCTTATTCTTATTCTTATTCTTATTCTTATTCTTATTCTTATTCTCATTCTTTTTTTTTTTTTTTAAATATATTTTATTGATTTTACCCAGAGAGGAATTGAGAGGGAGAGAGAGTTAGAAACGTCGATGAGAGAGAAACATCGACCAGCTGCCTCTTGCACACCCCCCACTGGGGATGTGCCCGCAACCAAGGTACATGCTCTTGACCGGAATCGAACCCAGGACCTTTCAGTCCGCAGGCCAACGCTCTACCACTGAGCCAAACCGGTTTTGGCTTATTCTTATTCTTATTCTTAATTACTTTGTTAATTCTCACCCAAGGATATTTTTCCATTGATTTTTAGGGAGAGTGGAAGGGAGAGGGAGAGGCAGAGAGAAACATCAATGTGAGAGAGACACATTGATTGGTTGCCTCCTGCATGTACCCCAACCAGGGTGGGGTAACCTGCAACCAAGGTATGTGCTCTTGACCAGAATCAAACCAGGACCCTTCAGTCCACAGGCCAACGCTCTATCCTCTGAGCCAAACCAACCAGGAGGGTGTCATTCCTTAGGTCGTCAACCTCAGGTGGGGAGCAAGCCACTTGTAATATGACCTCAGTAGCCTTTTTTGTTGGTATTGCCATAACTGATGTTATTTGCCATTGACCTTTGGGGTACCTCTTCCCTCATCACCTGCTACCCTCATGGGTTGATTGGTACTGGAGACGTCACCAATGAACTTGGGTGGCCCACTTGTCCCCTGCTAGCCCTGTGGGGCTCCAGCGGATCTTCTGCCTCTTTCCCAGCGCATGGAGCAGATGCTGGGAGCTTTTCAGAGTGACCTCAGCTCCATCAGCTCGGAGATCCGGACGCTGCAGGAGCAGTCAGGGGCCATGAACATTCGGCTTCGAAACCGCCAGGCAGTTCGAGGGAAACTTGGGGAGCTTGTCGATGGTCTGGTTGTGCCCACTGCTCTGGTCACGTGAGTTACTAGTTTGAAGGGCCACAGGGTTTATGGCAGGCAGCTGGGCTGGGCTGACCTAACCTACTTACCACATGGGATTCCTGGCTTCAGGTCACCAAGTGCCTTCCAGAAGTTGGCGGTTGAGTCGACGACCCTTTCTAACCTTGATGCATGCTTTAGGCATCAAAGACTAGGAATCATCCCGGGTCAGGGGTGCAGTGAGGGACCCAAGGACAGAAAACTGTTCGTAAACCCTGACTACGACACAGAAAGAGGGAAAGGAGAGAGGTTGGACGTCAAGCATATGACACCGAGTCTAGGGATGCTGGGTCTCCCAACCCGTCCACCCCTCCCTGCTACCTAGGGCAATTCTGGAGGCGCCAGTGACAGAACCCAGGTTCCTGGAGCAGCTGCAGGAACTGGATGCCAAGGCAGCTGCAGTCCGAGAGCAGGAGGCTAGAGGCACAGCGGCCTGTGCTGACGTCAGGGGTGTGCTCGACCGGCTGCGGGTCAAGGTGAGGGCGGGGGGGATAGCCCAGAGCCTAGAACCCCTCCCAAAACCTCCCCCCCTTCCCCCGCCACAGCTCATGCTCACATCCTGCGTTCCCGAGGACCTTAAAAACTGGCTCTTCTCCTCCCCTCCTCCTCTTAGCATCTGTCACTCCCCTCCGTGCTCCCCATGGAAAGCCGTGGCAGCTTCATGCCCTCCTTGTCCCCATACCTAGGCCGTGACGAAGATCCGGGAGTTCATCCTTCAGAAGATTTATTCCTTCAGAAAACCGATGACCAACTATCAGATCCCCCAGACGGCCCTGCTGAAGTACAGGTCACATGGGGATGGCCTGCGCTTTGGGCAGCCCCGTGCGGTGTCGGGTTTGCTGGGAGGCAGGGACACTGACGGCCCCCGGCCCTGCAGGTTCTTCTTCCAGTTCCTGCTGGGCAACGAAAGGGCAACAGCCAAGGAGATCCGGGACGAGTATGTGGAGACGCTGAGCAAAATCTACTTGTCCTACTTCCGCTCCTACCTGGGGCGGCTCATGAAGGTGCAGGTGAGGCCACGGCGCCGGGCCGGGAGGACCTGGGGGAGGGGGGCAGTGTGAAAACAGATTCTCTGTGGTTCAGTGGGCAGAAATGGTTACCAGTTCCTTTCCTTTTCTCTCCAGTACGAGGAAGTCGCTGAGAAGGATGACCTCATGGGCGTGGAAGACACAGCAAAGAAAGATATCCTGAGCTGACCCTGTGCTCGGCCTGGGGAGCCGGGGCTTCTGACTCCGGACTCCAAGGCCCTGCTTCTTACCTTTCTCTGGGGGACCTGAGCCTTTGAGAATGTGAGGAAGGCGATGGCCATCCTTCCCGGGAAAGTGTCATTTTGGTCCTCAGTTTTGCATGTGATGTCAAGGTGTAGAGGTCTCCGGAAGCACTTTCACAGACCTCGGGTGAAGTGGGGCACTGGTTCTGGGAAAAGAGGGGCCTCTAGACTGTCGGCTGCTGTAGGCCCCGGAGGAACTGGATCTGATTTTCTGTCTCAGCTGTGATCTTATTTCCCTGACTCTGACCTTCACGATTCTTTTCAAAGCCGTCCCTGCGAAGCAGAAACACCATCTTTACCCTGGGGACCCGTGGCTCTGTCATCTCCCCCACTGAGCTGGAGGCCCCCATCCTGGTGCCCCACACCGCCCAGCGGGGAGAACAGAGGGTAGGAGGGAGGGTGAGCGTCAGTCGGGAGGGGGTGCCGAGAGGCTGGCTGCGGCGGGGTGGGGAGGTCGAGCTTCCCATCCTGCAGGCCCTCCGTCAGCCCCTGGGATGGAGGAGTGCCTTTTCTGGGCTCCCTAGTGCACTGATTCCTAGAAGGCTGGGCCGTGGGCTTGGGGCACATGGGGAAGAGCCTCCCGGGGCAGCTGGGGAGGGATGTGCAGGAGTAGCACAGCAGGTGAGGGCTGGGCTGTTTTCTCGTCCCCCTTTCCCCCTTCAGTACCCACCTATTCAGGATGTTTCAAAACAGCCTAGACTCGGATTAGACGAGGAGGGTCTCCCGAGCTCTCAGTACCCAGGTTTACTGATTTCCCAGCCACACCCACAGGGAGTCATTGCTGGGGTTCGTCCCTCTGTCTCTTCTTTACCCTTCCCTCCTAGTATCCATTTGAGGCGCTCTTCCGCAGCCAGCACTATGCCCTCCTAGACAATTCCTGCCGGGAATACCTTTTCATCTGTGAATTCTTCGTTGTGTCTGGCACGGCTGCACACGACCTCTTCCATGCTGTCATGGGCCGCACGCTCAGCATGACCCTGGTAAGACCCCTGCCCTAGCGCCTGTGCTTGCACACTCATGTCCTCCGTCCTCATCCACACCATGGGAGGGCCATGGCTCTGTTGGTAACGAAACCAGGACCCTCATACTAAAACGTCTAAGCCTTGCCAGCTGGTGTGTCTCAGTAATTGAGCATTGACCTGTAAACCAGGAGGTCACAGTTCGATCCCCGCTCAGGGCACATGCCCTGGGTTGTGGGCTCAATCCCCGGTAGGGGACGTGCAGAAGGCAGCCAATCAATTATTCTCTCTCATTGATGTTTCTATTTCTCTCTCCCTCTCTAAAACCAATTTAAAATATATATTTTAATATATTTTATTGATTTTTTGCAGAGAGGAAGGGAGAGAGATAGAGAGAGAGAAATATCAATCAGCTGCCTCCTGCACACCCCCTCCTGGGGATGTGCCCCCAACCAAGGTACATGCCCTTGGCTGGAATCGAACCTGGGACCTTTCAGTCCGCAGGCTGACGCTCTATCCACTGAGCCAACCGGTTTTGGCAAAAAAAATATTTTAAAAAATAGAAATAGTGCTCACTTTGGCAGCACATATACTAAAATTGGAATAATACAGAGAAGATTAGCCCCTGCGCAAGGATGACATGCAAATTCCTGAAGTGTTCCATATTTTTTTTCCTTTTTTTTTTTAAAATTAAATTATTATCTGTGTACATATTTTAACATTACCCCCACTCCCATACATACCCTCCCTCCCTAGAGTTTTGTGTCCATTGGTTGTACTTATATGCATGTATACAAGTCCTTCGGTTGATCTCTTATCTCCCCCAGATCTCCCTACTCTCCCCGCTGTAATTTTACAGTCTGCTTGTTGCTTTACTGTCTTTATATCTGACTTTTGGTTTGTCAGTTTATAATGTTCTTTAATGTCCATAAATGAGTGAAGCCATGTGGTATTTCTCTTTCATTGACTGGCTTATTTCACTCAGCATGATGTTCTCTAGTTTTATCCAGGTTGAATATCTGCAAATGATGAGAATTTTAAAAACACAAAAATGAAACATCTAAGCTTTGTACTCCCAGCGTGACTACCTACAAAACCCTTAAAGTTTGGGGTCCCCAAGGCTACCCCTACTGCTGATCCACACCCAGACAGTAGCTGAGAGGCCCCTAAACCTCAGTGCTTAGCCCTGAATTCTGTACTAGGCTCGTGATCATAGACCCTGTGAGCAAGGCAGCGGACAGAGCAGGGCAAGGGGCATTTCCCTTTTTCGGCCTCCCTCCTTCCCTCCCTCCTTCCTTCCTTCCCTCCCTCCCTTCCCTTCCCTCCTTCCCTCCCTCCCTTCCTCCCTTTCCTTCCTCCCTTCCTCTCTGCCTCCCTCCCTCCCAGGGCTGCATCCCCATAGGAGCACATGCATTTGTCTCTGGCTGCTGGGAAGGACAAAGTAACTCTTTTAGTCCTCTCCCTGTTCTTAAATCACAGAAGCACCTGGAGTCCTATCTCGCTGACTGCTATGATGCCATTGCTGTTTTTCTCTGTATCCACATCGTCCTCCGATTCCGCAACATTGCAACAAAGAGGGATGTTCCCGCCCTGGACAGGTCACTGAGTTCTGGTCCTTGAAGCCCTGCTGGCCTTGAGCTCTTGGTCGTACAGAACCCTGCCCTTAGCCTCCTACTGACCTGATACCAGTGACCCTAATCCATTCGCCTGCCAGGAGGCAGCACTGCTGGCCTGACTCACCTTTCATACCCGGCCCTACAGCACCAACCCCCAGCTCTTAACCTGCAAGATGCCCCAGGATGGGACGGGCTTTCCTCACCCTAACACAAGCACTCCTCCCCCACCACTCGCCCACCCCCCCGACCCTGACATTCCTGGCCAGCTGATCGCTGATTCGGATTGAGCCCACAGGTACTGGGAGCAGGTGCTTGCCTTGCTGTGGCCGCGGTTTGAGCTGATCCTGGAGATGAATGTGCAGAGTGTCCGAAGCACTGACCCTCAGCGCCTTGGGGGACTGGATACTCGGCCCCACTATGTGAGCGAGGGCCAGGGTAGCAGAGGTCCTTGAAGGCAGGGCTCTAGACTTCAGTTTGGGGGGTTGTCTCCACATTCTTTTGTGCCTGGCGGGATGTCTAGCTAACCGGCGTGAGGGGCAGTCCAGGAGCGTTACATTCAGGGGGCTGGGCACTGGTGGTTGGGTTGGAGGTGGGAGTCACACACAGGTTGGTTGGCCAGCTCAGGGGAGTGAGAGGCGGTTGTGGCTGGGTCAGGAGGTTGGGGTGATTTTTGTTTCCACCTTCTTTCTCCTAGATCACACGGCGATACGCAGAGTTCTCCTCTGCCCTTGTCAGCATCAATCAGACAATCCCCAACGAGCGGACGATGCAGCTGCTGGGGCAGCTCCAGGTGAGGGCGGCCGCGGCCGAAGCCGTGGGAGTGTGCGGAGGGCTGTGCTCACCTTCTCCTGTCACCTCTGGGCTTTTCCAGGTAGAAGTGGAGAATTTCGTCCTCCGAGTGGCAGCGGAGTTCTCCTCAAGGAAGGAGCAGCTTGTCTTTCTGATCAACAACTACGACATGATGCTGGGCGTGCTGATGGTAGGAGGCACTCTGCCTTCTGCCCCCCCTCACCCCCGGGAATCAGGGGCCCCATTGTTCTGTAGCTCTGAGGGCTTGCTTTTGTGGGTTCATTGGTTTATTCTGGAGTCTGGCCAGTGAGTAAATGTGGAAGGAAGGGGATATCCTGCAGTGAGGCCTGCCTCTCCCGAGCTTGCTATTTCCCTTTGTCTTCCCTTAGGAGCGGGCTGCAGATGATAGCAAAGAGGTCGAGGGTTTCCAGCAGCTGCTCAATGCTCGGACACAGGTAGGGATGTGGGGAAAGGAAAGGAACAGCCGTGTGTGTGTGTGTGTGTGTGTGTGTGTGTGTGTAGGGAGTGGCAGTTACTGGACTCCATCTACACAGAATTGGAATAATTCCTGGTTCACAGCATGTCATTATTGGTCTATTTAAAAAAAAAAAAAAAAAAAAAAATATATATATATATATATATATATATATATATATATATATATATATATTATTGATTTTTTTAGAGAGGAAGGGAGAGGGATAGAGAATCAGAAACATCGATGAGAGAGAAACATCTACCAGCTGCCTCCTGCACACCCCCCACCGGGGGATATGCCCGCAACCAAGGTACATGCCCTTGACCGGATTTGAACCTGGGACACTTCAGTCCTCAGACTGACGCTCTATCCACTGAGCCAAACCGGTTCGGCAATTGGTCTATTTTTTTTTTTTTTAAATATATTTTATTGATTTTTCACAGAGAGGAAGAGAGAGGGATAGAGAGTTAGAAACATCGATGAGAGAGAATCATCGATCAGCTGCCTCTTGCACACCCCCTACTGGGGATGCGCCCGCAACCAAGGTACATGCCCTTGACCGGAATCGAACCTGGGACCTTTCAGTTCCCAGGCCAACGCTCTATCCACTGAGCCAAACCGGTCCCGGCCTATTTTTTTTTTTAAATAAATTTTTATTGTTCATATTGTTACAAATGTTCCTCCCCCCACCCCCCCCCATTGCTCTCCTCCACCAGGTTCCCACCCCACCCTCTGCCCTTTCCCCACCCCCCATTGTCCTAATCCATAGGTTCACAGTTTATGTTCAGTCTCTTCCCACATCCCCCTCTCCCCTTTTCCCCAAGAATCGTCAGTTCACTCCCCTTCCATACCTCTGATTCTATTATATTCCACTTGGTCTATTTTTAAAAAAATATATTTGATTACAGAGAGAGGGAGAGGGAAAGGGAGAGGGAACATCCTGGTTCATAGGTCGACGCTCAACCACTGAGTCACGCAGGCGTGGTATTTTGTATATTTTTAATGTTATGAACACCCTGAGCCTACAATATACCTTAACAATAACCAGTCTCAGAGTGTGAATTCCTCTTCATCCCATCTCCCTGCCTTTCACATAGAAGCGCCTGGTGACCTGCCTGCTGTGTTTATCATGCTCTTGCTTTTAAAAATTTAGCTATAGCTAAAGCCGTGGCTGGATAACTCAGTTGGTTAGAACAGCATCCAGATAAGCCAAAGTTGTAGGTTTGATCCCTGGTCAGGGCACATACAAGGATAAACCAATGGCTGGGTCAGTGGGGCTCAGTGGTTGAGCGTCAACCTATGAACCAGGAGGTCACAGGTAAATTCCTAGTCAGAGCACATCCCCAGATTGCAGGCTTGAACCCCATTGAGAGGTGTGCAGGAGGCAGCCGATCAATGATTCTCATCATTGATGTTTCTATCTCTCCCTCTCCCTTCCTCTCTGAAATCAATTTAAAAATATTTTTTTTTTAAAAAAGAACCAACTGATGAATATATAAGTGGAACAATAGATCATTGTTTCTCTCCCTCTTTCTCACTCTAAAAATCAATTAAGAATATAGCTATGTCAAGACAATAATTATTTGTATAATAGAGGCCTGGCCTGTGCCCTCTCACAGTGTGGGAGCCCTGCCATCTATCAGCCCAAAGAGGTAGGTCCCGCCCACCCATCTGGGGCTCCTCGATGGATTGCCCAAAGAGGTAGGCTGTAGCCTTGGGACCCACCTCCATGTCACGCATGCACCGTCAAGTCCCTGCCCACCCACGCATGCCTTGCCCCACACGCCTTGCCATGCACACAGCCCCGCCCACCGGCGTGCACCTGCTGCACACACAACCTCCTTCTGTGAGGGCGTCACAACCGCATAGGCATTTTATTGGTTCTTTTACAGAGAGGAATGGAGAAGGATAGAGTTAGAAACATCTATGAGAGAGAAACATCAATCAGCTGCCTCCTGCATACCCCCTACTGGGGATCTGTCCACAACCAAAGTACATGCCCTGAATAGGAATCAAACCTGAGACCTTTCAGTCCGCAGGCCGACCCTCTATCCACTGAGCCAAACCAGTCAGGCCCGCATAGGCTTTTATTATGATAGATATTTTTAATTTTATAACAACAGAATCACAGGATTTTTTCAAGCATCATTTTTCTAATATGATCACACATTATTACACATGGCTGTAGTTCATTCTTTTTTACTGTTGGATCATGTTACTTATGTGAATATAACATGTGTTCCTGTAAGAGGACATTTAGATTACTTCCAGTTTTTTGCTACTGTGAAGTTTGTTTTATAAACTATTATGTCTTCTTATTTTACATTTTACTTTTTCAATTACAGTTTACTTTCAGTATTATTTTGCTTTAGTTGAGGTGAACAGCAAGGTGGTTAGACAATCAGATATTTTACAAAATGTTACCCCCAATATTTCCAGTACTGAATTGATACCGTGCATAGTTACTACAATACTATTGTAATATTTTTAATTTACTTTTATTGTTGAGAATATTATAGATGTCCCCCATTTTCCCTCCTTTGCCCACCCCCAGGCCTTCACTGCACTATTGTCTTTGTCTATGGGCTATGCATATCTTATCTAATAAAAGTATAATATGCTAAGTGTCCTACCCATTGGTTGACCACCAGTCACTATGACGTGTACTGACCATCAGGCGGCAGACACTCCAATTGGTAGATTAACTTGCTTCTGGGGTCCAGCTGATCAGGACTGGAACAGAGATCCCTTCCCAGCTGGCCAACCTCCTGTGGTCCCTTCCCGGCTGGCCAGCCCTGATGGCCCTGATCAGGACTGGGTGAGATGGCCCTGATCGATCCCAATTGCAGGTCTGGCCAAAGGTCCCCACCAGTGCATGAATTTGGGTACCAGGCCTCTAGTATGCATTAAGTCCTTTGACAATATTAATGAGTATATTCCCTATCTAGGGGTGTCGAACTCAATCAGAGAAGGGGCCAAAAATCTAAAATTCAGCCTAAATTGCGGGCCGAATGGTTTACTGAACAGTCATAAACTGACAATGTCATAAACTGACAGCGGAGTGCAGTGATGACAGCGCGGTGCGGGCCACATTGCAAGGCCTGGCCGGCCGGATTTGGCCCGCGGGCCTTGTGTTTGACACATGTGCCAGTGTAGTTTACATCCCCATGACTTCTGTAACTATCTGTTTGTACTTATTAATCCCTTCACCTTTTTCACCTAGCCCCAAGCCCTCTGCCCTCTATCAGCTACCAGTTTGCTCTGTGCATCTATGAGTCTTTCCAATTTTGTTTGTTTATTTTGAACACTTATGTCTTTTAGAGCACATAAATGTAGATAAGTTTTTTATGTAGGTAAATTTTATTTCAAAATCAATAAAAACATTTTTTAAAATATATTTCATTGATTTTTTACAGAGAGGAAGAGAATGATAGAGAGTTAGAAACATCGATGAGAGAGAATCATCTATCAGCTGCCTCCTGCACACCCCCTACTGGGGATGTGCCACAACCAAGGGACCTTTCCTCTATCCACTGAGCCAAACCGGTTTCGGCAATAAAAACATTTTTTTTAAAAGAGCTCTTTATAGCTGAGACCGGTTTGGTTCAGTGGATAGAGCGTCAGCCTGCGGACTCAAGTGTCCCGGGTTCAGTTCCGGTCAGGGACATGTACCTTGGTTGCAGGCACATCCCCAGTGCGGGGTGTGCAGGAGGCAGCTGATCGATGATTCTCTCATCGATATTTCTAACTCTATCCCTCTCTCTTCCTCTCGGTAAAAAAAAAAGGTCAATAAAATATATTTTAAAAAGAAAAAAAGAGCTCTTTATATATTGAAAAGCTCATTAATCATCACAGCTGGTCAATGATTCTCATCATTCTGATCTTTTGTTGGTTATATGGATTGCAGATATTTTCCAAATGTGTTTTATCTTTTTATTACTTTTTTAATCTTTATTGTTGAGAATTATTGTTTTGGGTTTCTTTGGATAAATGTCCAGAACTGTAATTACTGGGTCCTTCTTTGTCTCTTGTTATATAGCCTTTGTATTGAAGTCTTATTTTGTCTTGTATAAGTATTGCTACCTCAGCTTTTGTTTGTTTGTTTCCATTTTCATGAAATATATTTTCCCATCCCTTTACTTTCAGTCTCTCAGCCTCTGTATGTCTTTTGATTGAAACATTTAATCAATTTTTATTTAAAGTAATTATTGATAGATATGTATTTGTTGCCATTTTATTATTCATACTAGTATCCTGGTATATGGATTTGTGCACATTGAGAGAAAATTAATTAGAAGAAATATTTTAATATTGCTATTTGACCTTTCTCTATGATAGAAGTGTCAACCAAATTCACAATTGACAATTCAGATTGAAACACACGTATGTGATTGGCACCAGCAAGAGCTTTATATGTATAGCACATGCGTGAGTCAACTTAGCCTTTTATAGATATAGAATAAACTTGCTTAATTAGGCCTGCTTTCTGATGTAGCTAAACTTTTTTTAGCCCTGTGAAGCACCCCAACTTTTCTTTCAGGTAATTGTTAGCAACACAGCAGTAAATATCAACACGAAGCAGATTATAATATTATCGTAGATCTCACAGGGAGAACAAAGGGTAAAATATTTAACTGCAACAATGTTTGACTATATTCTGTGCAGTGAGAAAACCTGAAGTCATTTTCAAGTTCCACTATTTCTTCTTTTCAGTTGGGTCACGTTTCTAAACTTACTAAATCTTAGTTTTCCTGCTAATGAAAAGAAAATACGATTCTACCAAGTCTCCTATCTACCAACTCCAGGACTTCTGTGAGGATCAAATGAGAGGAGGCACAAGAAAATGCTTCACATTTAGTTACAGTGTAAAATGTTTACACCTGGCTATAAAGCAAGTCGAGTTCCTGGGCTGAAGAAATTTCAAGGAGGCTAGTTGCTAGGGAGAGGAAGTTGGACATTGCTATGTGACATTATTACCTAGCGCCCAAAGCACTGTTTCAGACCTGGGCTATGGGCTCCATTTTGCACCATGGAGTCTTGGCAGCCTTGGCTGCAATTTGTCACTGCAGGGTGGTGGCGGGCTTATTTCCCACTTGGGGGAAGCTGAGTGTTTGTCAGTGCCAGGTCCTTAGTGCTGTTTATCTTTAAATGGCCAGTGTGTGTCATGGCAGCTACTGTGTTGAGCATCTGCCCCCTGGTGGTCAGTGTGTGTCATAGCTACCGGTCAGACCAACACTTAGCTTTTAGTACAGTGGTGCCTCGCATAACGAACGCCTCGCACAGCGAACTTTGGACAGGTTTTTCATGAAACCATCGGCCAAAAAGCAGAAAATGGATGAAGATGTGCAAGATTCGGTAGACTCTACTTAGTCTGTCTTAAAATTAAAAAAATGTGTGTTTTTTTTTTAAAAAAATTATGTTTTTAGATGTATCTAAATAAAAATATGTCATCTTAGCATATTTTTTTTATGTCATCTTAGCATATTTTATGCTACAGAACGAATTATTTTTTTTAACATGTATTGTTATGGGAAAACGCGTTTCACATAACGAACTTTTTGCATAACAAGCTTGCTCCTGGAACGAATTGAGTTCGTTGTGTGAGGTACCACTGTATATAGATTTTTTTTTTTTTTAAACTTTTAAAGAAGATATTTTATCACTTCTTGTAATACTGGTTTTGTGGTGATTAACTCCTTTAGCTTTTTCTTATCTGGGAAGCTCTTTATCTGACTTTCTATTCTAAATCTTTGCTGGGTAGCATAATCTTGATTATAGGTCCTTGATTTTCATCACTTTGTATTCAATGCCAATTTCATTTGGCCTGCAAGGTTTGTATTGAGAAATCAGCTGACAGACTTATGGGAGCTCCCTTGTAGACAACTAACTGCTTTTTTCTTGCTGCTTATGAGCCTCTCTTTGTAGCTCTCACGAGAGTCTCAGCTTTCCCACTCGGGGCTGGCGTCAGGCTCAGTTTTCGGATAGCAGAGTTGCCATGGCCATTTACCTTCTGGTAGCCTTGCCCCTCTTTCCAGCCCTAACCCCAATTTCTTGTTGCTCTGCTCCCATTTAAGTTTAGTTTCTGGGTTTGTTGTTGTTTTTAGGAGGGGAGCCTTGAAGATTTCCCCTACCTCTTGTGAGACCAGCAGTTTCTTAAAGTATATGACCTTTGCTATGGGAATGTTCTAAGGATCTAGTCAGTCATGATGCCGGAATTGGAAAAAATCTGCTGACACCAGGACACTCAATTGTATGTGTATGTGTGTGTGTGTGTGTGTTTCTCCAGGAATTCATTGAGGAGTTGCTCTCTCCCCCTTTTGGGGGTCTGGTGGCATTTGTGAAGGAGGCTGAGGCTCTGATTGAGCGTGGACAGGCTGAGCGACTTCGAGGGGAAGAAGGTATGAGGATGGTGTGGTATTATAGAAAAGGGGTCAATGGTAAGGTGACTAGAAATGAAAAATGAGAGGATGTGGATTATATGGGGAGTGGGTGGGTCAGGAAAGAATGGGTTGGGAGAACACCAGAAGAGAGGGTTTGGATGATGAGGATGGCTGTGCTGTGGGGAGGACTTAGTGGGATCAAAGATCACTTAGCCTAGTTTCTATGAAATACTGTCTTTTTCCTCCTGCCATCAGCCCGTGTTACTCAGCTGATCCGTGGCTTTGGTAGTTCGTGGAAATCCTCGGTGGAGTCTCTGAGTCAGGATGTGATGCGGAGTTTCACCAACTTCAGAAATGGAACGAGCATCATCCAGGTGACCTGCAGCTCCCAGCTCCCACTCCCACCCTGCCCCATCGCTAATTTCCCCCTTTTCCTTGGGCTCAGCATCATCCAAATGACCCTCGATCTTCAACTACCAGCTGTGCCCAAAGTTCTGAATAAGCTCCAACCTGATTCTTTAAAAAATATATATATTTTATTGATTTTTTTTTTTTTATAGAGAGGAAGGGAGAGGGATAGAGTTAGAAACATCGATGAGAGAGAGACATTGATCGGCTGCCTCCTGCATACCCCCCACTGGAGATGTGCCTGCATTCAAAGTACATGCCCTTGTCCGGAATCGAACCTGGGACCCCCTCCAGTTCGCAGTCTGACGCTCTATCCACTGAGCCAAACCTGCTAGGGCTCCAACCTGATTCTTAATCATCATGTCACAGTCTTGCCCTCCTTGACTTTCTCTGCCCAGGGAGCACTGACCCAGCTAATCCAGCTCTATCACCGCTTCCACCGGGTGTTGTCTCAGCCCCAGCTCCGAGCTCTCCCTGCCCGGGCTGAGCTCATCAACATTCACCACCTCATGGTGGAGCTCAAGAAGCACAAGCCCAACTTCTGATGTGCTGGGTCCGGGGACGCACCAGCCTCTCCATGGACTCCTACAGCCCACCCCGTAACTGTCCTCCCCTTCCTGCCCCTGCATTCCTCCTCGCCTCCCAGCTCTGTGACTGCCTCACCCCCAGGGCCCTGCCTCATCATCGTAAGCTGGATTCCCTTGGCTTTCTGAATCTCCCAGTGTCTTTATGTTTCCCAGAACCACCTTTCCAAAACAACTTTACCATTCTCCCAACTTTGTCACAACCCTCCACCCCTGAAAAAAAAAACCCCACAAAAGCCGAGGCCCTTCTCTCCCTCTGGTAAACCTTCACTTGCCTCCATTTCTGGTTCATTCAACTCTTGTCACCTTGTCCTGAGGTGTGAAGCCTCACGTCTAGGGATCGATGGCAAGGGAAGACTGCCTCTAAGTCACTGATTTTTTTTTTTTTTCGTGCAAAGTGATTTCTGTAGCTTTTTGACCTAAGCTCCTAGCAACTTGAACACTAACCAGTCCCCCTCCTGGCTTGAGAAGTACTTCATGGTCAGTCTGCAGGGAACAATAAATATTTAATATGACATAACACTCCTCTCCCATTTCCTTTCTGCATCCTGGGCCTTCAAGTAGCTCCATCTGTGCTCCAGGGTTACCTCCATCTCTGAATGGGTGCTGGGCTTACCTCCCTTTTGGTGGATGATGAAAAAGTAGGGACATACTATAACATACTCTAACCTCTAGGCCAGAGTAGCTGCCTTGGTTTTAGTGTGGGGGTTATTTCATGAGTAATCTATCTGGTGGAGGAAGGTGGCTCCTGATTAAAATGGCAAATACAAGGGCTGGGCACATGGCCGTGCAACCTCAGGTACTGTCCCCAGAGCTACCTTGGGTCCGCCCTTGAGCTGGCCGTGGGGTTGCCATTCCATTGTCAGCTCACTGGCTGCTCTGGCTCTAGCACCCACACTGTTGGGATGGGGTAAGCCAGGTTTGCAGGGTGTCCTCACCATCTCTGAGTTTGACTTGGAGTCTCCTGCTGCCTCCGCCTATACATCTGATTTGAATTAGACTGGAATGGAGAGACCGGAGGCGCCTTTAGTGCCTATGGGGAAGGTGCGGGCAGTCGGGAAAGTGGAAATTTGGTGATGTTTCCTCTGATTCCTCTGCCCCTAAGGCACAGTCGTTCCCTCCCAGGGGCGGGCGAGTGGTGGGAGGAAATCCGCATCTCGCCGGGGAGGGGGTGCGGGGGAGCCGTTAGAGCGCCGGTGCCAGAGGGTTCCGCGCAGGCAGCGAGGAAGGCCGGTGCGTTCGAGGCGGGGCTCCAGCAGTCGCGGTTGGCGGGCTCCCGATTGGCTGTCGCGGCTGACGAGCTCTCCTGATTGGCTGCTGCGGGGAGGGGCGTGGCGGAGGGCTCCCGCCTTTTCTGGGCTCCCGCCCCTCAGGCTGTCGCAAACCCAGCCGCAGCACCAGCTCCAGCCCGCCGCTGGGAGCGTCTGGGAGGCGCCTGGGGCGGAGGGCGGGGGGCAGTGTCCTTAACTGACCTCACGGGCGCTACCCACTTCCCTCCTCTCCAGCGGTGCCCTCCCTGCCCCAGTCCGCCCAGGCCTGCCCCCGGCTCGGCCGAGTGTTCTGGGCTCGTGCCGGTGGCCCCGCAGTCTGGTCCCTCCACCTCCCACTTCTCGTTCCTCGCCCACCGGCACCGGCCCCCACTTGGAGGTTCCAGCCTAGGGGGCTCCGATGGCCTCACCTTTTCCCCGACTCAGCCTCAGCCGAGGAGCACCGCGGACCCAGGGGCTGGGGCCTGACGGGAGGGCACTGCTTTGCAGAGCGGTCCCCAGAGAAAGGGTCCCCGGACCCCCGTGAGGGGGCGGGCGGCCCCCCCGGAGGCAGCGCGGCTGGGGGGAGAAGGCCAAGGCCGGTGCAGGGCCACCTTGGATTCCCGAACCCAAATATCCCTGCCTGACTATGAGCCGGTGCCTGTGGCTTCCCTGGGGCGCTCAGAGGGTGATGGGCGTGTGGTCCGGAAACCAGGCACCCCAGTTCCGCAGCAGCGCAGTTTGGGGGACACTGAAGGAACCCCTCTGGTGGGATGAAGGAGACGGAAGAGCGTGACAGGGAGCCGCGATGCCTCTGCCGACGCCCAGGGGGCAGCACTGGCCAGGGGATGGGGCTCTCGGCGAGGCTTCTCCCGGGCCCTCCTGGAGCAGAAGCACCGAGGACTCTGCTTCCTTCAGCGGGAAAGCCCTCAGCCCGGCGGCTAGCTGGCCCGTGTGATCCACAGGCTGGAACCGTAGCTTCTGGCGGGCATCACTGCCCCTCCACTTTCTCCCCACTTTTCCTTTTTCTCATGACAGACGCCCTGGCCGCGGGCCCACAAGGACCCGGACAGCACTCCCGGGCAGGGCTAAGCTCAGAGCGGCGTGTCTGCACCAGCGTCCCTGTTCCTGCCCAGTGTCAGAGGAACTGACAGGAACTACCCACACTTTCTGGGGTCTCGGTCCCTTGTCCAAGACTGTGCCCTGGATTTTTAACTGGGTTCTGGGGAACATTTCCTCGGTGTTCAGCTGCGCCGTTTCTGCCAAATATGAGGGTGCCCGCCTCGGCAGCAATCCCATAGCTACTGAATGTGCATGTGCTCCAAGCACAGAGCAAAGGAGGGACTCCTGGCCTGTCCACACGGACCCGCCGCCCTCCCCCCCCAGGGGCGGCTCTTCTGGTTTCAGGAAAGCAGGCGGTAGGAGAAGCAGGCAAATTGACTGGGTTGCAGCACAGATTGGAGGAAAGAAGGAGAAAGCAAGACCAAGACAAAGCTTTGAGGGGAAGCGTAGAGATCAGCTCTCCACCTGGGAATAATGGATGCAGCCATTCACGTTGCATTTTATTTATTTATTTATTTAATATATTTTATTGATTTTATACAGAGAGGAAGGGAGAGAGATAGTTAGAAACATCAATGAGAGAGTCATCGATCAGCTGCCTCTTGCACACCCCCTACTGGGGATATGCCCGCAACCAAGGTACATGCCCTTGACCGGAATCGAACCTGGGACCCTTCAGTCCCCAAGCCGACGCTCTATCCATTGAGCCAAACCGGTCCCGGCTCACGTTGCATTTTAGAGTTTACAAAGTGTTCTTAGATACAGTGTTCATCAAACCAAGACTGGTTGATCCCCTTCTCCGTGTTCTGTGGCCTCTGTCTCGGGAGCAGATACTGCATCTGGCCGATTCACACACTGGCCCTGCTGGAGCTGTTCTCCGTTTCCGATGTCGTAGTGAGCCCGACACCACAGCCACTCAGAGGCTTGGGCCTGTGCCACATTCACCCTTTCTGCCACCACTCCGGACGGAAGGAAAGATGAACGGGCAAGCTTTGGAAAAGGACAGAAGGCGGGACACTTGCAAGATGTAGACAGCAGAGACGAAGGGTCAGAGGCTCATAGGCAGGAAGCAACCTTGTCCACCCGGCTCCCCCGGCCCCGAAGGATCGGCATGTGGCTGGGGAAAGGCCCATTTACGTCCAGTAACCTCAAACCGGAGTTCAGCTTTTCCTCCCGTGATAATAGAGGCAACAAAGCACAGTGGTATGAGCAGTACCTATGACTCACCAAGAGCAATCCCAGCCTTTGTGTCACCTTTCACCTTTCACCTGCAGAAAAGAGGCTCCTGATTGCTTTGTAGTTATGGTTATGGTTACGGTTATGGTTATGGTTACGGTTATGGTTATGGTTATGGTTATGGTTAGCACCACCACTAGATCTTGCCATCACACGTTGGTTTTTTATTTTGATAACTACACTAATTGTTTTCTTTGTAATCCTGAATATTTTATTTTATAGTTAAAAACATATCCTGAGACTTCACCAGACTGCCAAAGGGTAAGAGCCCCTAGATCTCTGATGAAATGGTAGTTCCTGTTTGTTTGTTTTTAATCCTCACCCAAGGATATTTTTTTCCATTGATCTTAGAGAGAGATCAATGGAAGGGGGGGAGGAAAGGGAGAGAGAAAAATATTGATTCAAGAGGCACATTGGTTGCCTCCTGAAGAATGTGACCTGATTAAGAATTGAACCTGCAATCCTGTGATCCACTGGTGGATGCTCTAACCCATTGGTCGGCAAACTCATTAGTCCACAGAGCCAAATGTCAACAGGACCACGATTGAAATTTCTTGACTTGATGAAACCGGTTTGGCTCAGTGGATAGAGTGTCGGCCTGCGGACTGGAAGTTCCCGGGTTCAATTCCGGTCAAGGTCATGTACCTTGGTTGCATGCACGTCCCCAGTAGGGGGTGTGCAGGAGGCAGCTGATTGATGATTCTCTCTCATTGTGTTTCAAACTCTATCCCTCTCTCTTTCTCTCTGTAAAAAATCAATAAAATATATTAAAAAAAAAAAAAGAAATTTCTTCTGAGAGCCAAATTTTTTAAACTTAAACTTCTTCTAACACCACTTCTTCAAAATAGACTCGCCCAGGCTGTGGTATTTTGTGGAAGAGCCACCCTCAAGGGGCCAAAGAGCCACATGTAGCTCGAGAGCCACAGTTTGCTGACCACGGCTCTAACCAGTTAGCAAATCAGCCAGGGCAGTAGTTTCCTGTTTAGCATTTAAAAAAAAATATATTTTATTGATTTTGTACAGAGAGGAAGGGAGAGAGATAGTTAGAAACATCGATGAGAGAGAGTCATTGATCAGCTGCCTCTTGCACACCCCCTACTGGGGATATGCCCGCAACCAAGGTACATGCCTTTGACCAGAATTGAACCCGGGACTTTTCGGTCCCCAAGCCGATGCTCTATCCATTGAGCCAAACTGGTTTCGGCGTGTTTAGCATTTTTTTTACAACCATAGGAGTTGGGAAGGTTTCTTGATGTTTGAACTAAATGCCTGCTTATGTAATTTCTGCCTGTATTTTCTTGCCTCCATTATTACTCAATTATTCATTCTTTCATCATATACAGTATTTAGGAAACACCTTTCTTGTACAACACATGCCACCAGGTTCAAAGCCATCCTCTGTTGCCATGGCTCCCCTGGGGCTCCCAGCTGGGAGAGGAGTGGGGCTGTGCCCTCAGGGCCCCGCCTGCTGCAGCTTGAGGGGGGCGCGGAGGGGGCCCTGTGACAGGCAGTAAGAGGGGGTGTTGTCTGTAGGGAATCTTATGTTAATACTAAACCGGCTTTTTATTGTTACCATGTACCAGCAATTCTACAATAATGTTAAGCACAGTATTCCTCCCCCCACCCCGCCCAGCACACGGGAATTTAGCCACGTCCAGTTCACACATGACGCCCACGAAGCCTAGAGACTTCTCTTCCCCTCCTCAGCTCCCCACGCCACCGCTCCCTGCTCCGGGGTGAGAGGCCCTCCCCCTGAGCCGGGGCCCACCCGCTGGAGTGACAAGGTAACAGCACATCCTGGTGCTCTCTCACTCAGGGCTGCCTTTTTTCCCTTAGCGGGATTTCTTCCCCGAACACTTCTTTTTCTCTTTTATTGGTGTCATCTCTTTTTCACTTCTCCTATTCTCTTTGTATGAGTTTCATGAGCTGACTTTTTTCTACTGTCTCCAGATGACTCTCAAATCACTGGGTTTTAGCCCTGTTTTCTTCTCTGCATAAGGATTTCATTATATAAATTTCCTTCTGAATACTGGTTAGTTATATCTAACAAGTGCTTATATGTTTTATCTCTATCATTATTCAGTTCAACGGATTTTCTAATTTCTACTATATTTTCCTTTATCCAAGGAATATTTAGAAATATATTACTTGATATCTAAACAGTTAAATGCTTTCTTATCATTTTATTATTGATTTATGCCTTTCCAAGGACATAGATTGAATGACTTAATCCTTTGATGATGTTTTGAAGCTTGCTCTGAAAGATGGCATGGGTAAATAAAGTTTGATATAAAAATACGTGGCTTCTTTTGCTGTTGGAGAAAGTACTCTACCTTTGCTGGAGGCCATGCTGTTACCTGTGTTCCTCAGGTGTCTGTGACCTTAGTGGTCTTTCTGTGTGTGTGTGTGTGTGTGTGTGTGTGTTTCTATTGGTTGTTGAAACAGGCATGTAAAAATCTTCCACTATGAGTATGGATTGTTAAATTATTTTTATTTAATCTTGTCGAGTTGTTTTGTGTGTGTGTGTGTGTGTGTGTATGTTTTTATTGATTTCAGAGAGGAAGGGAGAGAGAGAGAAGCATCAATGATGAGAGATAATCATTGATTGGCTGCCTCCTGCATGCCCCCTACTGGGGATCGAGCCTGCAACCCAGGCATGTGCCCTTGACTGGAATTGAACCTGGGACCCTTCAGTCTGCAAACCGACACTCTATCCACTGGGCCAAACCAGCTGGGGCTGTTTTGAATATTTTAACATATGTTTCTCGCTATATATTACCTTGGTTTGGGGAAGGGAAGGAATCATGATGGAACTGCGCTATCCTATTGTCTCCCAAATGGAACTGGGATCAGGGCTCAGTGTACCTTTAGTTCATGATGTGGATCAGCGCCAGGGGAGGTCAGCACCAGGGGGGAGGCTCTGGTGGGAGAAGCCCAGGACACAGCTATGCAGATGACAAAGCGCTCAGGGTCCAGGGCTCCACCCGCTTTGCTGCGGATCCTCAGTATAGACCGCACGTGGGAGAGCAGCTTCTTGATGGGAACACGGATAGGCCAGGCCTAGAGCTAGAAGTCAGGAGGTGCAGTCCTCAGTCGCACAGGGAAGCCTGAAAGACAGTGACCTCCCATTTATATCCCAGGGTCCGTGTGGGGCTTCCCTGTGAGGACAGGGCAAGGCTTGCTCCTGGACCTCCATTGGCCTCATTCCTAGTCCTGCAAAGCCCCACCACAGCATCTGCAGGCATGGTCGCCAGCTCATCCTCACGCCCTGGGCGTTGGCTTTGCTTTTGACAGCTCGTGATTCCAGTTCCTCATCTCCAATTCCTCACCTCCAGCTGCAGGGCACCTCCTTCTTCAAGAAAACTCTGGATTTCCGGGTCTCTCCACGATTAAGTTAACCGCCTGAAGTTTCCTCTGGCCCCGCTTCTCTATCCTCTACTTCCTGAAGACCTCCAATGGTTTTATCTGCAGTGTTCCTGTCTCCGTTTTTACTCCTGAGTGTGGTCCGCAGCCACCAGGCCTAACCAGGGCCTGCAGAGAGCTGGCAGCTGGCTGAGCTGCAAGACTGAGGTGTGTGTGTGTGTGCTGGGGGGGGGGGGGGGGGTCCCAGGGCGTGGAGATACGGCTGCTCATTTCCAGCCGCTGTCAGAAGCTGGATGGGTCTGAGTCAGCCCATCCCACACAGCTTCCCTTTTGATGGACTCGAGATGAACTGATTTGAGACTTCAGTTATATCTGCGAAATCCCCTCCTAGCAGCACCCACACTAACACTGGATTGGCTAACTGGGAGAGGACATGTAGTGACCAGCTAGGGCAGTGACACCGAGGGTCCCCCATCGCCACCTGCAGGAAGTGAGGCTGCTGCACGCCCTGCCCAGGCCCACACTCCAGTTCTCTGCCCAGTTAGTGCCAACAAGCCCAGCCCGTGAGGAGCCACTGTGCCTGGGGAGAGTGGTCTGAGGGAGGGCTGGGAAGACTGGTTTCAGCGGAGGATTTGAATACAGAACCGCTTCCTCTGCATTCCTGAGGACAGAGCCCAGGGGCTGCCTGGTGCCTTGAACGTGGAGGCTCCCCTCCCCTGCCCCCCCGCTGGCTCAGCACCTGTGGCTCCCTGCAGCACCCGCAGGGCAGGGCCTGGTTTTGCTGGTGACCACTCACTCACGTGAGTTCCGGTGGACAGCTCTCCTCTAGGGCCTCCGGTCCAACTGATTTTGGTGCAGACTTCTTGTAGTCTTTGCACTTCTCCTCCTCCTCCCCTTCCTCCCGCTCCCCCTCCTCCTCCTCCTTCCCTCCCCCTCCTCCTCCTCCTCCCCTTTTCCCTCCCCCTTCTCCTGCTCCACTCCCTCCTCCTCCTGCTCCGCCCCTCCTCCCCCTCCTCCTCCTCCTCCCCTTTTCCCTCCCCCTCCCCCTTCTCCTCCCCCTCTCCCTCCTCCTCCTCCCCCTCCTTCCCCTCGCCCTCTCCCCCTTTTCCCCCCTCTCCCTCCTCCTCCTCCTCCTCCTCCTCCTCCTCCTCCTCCTCCTCCTCCTCCCCCTCCTCCTCCTGTAGGAAAGGTGGCAGTTTATTGAGAACAAGCACAGATTCCCACCAGGGGCCGGGAAGACTCTCACAGCACAGACTCCAGCGTGGGGAGGGGGAGGTCCCTGCACTCCTTTTGTGAGGCATGTAGTTCTCCTTCCGTTCAAACTGTGCCGGCCTTGACATGTAGCTTCTAATGTCATTTTAGTCTGAAAACGTTAGTGCATATATATAAGTAAATAAATAATAAAAACATTAGTGCAATAAAAATAAAGAAAAAGAATAAATAAATAATAAATAAAAATGTTAGGGCAAGATCCACAGACGCCCTCTTCAAATAACATCAAAGCCCGTCTCCTTTAAGATCTCTTTGTAAAGCTTGCCTTCAGTCTCCTGAGGCTCTCTCACGGCAATGCAGCATTCGAATAAATTCACCCCCTGGAATGTCTGGCGGCAAATCAGAAGTATAGCATTTGTTTTCCTGTCTTTTCCAGCGGGAAACCATCTCGATGCGCCTTTGTTTTGCCTCCCCTCTTCTCGGGGACGAGGGTTTGGATTGTTCTCTGCACCCCAGTGTTGGCGCCGTGTAGAGCTATTACTGTCTCTCTTCTACAGAGGAGAACCGGAGGCCACAGCCTTGCCAAGGCTACGGACGGCTGGCAGGGGCAGGGCTTGGATTTGAACCCAGGCAGGACTGCTCTGGGGGCCACGCGGTTAACCACCATTTTCACAGCTTCCAGGGGATGACGGGAGAAGTGCCTGCGGCGCTCAGCGCAGTCCCTGCTCCGCGTCTCCAGCCCGGTGGGCCCGGCTCCTGGAGGTCACCCGCCCTCCGCTGGCCCCTCCCTACAGGACCCCACGCCACATCTCCTCACATCCTGCAGTCTCCCTGCAGCCTCCCTCCACTTCCCGCCTCAGCTGAAATTTAAGTCTCCCTTGAGGGTGCAACCTCCTCTGCCGGCTTCTGACGGGAGCTGTTTATTTTCTTACAGGTGAGGGTGCTTCCCCGGCTCCAGTGCTGCCTCCAGACCGCCCTCCTCCGACCCCACTGTCTGCTCTAAAATAACCCCTGCCCCAGGGCAGCCCTGGGCTCCACCGCCCTTCCTCCCCTTTGGTGCCGTCTGCCACCTGCCCCCTCTGCCTCCCTCAGCACAGGGCACTGCAGACTGTCTGCCTTCCATCGCACTGTCCGGGGAGGACCCACCCCCACTGACCTCTCAACAGCACCCCCTGGACCTTCCCACTCCAAACCAGCCCGTTCTCTCCCTCGGCTCGTCATCTGAGGCGCTCTACGGGGACCTCACCCACGCAGCTGCCTAGGCCCCTCTCCTCTCCTCTGTCCGTCCGTCCACTCCTCTCACAAACGTTTCAGTCTCCTGTGGCTTCCAGACCCAAGCTGTCTCCCCTTGTCCAGCCCAGCAGCCCCTCCTTATTCCTTCATCGCAACCACTCTCCTGACAACAAGCAAGCTCTGGCCTCTGCGTCGTCCTCCGTGCACCTGTCTGCCTGAACCTCAGCCCTGGGCCCGGTCTGCTTTCCCAGGGTTTCACTCTGAGAGCCGGGGAGCGTTGGAGGAAGTCGCACAGCCAGGACCACTCCTCATTCAGGGCCACAGCCCGCTGTGCTTAGTGACCCAGCCACACCATGTGGTCACTGGCCACTTCCACGCCCTGCCCCGGGACCTGTGGGTCCCCACTGTCTCTCCTCACACTCCTGTAGTCTCCGCCTTACGTCTCAGAGAAAGCGGAAGCCACCAGAGGCTAACTCCCTCACCTCCTGTTATCAAATCCTGTGCCCCAGTGCTGCCTGCGGTTAGGGCAGAGCGATTGCTGTCCTCTCGGTGTGCCTCATGGCTGCCTGGAGGGCGGGTAAAGCATACTGTGAGCCCTGGCCGGTTTGGCTCAGGGGATAGTGTCTGCCTGCAGACTGAAGGGTTCCAGGTTCCATTCAGGTCAAGGGCACATGCATGGGCTGCAGGCTTGATCCCTTAGGCAGGGGTCCTCAAACTTTTTAAAGTGGGGGCCAGATCACGGTCCCTCAGAGAGCTGGAGGGCCGGACTATATGAACTACTAATTCCTACTGTAACACCTTGGCTGCGCTCACTGCCCAAAAAACCTGGCGGGCAGGATCAGACTCCCCTGGGGGCTGCATGTGGCCCGCGGGCCGTAGTTTGAAGACCCCTGCGAGGGAGTGCAGGAGACAGCCGATCAATGATTCTCTCATCATTGATGTTTCTATCTCTCCCTTTCCCTTCCTCTCTGACATCAATAAACAAACAAAAACACCCATGCTTGCGACTCAGTAGGCTGAGGTGGGGAGAGGTGAGGATTTTCATTTGTGACTAGTTTCCAGGTGATACTTCATGCTGCTGGCCTGGGGTCCCACTTGGAGAACCCCTGGAATAGAACAGCTGCCTCCTCCTGCCCAAGGCTAGTCTCTCTAGCTGTGTTCTGCACCCCCTTTCCTTAATTACTCATTTTCCCTCCTGAATCTGTAACTGCTTCCTCTCAAAACAAACCAAGCCCCGCCGAAACCGGTTTGGCTCAGTGGTAGAGCGTTGGTCTGCGGACTGAAAGGTCCCAGGTTCGATTCCGGTCAAGGGCATGTACATTGGTTGCGGGCACATCCCCGGTAGGGGGTGTGCAAGAGGCAGCTGGTTGATGTTTCTCTCTCAACTCTCATCGATGTTTCTAGCTCTCTATCCCTCTCTCCTCCTATCTGTAAAAAAAATCAATAAAATATATAAAAAACAAAAAACAAAAAAAACCCAAAAACTAAAACAAAACAAAAACCAAGCCCCAAACCTCCCTTCCTCTGCCTCATTTCTCCCTCTGACTGCTGCCTGTGTCTGTCAGGCGCCTCATCCAGCCTCTCTTTCACATACACGTACACATACACATACACATACACATACACATACACATACACATACACATACACATACACATACACGAGCCTGGCTTGGAGTCCTTTGAAAAGACATATAACACATTTGGGAATCAACAGGGGAGAACCTGAGTATGTTCTGCAGGTGGGTAATATTTGGGACTAGTTCTTTTCCTGCGGGCATGTAGGAGGAAGCCTGACTTTTAGGAGATGTATGTTGAAGTGTTAAAATGTGAAGCAGCACGATTTCCAAATTCCCACCTAGTTCAAGAACTCCAGCCCTGGCCCGCGCGGCTCCGTTGGCTTGGCACCCTCCCATGCCCTGGTCGCTGGTTAGATTCCTGTCAGGGAACCCCCCACCCCCAGTTGCTGGCTCAGTCCTCAGTTGGGGATGTGCAGGAAATAGATCAATGTTTCTCTCTCCTCCCTTCCTCTCTGTCTAAAATCAATTAAAAATATTTTTTTTAAAAAGAGCTTTGCATAAATATGTAAATATTTGTATCCTATATAATAAAAGCCTAGTATGCTAGGTAAGTGCCCAGTCATCCAGTCAGTCGTTCAACCAATCAAAGCATAAAATGCTAATGATATGCTAAGGCCGCTCAATCACTCACTATGACGTGCACTGACCACCAGGGGGCAGATGCTCTGACCAGTTAGCTTGCTGCTGGAGTACGATCAGGACTGAGCGAGATGGGCTAGACACACCTTGGAACCCTCCCTTGGTCCCTCCCCGGCCTCAATTGTGCACCAGCGGGGTCCCTTGGCCTGGCATGCACCCTCTCACAATCCTGGACCCCTAGGGAGATGTCATAGAGCTGATTTCAACCAGATCCCACAGGCCAGATCAAGGTACCCCACTGGTGCACGAATTTGTGCACCGGGCCTCTAGTGTATATATAAATAATCATTGTTAAATCTAAGCAAAGTGGTGGATATACAAATGATAATCGTACCATAGTTTCAACTTTTTTGTACTTTTGAAACTTTTTTATAATAAAAAGTTGGGAAGACTGGATGCAGGGAGATGGAGAAGTGAGCTCAGAGCCAGGGGAGCTGTCCTAAGAGGCCCGGGAGAGGAGCTGGGAGCTGCTTTGGCCTGAGGGCCGCTGGGATCCAACGCTGCTGGAAGCGTACACTTCCTGCCCGCGAGGGGCCTTGGCCAGTGAGACCGCGTGGAAGAGACGTGTCATTTTGGAACAGAATCTCTGTGAACCATTGTGTGTTTCCTCCACCCGCCATGCTCCCCTGGCACACAGCCAGTGTGCTCGCCCCCTCCGCATCCGGACAGGAAAGCAGCGGCCAGAGGCTGCCCCGCTCCAGCCAGTGCCCCGGGCATTGCTGGGTGGCTGGGGCGCAGGCACAGGCCAAGCACCGAGTGGAAGGGCAGAGGGAACTCTCCGTGTAGAATGTCCAAGATAGAATCCTGACAACAGAAGACCTTTTTTTTTGGGGGGGGGGCTGGGGGGGAGAGCTAAATCAATGGGAAAAGAAAAAGAGTTGGGGGAAATTCTCTATTCCACTCACTCCTCGCCTCCTTCAGGCTGGTGTCCGCCTCTCCTATGCATGTGTGTGTGTGTGTGATCTTTCTCAGGCTACTTTCTGAGACTTAACTTGCTGCAGGCAACTTAATTCTCCCCTCCTCTGCACCTTTGTCTTGGCTGCTCTCATCGCCACTGCGACTCCCAAAGGCCTGTTTCTGGCCGGGTTTCCCTCTGGACCTGCACTGCCAGGCAGTGCCGCCTGCATCGCTCCGTTCACCGTTCACAGGGGCTCAGTGCTTCAGTCTAACTGTATCAAGCAAGCATTGACCATTCTCAAACCTGAATTCATCTGTTCTCCCAAACAGGCTCCTTTCCATTGCGCTTGGCTTCCGTCAAGTCCCCAGCCACCCAGCGGCCCAAGCCTGGACGGGACCCAGGCCCGCCCTTGCTCTCCCGCAGGGCCTCTGACCAGAGCTGCGATCTGGGCCAGCTCAGGCTGCCTCTGGCCTCTCCCAGCCCCCGGCACCGCCTGCCGGCCTCACAGGTGGATCACAGCTCTCCCTAGAGTCCGCGGCCTTGTGTGGGACCTCGCCTGCTTGGCCTACTCCCCCCATCTGGCCTCTTCCCAGCTCCTGCCTCTCGGCCCTCTGACCTCAACCTAAGTCTCATGCTGGACGTTTGGGCTTAGGATTCGAAGCCCGTTTTCCCTGCCAGGTGGGGACACAGCTTTCAGTGCTCATTTCACCTCAGAAAGGACCTTGATCTTGGTTCTGCTCTGAAGCTGACAGGGGGCCTGGCCAGTCCCCCGGAAGGGGGATGCAGCGGCTCAGGCCCCACCTGGACCTTCGGAAATGTCTCCTTCCTTGACTTCAGCTTCTAGTTCTGGCAACGGCCAGAGAGAAGCTCCCAAGTGAAAACCGGCATCTCACTGCCCTGCTCGCAGCTGCTCCGTGGCTGCTCTCCCCTCCGGGCCCATTCCTGGCACCGGCCGTTCACGGCATGCGGGCTGACTCTAAGGGAGGCCACAGTGTCTGTGATGCAGCGGAGGCTTATGGAGCAGCTTAAACCGCAGCTCTGCCATTGGGCGGCTTATGGAGCAGCTTAAACCGCAGCTCTGCCATTGGGCGGCTTATGGAGCAGCTTAAACCGCAGCTCTGCCATTAGGCAGCTGTGTGAACTTTGGCCCGTCACCCACACCTTCCTCATGCACTAAAGAGAGCAATGTTGAGGATGAGGATTTATATGATTCTGTGAAGATCTATCACACGCCAGGCACACAGTTCGTGCTGAGAAAGGTTAGAGATATTATTGCCCATCCTTCCGTTTGGTGTTTAGGCCCCAGCTGGCAAAGCTGACTTACCTGGGACCTCCGTAAGGATGCTGCTCATCACCCGCGCTGTGCATGTGCTTTCCTCTCCATCTGAAAGTTAACTACTCACCACCCACTCCCTCCTCCATAAAAAACAATAACTTAAAGCCCTGGCCAGTGTGGCTCAGTTGGTTGGGCTCTGTCCCCTGGACTGAAAGGTTGCCAGTTTTTTTTTTTAATTTTTTTATTAAATTATTATCTGTGTACATATTTTACCATTGCCCCCCATACATACTCCTCCCTCCCCAGAGTTTTGTGTCCATTAGTTGTACTTATATGCATGTATACAAGTCCTTCGGTTGTTCTATTATCTTCCCCAGATCTCCCTCCCCTCCCCGCTGTAATTTGACAGTCTGCTTGTTGCTTTACTGTCTCTGTATCTTTTGGTTCATCAGAAGGTTGCCAGTTTGATTCCTGGTCAGGGCACATGCCTGGTTGTGGCTGGATCCCTGGTGGGGGGCCTGCAGGGACCAATGTTGTGCTCTCACATTAGTATTTCTCTCTCCTTCTCCCCATCTTCTTTCCTCTCTCTGTAAAAAACATCAATAACAAACTCACAGCCAATATATACCTTTTGAAAGAATTAGTTGATATCTCAAATCTTCTGGGCAGAGTAAGGCCTCTTTTTTTTCTAATGCTGCTTGTTTGTTTGTTTGTTTTTTAAAATACATTTTATTGATTTTTTTACAGAGAGAGGAAGGGAGATAGTTAGAAACATCGATGAGAGAGAATCATTGATCAGCTGCCTCTTGCACACCCCCTACTGGGGATGTGCCCGAAACCAAGGTACTGCCCTTGACCGGAATCAAACCTGGGACCTTTCAGTCCTCAGGCCGACGCTCTACCACTGAGCCAAACCAGTTTCGGCAATTCTGCTTGTTTTTTATCTATTGCTGCTCAACAAGCCACCCTAGTATGTGGTATCTTAAAACAGAAGTTATTGCCTGGCCAGAGTTTCTCAGTGGTTGAGTGTCGACCTATGAACCAGGAGGTCACAGTTTGATTCCAGGTCAGGGCACATGACGGGTTGTGGGCTCGATACCCAGTAGGGGGCATGCGGGAGGCAGCTGATCCATGATTCTCTCTTATCATTGATGTTTCTCTCTCTCTCTCCCTCTCCCTTCCTCTCTGTAAAAAATCAATAAAATATATTTAAAGAAGTGCTTGTTCCTTACAATTCTGCAGGTGCCCTGCAGGTCTGCATTTCCCGTTGGCTGGGCTCTGCAGGGTTGGGTATTCCCAGAGGCCTCACTCGCTGACCAGCCGTTGACATTGGCTGCCGGCTACAGCCAGGCCCTGTGTGGTCCGTGGTCCAGGTCTGCACCGTGTAGGTCTCCCCGTGGCCGCCTGAGCTTCCTCATAGCATGGCAGCTGGGGGCAAAGGGGCAAGTTCCAAGTGGCAACAGTGGGAACTGCAGATCTCATAGGACCCAACCTTGGCAGTCACACCATCACACATGCCCAGTTCTGTTCAAAACAGGCCAGGGCCAGCCAGAACAGGGGAGGGGCGAAGTGGGGGGGAAGTGACCGAGGACAGGCTGTCATCTTCAATCCGCACCCTCCCTGCTGTTCCTCGCCGCGCCATCACTCTCACGACCTGCTCTTGCATCTGTCTCTGGGCCAGCTCCATTAGGGCTCCAAAGCTCACACCCTTTCAAGTATTTCATTTGGTTCACATGTGCTTTTATTATTCTTTTTAATTAATCGCAACACTTAAAAATGGAGAGATTTTACAGAAAACTGGGATTTATCATTTCTGTCTGGACCGGGAGCTGCCCCTCCAGGTGGGGGGCGTGCCCTGCCGGTGACCGCTGTCCGGTGACTGCTGTCCGTGAAGGTCTTTGAAGGGAACCAGGTCTTCTCAACACTGGCACTTGCGTTGCCAAATGAGGTCCTAGGAGAGCTTACAAGTTGAGGTGGGAAAGAATGGACACGCGGCTGGAAGCCGTACCTGTGACCGTAACCAGAGCACCGTCACCCCAACAGCAGCGGCCCCCCAGGCGCTGATTTAGCTCTCCGCGATGCGGGAGGGGAGGCACTATCCTCCGGTGGGGATACGTTTTCCACTGACTTTTTTGGGGGAGCACCGAGGGGAGGGAGGAGGCAGGAGAGAGGGAGAAATTTCACTGTGAGAGAGACACATCCATTGGTTGCCTCCCTGACCAGGGCTGTGGATTGGGCCTGCAACCGAGGTCCCTGCCCTTGACCAGGAATTGAACCTGCGACCCTTTGGCCCCAGGTGCCAGTTCTCTGACCACTGAGCCACCTGGCCTGGGCCAGGCATGTTTAACACACGCCTTTCACAGAGGAGGGAAGTGAGCGAATAGGCACTCCCCGGGAGTGAGCTTTCACAGAGAGGGGCGGTAGGTAGGGACGTCTGATCTCTCCGCCTGCGAGGAGATGAACAGGAACCTTCACTTCTGCGTTTACAGGCTCCTCAGTCCTCACAGCAACCCAGCCGAGCAAGCCCTCACTTTTGAGCCGCCTCCTTTGCTTTTTTTTTTTTTTTTTTTTTTTAAATATATTTTATTGATTTTTCACAGAGAGGAAGAGAGAGGGATAGAGAGTTAGAAACGTCGATGAGAGAGAATCATCGACCATTTGCCTCTTGCACACCCCCTACTGGAGATGTGCCCGCAACTAAGGTACATGCCCTTGACCGGAATCGAACCCGGGACCTTTCAGTCTGCAGGCCAACGCTCTATCCACTGAGCCAAACCAGTGCCGGCTGCTTTGTTTTTCTTTAAAAATAAACAAAGTGCTGCGTAGTGGCGAAAGCCCGCCCATCGCTGCTCCCCGGGGGCAGCTGTCACTCTGAAGTGTGGGGACCTCCTCGAGCATACTTTGTACTTTTAACAAATGTTTGTTTTCCTGAACATGTATGGTCGTTTTGTGTATTTTGAAACATGAATGATGCCTGGCCAGTGTGGCTCAGTGAGTAGAGCATTGGCCCATGCACCAAAGCAGGGGTCCTCAAACTTTTTAAAGTGGGGGCCAGATCATGGTCCCTCAGAGAGCTGGAGGGCCGGACTATATGAACTACTAATTCCTACTGTAACACCTCGGCTGCGCTCACTGCCCAAAAAACCTGGCGGGCCGGATCAGACTCCTCTGCGGGCCGCATGTGGCCCGCGGGCCGTAGTTTGAAGACCCCTGCACCAAAGGGTTGTGGGTTCAATTCCCGGTCAGGACACAAACCTTGAGGCAGGTTTGGTTCGAGAGGCAACCAATCGATGTTTCTCTCTCCTCGGCAGCGTGATGGTTGTTGCTGATTCCATGTGTGTACAGCAGCATCTCACAGTTTTATATGCATTTCTATATTCCCGGTGATGTTGGGAATCTTTTCCATGTTTACTGGCCATTCGGTGACTAGAAATAGTAAAAACCTGTATCCTTACGTTGACATCAGAAGCTCTTTCTATTCCTCGCCCTCTGGGGAGTCTTGCCTGGCATAGCTTCCGCTAATTTTCTCCTGCCTTGTCTCTTCTTTTCTCTCTTTCTTTCTTTCCTTATTTGCTTGCTAAATTTTTAAAAAATTGATTCCAGAGAGGAAGGGAGAGGGAGAGAGAAGCATCAGCGATGAGATAGAATCATGGACCAGCTGCCTCCTGCACGCCCCACTGGGGATCGAGCCTGAACTTGGACATGTGCTCTGACCAGATCCAACCGTGACCTCCTGGTTCATAGATCTACACTCGGCCACTGAGCACACATAGTGGGCTCAGTAATGAATTTTTAAAGTAGCCCATCCTTGCATTTCTGGAATAAACCCTTCTTTGTCACACATATGCATGTACACACACACATATATAGACACAGTTGCATAAACTCCACTGGATTCGGTTTGCTGATATTTTATTTAGGATTTTTAGTCTTATAAGTGTGATTGGCCCTCTTTTTCCAGCGTCTGGGGCAGTTTATATAAACAAACAGTTTCTTTAAGGGTTGGGGGGACGCCAAAACCAGTTTGGCTCAATGAATAGAGCGTCAGCTTGGGGACTGAAGGGACCCGGGTTCGATTCCGGTCAAGGGCATGTACCTTGGTTGTGGGCATATCCCCAGTAAGGGTGTGCAAGAGGCAGCTGATCGATGTTTCTAGCTCTCTATCTCTCTCCCTTCCTCTCTGTACAAAATCAATAAAATATATTTTAAAAAAAGAGTTGGGGGACACATCTATGAAACTATCTGGGTGCTGTGTGTGCGCACTTTTTGGTTTCTAGTTCAATTTATTAGAATTCACAGGTTTGCTTAGGTTTTCTATTTCTTCGTGAGTCACCTTGGACTACCTGTCATCTCATTTCCCAGCTCACCTCCTGCCCCCGGTGGCTAAAGCTCAGCCCCCCCGTCCCCCCCAGAGAACCAGTCCCCTTCTGTCCCTTCCAGTAACCAGAGCCCCTGCCAGATCGTCCTCTGGCCTCCGGTCACCTTTGTTCCTCGAGCCTGTGACTTTACTTCCCCTTTGAGGACTCAGCCACGTTTAATTGTCCTGGTAATTTACCCATATTTCTAAGTTTGGTGCTTTTTTTCATTCTTCTCTCTGGCTGGATTCTGAAGGCGGTCCCACTTTATAGATAAGAAAGCCAGGGTTCGGAGAGGTTCCACAGCCTGCGGGAGGCCACGCCACCAGCCACCAGTGCTTCAACCTTACGGCCCCAGCTCTCCCAGTCCTCATCCTGTGCCGCTGCTGCCAAATTAACCCCGCTGCTTCTAAGGCCTGAAACGCCTAGCGCCCTGCACAGACCCCAGTGCGTGTGCGTCCTTCCAACCAATGTTTCAGCTCACTGTTTGTGGTGAGTTCAGCTCCCGGCCAGGGAGTGCAGGGTGAGACGGCGGCCATGGCCCTGCCCGGGAATGCCCTGTGCTCACCGGACACGCACACTCCCGGTTGTGCTGTGTGCGCAGTGGGTGTGCAGAGCTGACTGGGCTGCAGCTGCTGGGAGAGGTGCTTTGGTGTGGGAGCTCAGAAAGGGGACTGTGACCCTGAAAGGCAGGTTAGGGTACCTCCCGGGAGAGGGTAAGGAGCTGCGATCTGAAGAAGGAAGAGGCCTAGCAGTGGGAAGTGGAGAGCCCGAGGCCCAGCTGGCACAGAGCTCTGCCCGGAGGGGCCTGCGGGTGAGGAGTCCGGAGAGGCTGGCGGACCACCCTGGGGGCCTGAGCCCGGAGGGACGGGGTCTTTAACCGGAGATCAATGGGACACCGGGAGGGAAGGAGCTTCAGTGGGCGCGGAGACAGTCCGATTTGCATTTCAAAAGGACTCTCCGACCCACCCGCAGCCTTCCGCCGCCGCCGGGGTCAGAGGGCGGCCGGTGCGGGGTGGGGGGTGGACAGAGGGAGATGTAACGGGGCACACGGATGGGTCTGGACTCAGCACCGGTGCTCACTGTGACCGCCTCTGATGGGCCCTGGCAGGCGGGACCACACGATGTCTGTGTGACACCAGGTCCCCGCGGGCGCACGGCGTGTGGAACCGGCCAGCGGGCCGGGGCCGGGGCTGCGGGCAGCGCTTTCCCCACCCGCCCCCCGGCATTGCTTGCCTCCATGCGGCAGCTCCCCCGCAGAGCCCTCCAGCTCTCCGGTGCACTGTGTACCGCCCCCTCCCCCCTGCCGGCCTAGCCGGGGCTGAGGTGGGGACCCGGGGAAGCGGGGTGGAAGGCTGTGCGCCCGGTCACTCCTCCCGGGGGCGGGAAAGGGACACTCACAGCCAGCCTCCGGGCCCTCCCCGCCGGGTCACCCCAACAGGCCTGTCTCCGAGGCGGCCGGGCCCCGGGGCTGCCGGGAGCCGGGAGGGGGAGGGGCGGCTCCGGAGGGAAGCGGCCGGCGGGAGGGGGACAGACCTCCCGGAACCACCAGCGAAGCCACCGCGTTTCAGCTCTGGGGCTCCCTCCCCGGCCCCTCGGCGTTTCCCTCCGAAATCCCAGCAGCGCCTCCCGCCGATCCCGGGAACCCGGGTGGGGGTCCGGGTCCGGGGGTAGCACACAGCGGGGCGGGCGGTCTATCCTGCGGGCAGCAGGTCGCGGGGTCGGGGGTCCGGGTCCGGGGGGAGCACACGGCAGGGCGGGCGGTCTATCCTGCGGGCAGCAGGCCGGGGTGGCCGCGGGTCGCAGAGCTGGAGGGTCCCCGTGTCCCCGGTCCTGGGGGGCTAGCGGTGCGGGAACAAACTGGGAGCCCGAGCGAGCACCAGGCGCCGGCCGCTCACACCCCCCTCCCCCCCGCTGGCTCCCCGCCTGCGGGGCAGCGCCCAGCGCAGCGGGGATTTGGGGCGATCGGGGTGGGGGCGCCAAGGGCACGACGGAAGCAGGAAGTGAGGGGCCCAAACGGTGGAGTGGGCCCGTCAGCCCCGCGGCGAGGCGATTCCTGCTCCCACCCACCCGCCCACCGGCAGGACCGCCCCGCCCACGGGAGCCCGGCTGCGGGGAGGCCTCCCTCCCCCGCCCCCCCACCTCTGGGCGGCCTCCCTCCCCGCGGGCCCCAGGCTGGGAGGTGGAGCAGATGGTTCTCGCACCGCCCCCCCCCCCCCAGCTACAGAACCAGCTTGTCTCCCCCTCCCCCCGCAGGGCCTGTCCCCTCCACAAACCCGCCACCCCCTGCCTTCCGCCTTCCGCGTGGAACTGGAACTCCGAGTTCAGCCCGGGCCACTCAGGATTCAGGGGCAAATGTAGGACCTAAGCTCACAGCCCTGCACTCCGTCCTGCCTCCACCAGCCTCCCGGCCGGCCCTCCCCCTCCCGGTTTTATTTGCTATTCGGAGGTTCAGGATAAGGGAAGGACCGGCCTTTAACAACCTCAGACATTTTCCCGGCTCCAAGGCTGATTCTGCATGATGTCCCGGCTTTCCATCTCGGTCCCCCTCCCCCTCTAGCGCACCCATACACACACAGGACTGCAGGTTTGAAAGAGGAAAAGCACGTTTGTTGTCGCCGGTGGGAGGGCTGGAGGAGGGTCTCACCTTCCCGCACCTCGTGGAGACGGGAGTCTGGGCAATAGAAAAGGCAGTAGATGTGGGTGCATCTGTACAATATAGAAGAATCTGATATACTTTGTATAAAAGCCACATGTCCTCATGTGTGTCCTCCTGCTGGCTGGCTGGGCTGGGGGCACCGGGGACAGGGCTGGGGAGGTGGCCAGGACACAGGGATGCCCTGCGGTCCCCATCGCTGGCTGTCCCCCGTGGGGTCACTTTGGATCCTTGGTGGGGGCATAGCAGAGCTCCAGTGGTCGGGACACTTTCCAGAATTTCTCATTCACCAGCTCTAGGGTCAGAGAGCCATTTAGTGTCTGCAGAGGGTGTGGGAGGAAGAGGCAGGGAAGAGGAAATGAAGTTGGAGAAGACAGGAAAGGAAATGAGTGAGGTGACCATGGGAGGAGGCAAGGAAAGGAGCAATGAGGAGATGGGGCAAAGCGGGGACACGTGAAGGAAGAGGGAGGAGAGAGAGAGGGGAGGGGAGGGGAAGTGGAGAGGCGGGAGGAGGGAGAGAAGGGAGGAGAAGAGGAAGGAGAGAGGGAGAGAGGGGAGGGGAAGAGGAGGGAGGGAGAGAGGGGAAGGGAGAGGGGGTCAGTCAGAAATCAGGATGCTGGCTGTGGGGCCCCAGCCAGCTCCCTGCTCCCCCACCCCGGGGCCTCCAAGGCTCACCGTGAAGGGCCCGCCGCCGGGGGCGATGTAGATGGTGTACTGCTTTTCGCTGACGCCCTCCAGGCTGGGCAAGGCAGGCTCCTCAGGGCTGTCACCTCCGCCAGAGCCCCCGCCCTCACCCCCACCGTCAGGTCCCGCGGCATCGGAGGCGCCCCCTCCGGGGCCTCCCGGCTCCGCCGCCTCCTGCTGCTGCCTCCTCTCCAGGGCAATGCGCAGGGCCAGGTACTTGGAGAGGTGGTCCACCGTGGCGTTCCCCGTGGTCTTCACGTACCTGGCGGAGAGCGCGCTCAGGGCGGGGCGCAGGGCTTTCACCGGGCGCTGGGTGGGGCTTTCTGGCGGGCAAAGCCCACCCTGGGGAGGCTATAGGTCTGGTTTCCCAGCGGCCTGGGGAGACAGGGCTCTCACTCACCTCGTCTGGCAGTATTCTCCCTTCTCCACGAGCAGCGGGTGGGGCCGGAACACGAGCTCAATCTCTCCACCTGGCTCGGGGGGACTAGGGGCCCCAGGAGGGCTTGGGGGCCCCAGGGTACCCCCTCCCAGAGTCCCTCCCCGGTCACCAGAGTCTTCAGAACCAGCGCCCCCACCCACCCCACCAGTGCCTCCTACCCCTGTCCCTACACTGCTCCCCCCTGCGCCCCCGCCACGGGGTCGCTTGGGGGCGGGGCCGGGGGCAGAGTCGGGAGCAGAGTCTGAGCTCACATCTTCCCCATCGCCCTCTCCCTCCCCCGGTTCTCCTTCCCCTCCACTCATCGTGGCCGTCTGATCTGACCCAGGCATCGGCCGCCTCACACGCTGGGCCCTGTAGAAGCAAGCGGTTGAGGTTAGAAAGCATCAAGGATAAGAAGACTCAGACTTTAAACTTCAGGTTGAAAAGATCAGGGGAATCTTAAAGGTGACACCTAATCTTTATTAAATACTGACTACCTGCCAAGCACACTGCTATGCATTTTGCATTGGTCCTCTCCCATAATACAGGTAATTACCTCTATTTTATGGCTGAGGAAACGGAGGCTTAGGGAGGTTAAATAACTTGTTTGAAATCATGTAGTCCCTTGCCTTTCAAAGGAGCCTACAGCGTAGGCTGGCAGAAATGCAGAATTTCAGGCCAACGCCAGGCCTACGGAAGCACACTTTGCATTTCAAACCAGACCCTTAGGTAACCTGCATACACATTACAGACCCAGCAGTGCTGGCCTAGGGGGTGTTTTAATTCCCAGCAATGAGTCCAGAGCTTACACTTCAGACCACTCCACTATTCTGATTTGTAGAAACTTAGAAGGAGAGCTGTTTTCCTTTTAAGAATAGTAGCGCCTCTTGCTAAGAAGCTGCGTTTACAGCCATGACTTCCAGGCCTGGCCATCAGGCCTCCGTTAGCTCCTAGGCGGCTGGCTTACAAGACGGCAGGCGGCAGGCAGCACCCAAGTCTGGCCCGTGGGTCCGCCCGCCAGCCCGGCCCGGCCCGGCCCCTCTCCGGCCGCACCTGTGCACGGCCTGCATGTGCAGCCCCTCTCGCACCTGTGCACGGCCTGCATGTACAGCCCCTCTCACACCTGTGCACGGCCTGCATGTACAGCCCCTCTCACACCTGTGCACGGCCTGCATGCACAGCCCCTCTCGCACCTGTGCACGGCCTGCATGTACAGCCCCTCTCACACCTGTGCACGGCCTGCATGCACAGACCCTCTCGCACCTGTGCACGGCCTGCATGTACAGCCCCTCTCGCACCTGTGCACGGCCTGCATGCACAGCCCCTCTCACACCTGTGCACGGCCTGCATGCGCAGCCCCTCTCGCACCTGTGCACGGCCTGCATGTGCAGCCCCTCTCGCACCTGTGCACGGCCTGCATGTGCAGCCCCTCTCGCACCTGTGCACGGCCTGCATGTGCAGCCCCTCTCGCACCTGTGCACGGCCTGCATGTGCAGCCCCTCTCGCACCTGTGCACGGCCTGCATGTACAGCCCCTCTCGCACCTGTGCATGGCCTGCATGCGCAGCCCCTCCTCGATGCTGGAGCTCAGCGCCTGCTGGTTGTGCAGGCGGCTGAGCCGGATGAGCACCCGGTCTTGGTGGGCCTCGTATTCCTCCCGGCTGGGATAGATCTTCGAGATCAGAGCATCGAAATTGGGGTCTGGGCGCAAAGACCGCTTGGATACCAGCTTCTTGCGGCAAGTGGGGCACTCTTTGTTCCTGGGGCGGAGAGAGGGGGCCCGAGCAGTCAGGCGCCTGGGCCTTGAGGCCTCAGCGCTGCACCTCTAACCCCCGCTCCATGGAGCCCTCCGTTACCCGCTCCGCAGCGCCGTGACGATGCAGTCGGAGCAGAAGCGGTGGAGGCACTCCTTGGTGGTCATTGTGTTCTTCAGCATGTCCAGGCAGATGGGGCACATGAGCTCCGAATGCAGAGACCGAGGGGAGACCGCAATCTCTGTGCCGTCCATGATGGCTTCCTGGAGGCACCAGTGAGGGGAAGGCGGTGGTGGTTAAGGCGGTGGTGGGTTGGGGTAAAGAGTTTAGAAATAATTGGTCTGCCCTGGCCAGGTAGCTCAGTTGGTTAGAGCATTGTCCTGATATGAAGGTTCAATCCCCGGTCAGGGTGCAGATAAGAATTAACCAATGGATGTATAAATAAGTGGGACAAATTGGTATTTCCCTCTCTTTTTTCCTCTCTCTCTAAGACAAACAAGCAAACAAACAAACAGACAAGTGGCCTGTGAAATGGGAGTTTTGAGAAATACATTGAGATGGCAGAATCTGGATACCCCGTGTTGGCCACTTGAGAAAGATGGGAATTCTGAGAGAGGAGCTACTGATCGGAGGGAATGGAGAAGAGAACTAATGTCCCTTAATCAAGAGTAGGCGCTTTGAGGAGGACCTGAGGTTGGAGAGCCACCAGAGGGTGAGGGGGCACAGATCTGTGGCTTGGGGACTTATTCAGCAGAGTTTCTCCAAGTGTGGTCATGGCGCTCCCTATGTCAGGGTCTGGGCTCCATCCCCTTGCTGTGTGAGAAGCCCCGTTTTCAGAAAACTCCCAGGAGGGCTCCCGCACCTCCGCCACACGGAACTGCTCACCACCTTTCACAAGAGGCAGCAATGTGTGCTCTGCCTCTCTGGCTGTTGTGAGTGAGAATTAAGGAAAATAAATGTGGACGCGGTCTGAAAGGCTAAGGTGGTCAGAAGGTAGGGCCCAGGGTGGGGAGGAGGCTGCGCGGGCCGTGGCCGGGGGCGTGGGGCGGGAGTAGCGGAGGGACCGTCACCTGCGGGGTCCGGTGCAGCTCGTACAGGCTCAGTTCCCACGTTTTGCTGGCATTCTGGGCGTTCGCGGGCGTCGTCATGGTGACGGAGCGCAGACCCCGCCGAGGAGGAGGAGGAGGAGGGCTGAGAGGGGGAGGGGAGGGAAGGGACCGGGTTAGGGGCCCGCGCAGACCCCGCCCTCCGGCGCCCTCCGGCGCCCTCCGTCCCCCGCCCGCCGGCCCTCACCCCGCTCCGCCGCCCGCGCAGCCGCCGCAGCGCCGCGCCCGGTCCGACTCCCGGGCCGAGTTCGCCGGTCCGCGGCCGCCGCTCCGACTGCAGCTCCCGCCGCCGCCGCCGCCGCCGCAGGCCCGGCACAGGCACAGGCCCACGTCACTTCCGCCGCCCCGCCGCCCCGCTCCCCCCGCCGGGACGTCACCGCCGCTCGCGGCTCGGGTGGGACGCGACGTGGGCGCCCCGGTCCCCGCCCTCGGGGAGCGCCCGCCCCGCCCGGAGCAGCGCCCCGAGGCGCCCGCCACGTGGGCCGCGGCCCCCGCCCCCGCCGGCCCGGCTACCGGCTCTGCCGCCCCCGGGCCTCCCGCCGGAGGGCGGGGCCTGCGCGGGCTCCCGGAGGGCCCCCCCCCCTCCGCGGCCCCGGCGGCTCGGGGACGGCTCCCGGTCCCGCACACAACTTGGCGGCCCGGTCCGGATTGGGGGACAAAGCTGCGCGGACCCTCCGCTCAGCCTCCCGCCCCGAGAGTGCAGCCAGGTCCCGAGGCGCCGGGACCGCCCGGGCCCCGCTCCCCGCCGCTGGGCTCCCCGGCCCCTCGGCCTGCTCCCCCTCGAGGTTCGGGGGCGGCGGCTCGGGACGTCCAGACTCAACTCTCGGCCGAGCCGGAGACGCGAGAATTGCGTTTGGACAATCAGGAGCCGCGGCCCGTGCGGGGGGAGGCGCGGAGGGACGGGATGGGGCGCCACGCGGGAGGGACACAGATGGGGCCCCTGCCGGGGAGGGGGTGCGCTGTGCGGGCCCAGGGGCGAGTGTCTGCAGGGGGAGCGGGCAGAGGCCTCCGCCGGGGCTGGGCGGTAAAGGAAGGGGACGGGAGGAAAGAAGAGGAAGGGGCAGCGCGATCCCCACGGAGGGCAGGGGTGAGCGGGACACGGGGGGAAAGACCGTGAGGGGGTCCCCGTCTCCTCCAGCCTCAGCTCCCGGGCTTGGGCTGCAGCTGCCAGGGGGTGGTCTGTTTCTGGGACAGGGCAGCAGTGGGTCCCCTCGCCCCTTCCCCCGGTTACCCCCTACTTCCCTGTCCTCTCCTTCAGTCCGTGGCCAGTCCTTATGTGGGCTCCGGAGTCGGTTAGCGCAGACCCCCTCCCTTCCCTCCTCCTCCTCCCAGCCCCCTCCCTTCTGCTCTCCTCCAGCTCCTTTCATCGCCGGTCCATTCCCCTAATCCTGGCCCCCTCCTGTAATCCCCCCAGCCGACCCCAGGCCGGCTGCAGCTATTGTAAGGTGGAGAGAAAGGAGAGGGGGGACTCAGAGAAAGGAGAGCGGTGGGGGAGGGCCACCTGTTCCAGACCCCCTCCGAAGGCCAGACTGGACACTGGGATGGGGCCATGAACAAATCCCGGTTGGGGAGCACAACGACCAGGGTATTGGGGCGAGGAAACTGGGGCTGCAGGACCGGTGGTAGGGGGTGGGGCAAAGACCCCCTCCCTCAAAAAGACCCAGATTGTCACGAATACACAGTGACACACACTCTCTCCTCACACCCGGCGGCAGGGGTTGCCCTGGGAGACCAGGCGGTGAAAGGGAACAATCCTTTGGGGAGAGGGGGAGGTGGGGAAGGGTCTGAGGGCTTGGACACAAGAAGAACCGGAGGTGGCAGGGAAGAGGATTTGGAATTTATTAAGGTCACAGGCACCCCTGCCTCCCATATTCAGCATTCCTGAGCCATACACTGCCACCTCTTTTGTAGCCTGGGAACTCAGTCCTCAGCAGCAGGAGGCCTAGAGTGGTGGGGGGCGAGCAGAGTCCCGGTCCTGGAGGCAGTTACATGAAAAGTCCTCCTGGGAGGGGCAGAAACATGGACAGATGCACAGGTGGAGACAAATGGGGTGGGGGCGCGCCCTCCTCTGTCCCTGGCCCTCGGGAGCTTGGCCCTTCCTTCAGCGCCTCCAGACTCCCCTCACAGGTCAGCGGGGTTCCTCTTCCCAGCCCTCCCCCTCCCCAGGGTGGCCTCATACCAGTGACTTCCACTGAGGCCCCGGTGATGTATCCACTGTCATCAGATGCCAAGAAGGCGACCACATTTGCCACGTCTATGGGAGGAGTGGGGAGAGGGCAGGCTCCTGCTCACCCCCATCGACCCAGAGAGCCATCCTCTCTCACCGGAACCCTCCTCCAAAGCCCTGTGAGACCCTCTGACACCATAGGCTTTGGGACCTCATGCAGGGCGCTCCCCAGAGCCTCCCTTCACTCAGAGCTCACCCTCAGGGTCCCCCAAATGTCCCATCGGGATCAGTCCGGTCACCTGTAAGGAAACCCTCATGAGTGGCTGAAAGTTTCTTTTATGGATTTTTTTTTTTTTTTGTAGATTGAGTCCTGACCCTCTTTTCTTCTGTCTTCATTCCTGTGCACTTCCTGGCTTCTAGCCAGGCGCTGTGTCTGGCGTTCTCTGGCTCTCTCAAACCCACAGTGTCGGGGCCTCTGCACGTTCAGCTCTCTGCCCTCGCCCATGGCCTACCTTGTCCAGCACTTTCTGTGGCACTTTCTGTGTCATGGGCGTGGTAATGAACCCTGGGAGGACAGAGTTACAGCGGATCCCGTGTCTGTGGGAGGGAGAGCAGCCGCTGACTGTGGAGAAGACCGAACGATGACCTCGGAGCTCCCACAGCCCCGGTGTCTGACCAACCTTCCCAGCTCCCGCGCTACAGTCTGGGTCAGCCCCATCACGCCAGCCTTGGATGCTGAGTAGTTGGTCTGTCCCAGGTTCCCCACCTGCAGGTGAGTCAGAGAGCTGGGATGAACCAGGAGCCCCAGGAGAACCCTCCTCTCTGGGCCCTGACCTCATCCCAGCTCCACCTGACCTTCCCTACGATGCTGCTGATGTTGATGATGGAGCCACGACAACCACTGGATACCAGGGCCTGGGCTGCAGCCTGAGTGACCAGAAAGGTACCCTAGTTGGGGGGACGGGGGAGAGTAACAAGGGAGAAGGATCAGCTGGAGCGAGAGTCATCCTGCAACTCCCTTCTCAAGAGAAAGGGGCCAGAAATGGCAGGTTTGGTCACCACCTTGAGGTTGACAGCTATGACTTTGTCCCAGTCATCCTCAGACATGTGGAGCAGAAACTCATCCCTCGTAATGCCCGCGCAGGACACAACGACAGACGGCGGGCGAGAAAAGCAGGCCTACGGAAGAGGGAGGTCACACACCAAAACCATCAAGCGCACGGGCGGTGGAGGGCAGCGCCTGGAGGGCGAGGTCGCCCGCGTTCACCTGCACTTGCTCCAGCAGGCGCCGGGCGGCCCGGGCCTCAGACACGTCAGCCTGGAAGGCCGCGTGGGCCCCACGGGGCGCCCCCTCCTCGCCCCCCGGCCCGCCCAGCAGCCGCACGGTCTCCTGGGCCGCTGCCCCGTCCAGGTCGCAGGCGGCCACGGCGGCCCCCTCTCGGGCCAGGCGCACACTGACGGCGCGGCCAATGCCGCTTCCGGCACCTGCGGGCGAGAACACGCGGGGTGGGCGCGGGCAGGGGTCAGAGGTGGACAGGCGGTTAGTAGGATCCGGGCCAGCGGCTGCAGAGGCCAAGGGCACCCCAACCCGCCCTGAAAGGGGACCCCGCAACCTGTGACCAGGGCCAGCGCGGAGCCCAGGCGGAGCGGAGTCGCCATGGCTGGCCGTGGGCGGGACCAGCCCGGAGCCAATCCGGGCGCAGAGGGGGCGTGGCGAGAGCAAAGCCTGGCCAATGGCAGCCGCGGCAGCTTTAGCCGCTGGCGGCCACCCGCCCGAGCAGACCTCCCACCGCGGGGGCGTGGCCAGGCGCCGCTACTTGGGGCCACGAGGAGTGGGAAGATGAGGGGCCCCCATTTCCCCCCAAAAGACAAAGAATGCATTCGGGGCGGAAGATCCGAGGACTTTATTTCCGGTCACCACCCCACCCACTCGACCCAAACAGATATAAAAAATATTAGAAACAAAAATCAGGCAACGAGATTAGCAACTAAAGCTCCCCCCCATCCAAATCAAGACACACGATTGAAGTTTAGTAGATGTTTATCGCGACTCCTGCTGCCCGGACTCCCAGAGCTCTAGCCCTCCCTGCAGCCTCCACCCATAGGCGGGAGGGAGGGAGGAGGGGCTGGAGAAACCTGTGTGGGGCAGCTTGGTTCTCCGAGAACAGGTGGGGTAGGAGACTCCCGGTAGGCCGCCATCAATGGTCTCTTCCAGCCTTCTACATGGCCCCATTTAGCCCCACACCCAACAACATGGTCAGCACATGCCCAACACTATGGTCCCTCTGGCCTCTCATGCTCATCTTCTCAGCTCCTATAAGACTGTCAAATCTTGCTGCTTTCATGCCGAAATGACTACTTCCCTAGGAAACAACTCCTCCCTTTGGCAGATGAATCTGGCCAGAGCCCCCAACCTCCACAGACCCCAGACCCAGAGGACTTCAGAGGCTAACGGTTTGGGGCTGGGGTGGGGGCAGTTTATCCCACCTCTCACTCGAGGTGGGCAATCAGCACCATCATGCCAACTCCCCCCAGCAGCCCCAGCACCTCCAGAAGTGACTGCAATGGCGAAGCCTCCCTCAACAGCTCAGGCAACACGGACACTGTTGCTACGTAGATAAAGCCACCTGCAGTGAATGGCAGAATCCAGCCAGGACCTGTACCACCTGCAACTTCACTGCCCACTGCCCCGCCTTCCGTTAAGAGGGCACAGGCGGTGCCTGCCAGCGCCCCTATTGCCGTCAGTAGTTGCAGACACATTGCCTGGTGGGCAGAAAAGAGAGAGAGGCACTCAGCATCATCTAAAGGGTATCGGAAGTTTAGACATGGCTGCTAGGAGGTAGGTATACATGGGCAGGGTGTTTGTCTTTGGAAACAAGAGGGTACGATAAAGCCCTAGCTGGTTTGGCTCTGTAGTACAGTGTTGGTCTGCAGACTGAAGGGTCCCGGGTTCGATTCTGGTCAAGGGCACATGTCCAGTAGGAGTAAAGGAAGCAGCCAATCAATGATTCTCTCTAAGCATTGATGCTTTTCTCTCCCTTCTTAAGTTAAAAAAAAGAAAAAGAAAAAAGGAGGAGGTCTAGAATAAGCATTTTCTGAAAAGTCTTAGATATCAAAAGGTCCTTTTCACAGACCTTTTGATTCAGTAATCCAGGGTGGGGAGTGTGGTCTGAAAGACCCAATAAACCATTCAGATGGTTTATGGACCACAGTTCAAGAAATGCTAAGTGCCCGGGGCTTATGTGGCTCAGTTGGTTGGAGTGCTGTCCTGTGCAAGGGAAGGTTCTGGGTTCTATTCCTGGTCAGGACACATACCTAAGTTGCAGGTCTGGTCCTGGTTGGGATATGTGCAAGAGGCAACCAATCAATGTTTCTCTCTTTCAAAATAAAGAAAATGTGCTTAGGTAAGGATTAAAAAAGAAGAAAAAGAAATACTAAGCAATAGAAAAAAGGAACCGAACTTGCCCTCATTTCTAGGCTTATTGTCAATAAGTGTGACTTGTTTGAAAGGAGAGGCAGACCTGGGTTTGGGGTGGATGAAGGGGAGTAGGGGGAGGAGGCACATCATCACCCACCTGCTTTTTGCTGCAGCCAGACTGGACCAAGATGGCAAAGTCGCCAACTTCGTGGGGTACTTCATGTAGCAGGACAGTCATTGTGGTCAGGATCCCCAATCCCAGACCCCCTCGATATGAAGCACCGATGGCCAGACCATCTGTGAAGTTGTGTGCCAGGTCAGCAGCCAGATTGAGGTACCCTGATACGCGGAGATCTTACACGGGAGGAAAGGAAGACAGAACAGTTAGAGGCCCCATCACCCCATCCCAGCCCTGGTCAGTCATTCTCACATCTTCCCCCAGAGACCACTTCAACCAGCCCTTCGGTGTTTTCCGGACATGCCATTACCCATTGCGCATGTTCCATGTGATTCATGACGATGCCCCGTGCCCAGGCTTACTACCAACTCTGGACCTCACCTGAGCCTGTCTTTTCCTCTTCAGAATTCTGAGGTCTCACTGGCCCATCTTTGGGCCCTGTGCCCCCTCCTCTCCGCTTCCTCAACCCCTCTGCTTCCTTTTCTTCTTCCTTGGAGTTCTGTTTCTCCTTTGCAGAACGCTCTGAGAGAAGGAAGGAGCTGATAAGAGTGGGGAACTGCCCTCGCACCTAAGAGCCATGAGACGAAGGGAGTCTGAGGTGAGTGAGGCGGCTTTCAGTGAGGTTGTTCCTGGGCTTACCCTGTGTTCCGTGTCCATGACTTCCGTGTGTGTGACCATGTCCATGACTGTGTCCGTGTCCTCCTTTCACATGTCTCACAAATTTCTCCACCACAAGAAAGGCGACAATTCCACTGAGGACCCACAGTCCCACAGACAAAATAGGGCCCTGGCCTGGGAATGGAGGCATTGAGATATTAAGGGAGATGTGGGTTCCAGACTCTCAGGTGTAGAAAAATTGGGAGGGATAAACCTTCCCAGCTCCCAATCCCTATCTCCATCCTCCCCTTCCTCACCACTGTGGGAGTGTCCATGTCCCGGCTGCTCCTGAAGGTGGTGAGAATGAGGTTCTGAAAGGGGAGGAAAGGGCAGATGAGAAAATCCCTGCCCCAGGGGGATATGTTTGCAGAAATATTGGAAGGTCAGAGATCACAAAGGGGGAAGAACCCTTTACCCAAAGAACAAAATATATTAAGACTAGAGGCCCGGTGCATGAAATTCAGGCACGGGGTGGGGTGGGGGGTGGAGAAGTGGGGGGAAGGAAGGTCACTCAGCCCAGCTCACACCCTCTGGCAGTCCGGGAGCCCTTGGGGATGTCCAACTGATGGCTTAGGCTGTGCAAAGGGGGCCTAAGCCACCAGTTGGACATTCTCAGCACTGCCTCCGAGGTGGGTGGCCCCCACCACCACTGCTGCGCTCACCAGCCATGAGCCTGGCTTCTCATTGAGTGGCTTCTGACTGAGCTGTGCTCCCCTTGGGTGTGCTCCCCTTGGGTGTGCACTGACCACCAGGGGCAGCTCCTGTGTTGAGTGTCTGCCCCCTGGTGGTCAGTGCATGTCATAGCGACCGGTCATTCTGCTGTTTGGTTGATTTGCACATTAGCCTTTTATTACATAGGATTTGAGGTAGTGACTTGAGGTTACTTACCCAGGGCATGAGGAATGAGGTGCAGGAAGGCATCTCCCAGGAGTCCGCCAGAAGCAAAACTGAGCAAGATCTGGAGCAGAGAGCGGTGCCGGGGGGAGTTTGACTCCACAGGAATAAGGAAGAGGACGAAGAATGGAGCTGCAGAGATCAGCACTGTGGCCCCCAGTGCCTGGTAAGGGAGAGTCAGGGGTCAAGTGTGCAGGGTTTCCCAAAATCCAGAACCAGTCCCTCTCTCCCCCATCCCCTAGGGACTCACATAGGCCCAGAGAGTGACAGTATCCAGGTCCCGCTTGTTGCCTGGAACCTCCCCATAGCCTCCATGGCTGTGCTCATGGTCATGTCCATGTCCTCTGTGGTAGAGGCTCTCATGGGAGTGGCCTTTGCTATGGTCATGATGCAAATCCTCATGCAAATGTTCGTGGTCGTGACCATGGGTATGCCCATGCCAGATGCTCTCGTGCGTGTGGCCATGGCCGTGGGCGTGGCTGTGTCCATGATGGAAATCCTCATGTGAGTGGCCGTGGCCGTGGCCATGGAAGTCTTCGTGCAGGTCCTCGTGCAGGTCGCCGTGACCCTCGTGTCCGGCCACTAGCAGCCCCAGGGCCGCCCAGGTCAGCAGTCCCACGGCCACCCAGAGGGGGGCCCCCAGGCGTCTGGCCATCACGCTGACCAGAGGGACAGAAACAGTGACTCCACTTGATCAACTCTACACCTGTGCGGGGTCCGCTCTCTCCGCTCGCGCCCTCCGTCCACGCCTACGAGCCGCTCCCCCATTCCATGTTGCCCCCACCCTCGGGGTTCCCAACTCGTTCTTTTTATTCCGAACCTCCTCCAGATTTAGGGCCCGGGACACCCGCTAAGCTCCGAGCCTCCGCTTACAGACTCTCTGGGCCCTCGTCTCTATGATGAGGTGGGGAAAGCCTGGAAAGGACGGGGGAAAGCGGGGAATGCTCACCGGCTCCGGGATCCTCTCCACGCCAAGTCTACTCGGACGTGGCAGTCCCGCCTCTAGCTCTCGCGGGAACAGGAAGTCTCGTCTCTAGGCTCCAGTCCTTTACCAATATGGCGGCGCTCCGGCGGCGGGGGGCCGGCCCCGGCGCGCGTGCGCGGGTGCGGAGGTTATTTGAGGGGAGGGTGGGCGCGGCCGGCTCCCAGGCCGGAGACCGCCTCCTCCGTTTTCAACTAGACGAGGGGGCGGGAGCTAGCTCGGCGACTTCCCTTCTGTACCAAGATGGCTGCCACATCGGCGCTGTCATTTTGGTGCAGAGCAAAGCAAAGCGCTTAATTCGACCCGGGTCAGGCCGGAGTCTCTTTCTCTAGGGCTGCTTCGTGCTCAGCTGGCCGCTCAGTCAGCCCCTGGGGATCTCTGGTACCTCTTCGCTATCCCGGCGCTCAGCCTGGAACCATGTCTTGGGCTGCTCGCCCGCCCTTCCTCCCCCAGCGGCATGCCGCGGGGCAGTGTGGGCCGGTGGGGGTGCGAAGAGAAATGCATTGTGGGGTCGCGTCCCGGTGGCGGCGGCGACGGCCCTGGCTGGATCCGGCGGCGGCGGCGGCGGCGGCGGCGGCCGGAGGACAACAAACCCCGGAGCCGGAGCCGGGGGAGCCTGGACTGGACGCGATGGGCGACAGCGGGCGGGGTGAGTGTCCAGCGAGCGGCCCTGCGAGCCAGGGGCCGCGCTCCCTGCACCCCTCCCCCTCTCGGGGTGCTCTTCCCCCTGCGCTCCCGCCCCCTTGTTTGTAAACACGCGTCCCCTCCCTCCCCGGGGCCCTGGCGCCCTCCCTCCGGGGCGGGGCGGGGAGGGGGAAGCTTCCGCCCTCCGGCCCCTGCGCTCCGGGGCGGCACACCGCCCTCCGGGGCTGGGGCCGGAGTCCTGGCGGGTGAGGCGCCTGGCTTTGGAAGGCGGGTCCTGCGTTCTGGGAGAGGTGTCTCCCGCCTGCCTTGTTTTCCTGCGCGCCCCGGCCACGATGGGAGTGGAGGGCCTAGCCCACGTGTTGCCCCACCCACAGGAGACTGGCTTGGGCGTCTGGCTTGGGGTGACCAAATACATTGCTTGGAGTTTTCCTCGCCTGAATTGTCCTTCTCTCCTTTGTGAATCCCTCCTGTCGCCACAATTAGAAGTTGAACTGTTGTGTGATAACCGGGTGTATCTGGGCATGGGAACGGGGTAGGTGTGTGGGGGGCAGGGAGCAGTGGAGGATTTGAAAAAGTCTTCAGTTGAATGATGGAGGACTCATTTTCTCTTTTTGTCTCTCCTGTCTGTGTGTCTTTGTGCCTCTGTGTGCCCCTCCCCCAGACTCCCGAAGCCCAGACAGTTCCTCCCCCAATCCCCTTTCCCAGGGTGCTCCTCCCCACTCTCCTCCTGGGCCGCCTCTGCCCCCGTCAGCAGCCCCTTCCCTTGGAGGCTCTGGGGCCCCACCGCCACCCCCGATGCCACCCCCTCCCCTGGGCTCCCCCTTCCCCGTCATCAGCTCTTCCATGGGCTCCCCTGGCCTGCCCCCTCCAGCTCCCCCAGGATTCTCCGGGCCTGTCAGCAGTCCCCAGGTGAGAGGGTGTGATCCACGTTCTGCCTCTCCACTTTCATTTCCTTGTGACCTGAGATCCTCGTGTGAACTTCCCCATGACCCAGTGGCCTCCAGACCTCTAATTCTGGCAGGCCTGCTGTGCTTGTGAGACCCCCTGAGGTGACCGATCTTGCAGTGCATGTGTCCACCCCAATCCCAAAGGAACCCCAATATTCCTAATGTCCTTTCATCTGTCGGTGGTTTTCTGCCCTTTTGGTCCCATCTGCCCTTCTGAGATACGTACCTCAGGGCCACTGTGTTGCACTATTTCAAGGGACACTGTGTGCCCAGGCTCCGGGCTGTGCCCCAGGCCGGCCCTCCACGCAGACCGGTGTAACGGTGCCCTCTGGGATGTGCAGTGCAGGGCCCTGCCTGGGTGTTAGGGCATGCCTTCCGTCTCCTCTGATTCTCTTTCCCAGTGAGTCTCCCCATGACTTCCCTATCTCCCCTATCCCAGATTAACTCAACAGTGTCGCTCCCTGGGGGTGGGTCTGGCCCCCCTGAAGATGTGAAGCCACCAGTCTTAGGGGTCCGGGGCCTGCACTGTCCACCCCCTCCAGGTGGCCCTGGGGCTGGCAAACGGCTGTGTGCAATCTGCGGGGACCGGAGCTCAGGTATGGGGCTCAGGAGACCAGCAGACGGGAAGAGAGGCACCCTGTCTGCCTTTCACCATCCCCGTGGGATTCCCAGGGCCCCATGGGCTTTCTTTGGAGCAAGTGAGCAGGGGAGGCCCAGTGAGAGCTAAAGAACCGAAGCTCAGATGGGGTGGGTGGTTAGAGGGGAGAGGGGACTGGACCCCCCCCCCCGTCCTCGTTTCCCAGCTAAACACAGAGTAGACTTGGCAGAGGACTCAGTGGTGAGCGATCTCCATGCAGCCTTGCTGTTGCCGTCCCCTCCCCTGCAGGCAAACACTATGGCGTTTACAGCTGCGAGGGCTGCAAAGGCTTCTTCAAGCGCACCATCCGCAAGGACCTGACCTACTCGTGCCGGGACAACAAGGACTGCACAGTGGACAAGCGCCAGCGCAACCGCTGTCAGTACTGCCGCTACCAGAAGTGCCTGGCCACGGGCATGAAGAGGGAAGGTGAGGGCCCGCCCACCCAGGCTTCCCAGGCTGCCCTCTGGGAGGAGGGAGGAGGCCGGAGGGAGGAGGGAGGTTAGGACCTCTCACCTCTCAGGAAGACTGGACGTTTTCTCTCCTCCAGAGGGCGATATTTGATTTCTCTCCCCTCCTCATCAGCTCTTCTGAAACCCTCATCTGATCCCTTAGTTTCCTTCTTAATGGTTCTGCCTCTGCCTCTGGCCTGTGCCCGTGACCCTGCCCAGTCTGGTGTGAGGGTGGATAACTTTCCTCCCGTGACGGGCTTCTCTGTGTCCCTCCCTAACCTGAGCAGCCCTTCCTCTCTGACCCAGTGCTCCCTCTCTGGTCTCCTCCAAATGCTGGGAGTCCACTCTCTTAAGCTACAGACTTTATGAAGACCTCAGGGCTACCGCCCCTTTTAAATCTTATCTTCTTCAGTCTGCCTCTGGAATTCTGAGAGGCACCTAGAGAGAGTATCTTGATTAAATCTCTCATTTTAGAGATGAGCCCGAGGCCTAGCTCTTCCCAGGCCACGCAGTAAACGAGTGGTAGAGCTGGGATGAGAACTCACGTCGCTGAAGACCCAGGCCAGTGCTCCTTCCACTGCCTCTGTGTTGGGTCAGAGAGCACAGGATTTGCAGTCAGGCACTCTTGGATTCAGATGTATGACTTACCATGTATTGTGTGAACTTGGGCATGCTATTTAATTCTCTAGGCCTGAAATTCTTCATCTTTAAAAATGGAGACAAGAGCCTGGCCCGTGTTCCTCGGTGGTTAGAACATTGGCCTGCGCTCCGAAGGGTCCACTGTTCCATTCCTGGTCAAGGGCACATACCTGTGTTGCAGGTTGGATCCCCACCTTAAATGGGCGGGGCACGTGTGATCAGGATTTAGGGAAGCAACCGATCAGTGTTTCTCTCTCCTCCTCCTCCTCTCCCTCCCTCCCATCCTCCCTTCCACTCTCTAAAAATCAATGGAGAAAATATCCTTGAATGAGGATTAACAAAACAAAACAAAAAAAGGGAAAATGGATACAAGAACTCATAGGGTTGTTATAATAGAGTGAATGTTAAAATGTGCTTGGCCCTTATTTAAATGTTAGCTTTCTCCCTAATTCCTTTATCCTCTCCTTCTTGGTTTATGTGCCCTTTTACAACCCCTCTTCCAGAGGTCCCTAGTCTCTATTATTTGTATTGACTCCCCAGTTTCTATAAATATCTCCTAGGGCCATCAGATGCTGGTAAGGCCCTAAGGACACTGCAGAATCTCCTCCTGGCAGGCTGCTGACTGTCCACTTTTTGTCCCCTCCCCCCCAGCGGTACAGGAGGAACGGCAACGGGGGAAGGACAAGGACGGGGACGGGGAGGGGGCTGGGGGAGCCCCCGAGGAGATGCCTGTGGACAGGATCCTGGAGGCAGAGCTTGCCGTGGAGCAGAAGAGTGACCAGGGCGTTGAGGGTCCCGGGGGAACCGGGGGCAGCGGCAGCAGCGTGAGTGATGGGGTCAATCCGCTCTCCTTCCTGATGGGGGTGGGGGAGTGGGAACCTAGGTCTGTCCTGCCTCTCCACCCCGCCCCCTCCTCCCCCTCACAACCCTCCTAACACTGCCAGGAACTGGAGGTGCTGCCAAACCCGGTCTCTTAAATACCTGAGGTGGGTGAATGTGTCCTCTGTCCCCCTCCAGACAGCCCACTGGTTGGCAGAACCACAGGCAAGTCCCAAGTCAGTGTTCTCACAAATGCCGGGAGAAAAGCCTGACGAGGCCCTGGGAATCCCAGGGGTCGGTCACATGGGGCTTGAAGAGATATACCACGTTGTAGGAGCGGGTGTCAAAGTCTTACAAGGGGAGCTCCCAGCGTACCTCCAAACCTCCCATAACTCTCACCCCATCTCCCGCAGCCCAACGACCCCGTGACTAACATCTGCCAGGCAGCTGACAAACAGCTCTTCACGCTTGTTGAGTGGGCGAAGAGGATCCCACACTTTTCCTCCTTGCCTCTGGATGACCAGGTCATATTGCTCCGGGCAGGTCAGTGACCTTGGGTCCCTTTGACCTCTTGACATTTGACCCTTTTTGACATGACCTTCAGTGGCCCCAGTGCACACTTGCATACTCGGGGAGCCAGGCTCATGGACTTGGCCTCCTTTTCCTCTCTCCCCCTGGTGCGCTTTGAATCCCACGGCCTGATCTCTGGCCCCTGGCCCCTGTTGCTCCCGCCCAGGCTGGAATGAGCTCCTCATTGCCTCTTTCTCCCATCGATCCATTGATGTCCGAGATGGCATCCTCCTTGCCACAGGTCTTCACGTGCACCGCAACTCTGCCCATTCCGCAGGCGTGGGAGCCATCTTTGATCGGTCAGTGGCCCTCCGCTGGGCTGGCCTATAGGTAGAGGGGGTGGGGCTATAGGCTGGTCCGTGTCCAAGGCTGGCTGAGCTGTGACCTTTGAGTGACCTGCAGGTCCCTCTCCAGGGTGCTGACAGAGCTAGTGTCCAAAATGCGTGACATGAGGATGGACAAGACAGAGCTTGGCTGCCTGAGGGCAATCATTCTGTTCAATCCAGGTAAGAGGAGGTCATCCCATCTCTCCAGACCAAAGCAACCTTGGAGCCTCCTCTTCTCCGGAGACTCCTAAGTTACCCAGCTCTCCCCTCAGTGCGACCCTCTGCCGGAAATCTCCCACATAACCCAACACATCCCCTGTCCACTAATGCATTCCCCTCCGACCCCTCCCACAAACCCAGTTCCCTGACCGGCATCCGGAGAAGGGCCAGTAGAGGGCCCGAAGGCAACAGCTGCTCATGTGGGCCACATCGCCCCGTTTGGGCTGATGTGACGGCCGCCTCCTTCCTCCTCCTCCTCTTCCTCCTCCTCTTCCTCCTCCTCCTCCTCCCCTGCTGTTCCAGATGCCAAGGGCCTCTCCAACCCCAGTGAGGTGGAGGTCCTGCGGGAGAAGGTGTACGCGTCACTGGAGACCTATTGCAAACAGAAGTACCCTGAGCAGCAGGGACGGTGAGGAGGGGTGGGGTGAGGGATTGTGGGGACTGAGGATCCCAGGGGGGTGGAGTTTGGGGGGCCACAGGGGTGGAGGTGTGTTCAGGGCCTATGCGATCCCAGCTCTCACTCCCGTTCTCTCGCCCCCACCTCAGGTTTGCTAAGCTGCTGCTACGTCTTCCTGCTCTCAGGTCCATTGGCCTTAAGTGTCTAGAGCATCTGTTCTTCTTCAAGCTCATTGGCGACACCCCCATCGACACCTTTCTCATGGAGATGCTCGAGGCGCCCCACCAGCTGGCCTGAGCCCGGACAGACGTGGTGCTTCCCACACTGGAGGAGTGCACATCCGAGGGGACTCCGAGCCTTGGGGGCAGGGTGGGGAGGGGCCGTGTGCCTGGAGTGTTGGTGGGGTGAGGACTAGGGAGCAGGACCGAGACCTCCAGGGGATCATCAACCCTCCAAGGGGTTTGCTTGATACCCCAAGTCAGAGGGGACCCCAGACCCTGTGAGAGCTGGACCTCTTCTCGGAGTTTGTCTGGGCCCGCCGTGGCCGGGGTGCGTTCTCGCCAGCCCGGAATGCTCTTCCCAGCACAGAGCACTGGCCTTGCTCGGGGCCTTGCTTCCTTCTCCCTTGCCTCCCTGGCTCCGTCTGGGGAGCGGATATGGGAGCTCTCCCAGAGATGGATGTTGGGGGGCCGGCCCCCCATTACTTCCATGACGGACATTGGAGTAAGGCTCGACAGGCCTTCCTCTCACCATGGCTGGCGGATCAGGGCTGCTCCGTCGCTGTCCGAGTCACTCGCACGTCACCTCCCGCAGTCAGACTGAGAACAAGGTGGTGGTGGTGAAGGGTGGGTAGGGCTGTAGGACCCATCTGCTATTTTTAATTTCCTCTGAGGATAGAGACTTACAGTTAGACTCAAAGAAGTACTGTACGCCCCGCTGACTCGATGCCAGTGGTGGAGGTGGGCTTGGGAAGGCAGGGCCTCCGGGCGGGGGCCTGGGCTCCTGGGGCCCTGGCCTCACCCCTCGCCTATCTCTTCCCGTCTAACGGGAAGGGGCCTGGGCTGCGTGGCAGGGTGTCCCGGCCGGGCACACCTTAGGCTGGGCAGCCGTCTGCACCGAGGGGAGGGGCGGCCTGTGGAGATGGGTGCCGGGCTGCATGATTTTTGCCCTGCAGCTCTTCTCCGGGGTTTCTTTCCCTCTTTCCCTCTCGTATAAAACCGCTTTCGAATTAAAAACGCTGTTTTCTGGCCTGAGGTGACTGGCGTGGACAGTGCTGCGTCTCGCGGGTGTGGGTATCCGGGCGGCTGGGACCTCCAGACACGCTCCCTTGACACTAACGGTGCCTGAGGCTCCCTGGGGCCCGCGGGCGGCGCAGGGTGGGGGACACAAGGCGCCCTTTGTCGGGAGGGGGAGGGGGTGTGGTGGCGGGGGGCGGGGCGGCCGGGAGGAAGGGGGGCGGCGGTTCTCAAAGGCGCCTTGTTCGCTGCGCCCTCCTAGCGCCAGCGGGCGGCGGCGCCTCGCCTGCCCCGTCTCCGTCTCCGTCTCCGTCTCCGTCTCCGTCTCCGCTGCCCGGGCTCCGGCAGACCCGGCGCCGTGCCCGGCCCGGCCGAGGGGCTCCTGGGCGCCGCGGCCGCGGGCCCGCCCGGAGGGAGGCGGCCTCTTGTCCCTGAGTGACCCTGTTCCAGCCCGGCCGCTGCCCCCTCGCTCTCCCTGGGTCCCTGTCCACCTGGGCTCCGGGGACCCCCCGCCCCCTTCCATCTCCTGGCACTGGCTACCCGTTTGTCTGCGACCTCTGCCCTACGCGTTCCCCGAGACCTCTGCCCCGGCCCCGGGTACCCCCCCCCCGCCCCCGGGCGCCCCCCCCCCCCCCGCCGCGTGGGGTGCGGGTCCCCAGCGCTGTCCGCGCCGCGGCTATAAATACCGCCGGCCGCTCTGTCATTACCCGGGCGGGGCGGCCGGGAGGTAATTATGGGGACCCGATGGGGGGGCAGCGACCCCCAGGCCCGCCCATCCCCTCCCCCTGCACCCAAGCCCCACCCAGGACGCTGCCGAAGGAGGGTCCTGGCCCCCAGGGAGAGGGAAGGGGGGCCTGTGACTGCAGGTCTGGGTCCTGGAAAAGGACGGGGCGTGCGGGAGATATTGGGGTTCCCCAAGAATCGTGGGGGACAGTCCCCTGGTCCTCGCGAGGAGCAGGTCAGGAGGAGCCCCCGCCCGCCCGGGCCAGGTGGAGGCGGGGTGGGGTTTGGCGGGTGTGGGCGGCGGCCGGGGGCGGGGGCTGGCCGGGGGCGGGGGCGCCGTGGGGGCTCCGGCCGCCGGGGTGGCCGGGGACACACAGGAGCGGCGGCCGCCGAGGAGGGAGCAGCGGAGCCCCGACGGCGCCTCGCTGCATGGAGCTGGGCCGCTGAGCGCCGCCAGCCGCAGCCTCTGCCCCCGGACCGGCCGGCTCAGCGGGGCTCACCGCTCCTCCCGGGCAGCCTCGGTCCCTGCAGCCCGCGCCGCCCGCCCGTCCGTCCGGCCATGGAGCGGTGCGGCCGCCTCCTCCTGCTCCTGCCGCTGGTGCTGGGGCTGAGCGGGGCCCCGGCCCGGGCAGGTAGGCGCCCCGCGCCCCGGCCCTGGCGTCCTGGCGTCGGGCTGGAGCCCCCGGACCCGCCGGGACAGCGAATGCCCGGGGCGAGCTTCTGATCCCGCCGGGGCTCCGGGGACCAAAGGTCCGGGTGGAGGGCAGGACCCTGGACCCCGGTGCCAGCGTAGGCTCCTTTCCACTGAGCTGACGGGAGGGCGGCTGAGGCTGAGGTGGGGCTTCAGCTTAGAGGGCCATGGGGGGCTGCTGCTGGGGTCCTGGCGAGAGCACAGCGGCCAGGCCGTGGGGTCCAGCCTGCGGGCGAGGGGAGATGGATGGTGACGGGGGTGTGCATGTCTTCGGGACTCTCTATCCATGTCTTGGGGCCCAGGGGAGCATCCGTGCCGGTGAGAACAGAGCCAGTCCGCGCAGAGCGGGGGTGCCTGGGCTATTTTTCCGTTGGCTCCTCGGACAGGATCCCCTTCCCCCTCCCCGTGCCCTCGATGCTGCCACGCGGCTGGCTCTGGGGAGCACTGGGGCTGGCTGCCAACAGGACGGCCGCTGGACGGAGGGGGATCAGGTGTCTGAGGTGGGAGCCAACCCTTCGCATTCCTGCCCCGCCCCTCCCCCTCTGGCCAGCCGGGCTCTCCTGGGACCCCGGTGTCCACAACCCCAGCCTTTTTCTCCTTTCCCAGGACCCAGGGCTCCTGGCGCCTAGGAGAGGGGGTTTGATGGGGCGGGGAGGGGGGGGGTGAGAAGGACTGAGAGCACCTGGGTGCTAGGCTGGCTGAGCAAGCCGCCCCCCACTCCTGGAAACTCTGGAGACTGATTTGCATATAACTTGACTATTCATTTCTCCTCCGCTTTGGAAAGAAAGCGGTCAGCGTAGCAGCAGAAAGGACTTAGATCAGATCGCAGAAGGAAGAACTTCCCAGCCGTGAGCCGTGTGAGCTCAGGAACGGAGCCAGTGCGCAGTGCCTAGGCTCCAGGGTCTTTCTTGGGGGAAGGGACCTCGCGCAGGGAGGTGGGAGATGCTGAGAAGGTGGAGATGGGACTCCACAGGCGAATTCAGAGAGTAAGGAGGGGGCCCTCGGGGCCCAGAGGTGGCGTGGAGGGGGCGATGGGGCTGCTGGGGAGCCGGTGGGGCAGTTGAGGCCGGAGATCCTGGGGCAGCGATGAGCCGAGGTGAGGAGACAGGTGGGCAGCGTGGAGCCCCCTGGAGGACGGAGCTGCCCTTTGCGGGGGAGGGTGGACACGGCCTCCGAGGTCTCTGACCTGGGGTCTCTGAGTCTCTGTGTGTCTCTCACTCACCGCTGTCTCAAAGCGGCCCTTGTGTGCTGGTGTTTGCGGAGCTGCCACACGCAGGGCCGGGCTCGGGTGGGGGTGAGGTGGGGGGGCAAGGCCGCGGTTTCCCGGCTCCTGGACTCAAAGGGCCTTTTCTCTGCCTGCCGGCACCACCTCAGCCACCCCGCCCAGCTCGCTCTCCAGACCGCTCTGCCTGCCCGGCCCTGCTTCTGTGAAGGTTCAGCAGGAACTTTCTTTGGGGCTTTTCCAACCTGGAGCTGGTGGTGTGAGGAGTGTGAGCAGTGGGAGCCAGAAGCGGGGTGGTGCCTTCTGTCTCCCGAGTCTCAGCCTGAGGAAGCCGGTGCCAGGGGACAGGCCGGTGGCCTGGGTCCTGGGTGCTGAGGGGCGGGGGCGGGGGGGACAGGGTGGGAGTTCCAGGTGTGGGGAGCTCGCTGGGTTTTGGGCAAGGACTCTGATGGGATCCACAGATGTGTGGCTCGCAGCCCTGGACTCGCTCTGGCTCCCCGTGGCAGCTGCACGCTCCCCTCCACCCCCCTCCCCAGCCGTCCCTCAAGCTAGGGACACAGGCCTGGGGGTTCTTCTGGCGTCCCTGCCTCCTGAGGGAGCGACCCCACCTCCCCGTCAGGCGGCTGCAGCTGTTTGAAGCCTGCTCCCCGCAGGGCGCCCCTCTGCCCCCCCTCCCCCCTGCGCCCTGCGCCTGCCGTGCCCAGGGTGATCGATTGCCCAGATGTTGTTTGTGCTGGAGACGTGGGCCGAGGCCAGAGACCCAGAGACCCAGAGATACAGACAGGCAGCGAGAGGGAGAAGGACCAGGAAAGAAAAAGGGGGACAGTGTGAGCGGAGTGGAGGAGGATAGAAAAGACAGGGAGACAGAAGACCAACGGATACAGAGACGAAGAGGAAGAGACAGTGAGGGAAAGACGGGGAGGTGGGTGGAGAGTTGAGAGAGATCTTGAGAGAGATTCTTAGGCAGAGACAGGGAGAGCGGGGGAGCATGAACACAGGTCCCGCTGTGCTCCTGAGGCGGCTCCAGGTTCCATCCATCAGGAGCAGGTGAGGGCGTGTGAGCCCAGGCGTTGAGTTCCGCACCACAGAGTCCCCCCTAGGCCCTCCCGAGGCGTCTCCCTCCCCGTGACCCGCCTGGCCTGCCCCCCCCCCTCCAGGTGCGCCCCCCGTGGATGTGCTCCGGGCCCTGCGCTTCCCCTCCCTCCCTGATGGTGTCCGGAGGGCGAGAGGCGTGTGTCCCGCTGATGTGGCCTACCGAGTGTCTCGACCTGCTCAGCTCAGCGCTCCCACCCGCCAGCTCTTCCCAGGTGTGGGCGACGGGGGAGCAGGGGAGCGGGCCGGGCATGGGGGGTCTGGGATTAGACACCCGAGGGAAGGGGGCTCTGGCTCTGTTCGCCGTTCACTCCCCAGCGTGTGTCTCTCTTGGGTCCTAGGAGGTTTCCCCAAAGATTTCTCTCTGTTGGCTGTGGTCCGGACGCGCCCTGGCCTCCAGGCTCCCCTCCTGACGCTCTATAGCGCCCAGGGCGTCCGGCAGCTGGGCCTGGAGCTCGGCCGGCCCGTCCGCTTCCTGTACGAGGACCAGACTGGCCGGCCTCGGCCTCCAGCTCAGCCCGTCTTCAGAGGCCTCAACCTAGCAGATGGCAAGTAAGTTAGTGTGTTCCTCGGCTCTGCCGGCCTGCGCTGCCAGGGACTCCCCGTGGCCACTGGCCAGGGCCCCTGCTCCCTGAGCTGGAAAACCCTGCCCAGCCTTTGGCCACAAGCACCTGCCCGCTGCCCAGACTTCAGTCACTTGTGGCTCAGAGTGTAAATCCTGGGTGTGGTGCTGGCCTGCACCTCGGACAAGCTCCTTACCTTCCTGTGCCTCCATTCTGTGTTCGTAAGAGAGGGATAATGCAATCAAGAGAAATGTATTTCTTGGTGCCGGGTGCGTTGTAAGTACTCGATGAATACTGGCTGCGGTGATTACTATTATTACTATTGGCCCTGATCCTTCCCTCAGCTGCTCCCAGCTCTTAGACCTCCCCTCCTCAGCCAGTCACATGCCCCTCTTCCACCATGACCAGGTGGCACCGTGTGGGTGTGGCTGTGAAGGGCCAGTCTGTCACCCTCATTGTTGACTGCAAGAAGCGCGTCACCCGGCCCCTCCCCCGAAGCGCCCGTCCGGTGCTGGACACCCATGGCGTGGTCATCTTCGGTGCCCGCATCCTGGATGAAGAAGTCTTCGAGGTAACCAGGGCAACCAGAAGACAGAGTGATTTCTGGCCCCGTATCTTGTGTCCGTTATCCTTCTGGCCCCAGCATGCCATCTTCCCATGCCCTAGCTCAGTGGTCCTCAAACTCATTAGTCCACAGAGCCAAATATCAACAGGACAACGGTTGAAATTTCTTTTGAGAGCCAAAAATTTTAAACTATATAGGCAGGTACATTGTTATTAACTTAATTAGGGTACTCCTAAGCTCACCTTTGCTAAAAATTCAAGGGGCCAAAGAGCCACATGTGGCTCACAAGCCGCAGTTTGCTTACCACTGCTCTACCTCTTCATTTTTCCTCTCTTGAATGTATAGTTCCATTTCCTGTCCAGGGCTAATTTTCTCTTAGGAGAACTAGGTGTCCACTTATATTGCAGCCACTCATTTTGTCACTCAGTCTTCATCACTCTGCCCATCCATCATTCAACCAATCTCTCTACCACTCATCTTTCACCCTCTCACCTGTCCAGTTACACAGTCACCCACCTACTCAAGCATCCAGGTTTGCATCCATCCATCCATCTGCCCATCCTTCCCCTGCTCAGCCACTTGCTCCTTCAATCCACTTAGCTATCAATCTGTTCTTTTATCCATCTGTCCTCTTTAACCCATCCGTCCATCTACTCACCCATCCATCCACCCACCTACCCCATCTACCCATGTATATAAGAATGCATGCAACCATTGATCCACCATTTACACAACCACCTCCTCATCTACCCATCCTCCATCCAACCATTCATTTATCCACATATTCACTTCTATCCGCCTACCCACCAATCTGATTCCATCTATTCACCAACTTCATTCATTCATTCATTCATTCATTCCACCATCCATCAACCTTCCAATTCAGTCATGCATTTGAACCCCCATTCACTCACCTACCCACCCACCAGGCTAGTCAGTTAACATTTTCTGAATACCTGCTTATCAATGCCAAGGGGAAAACAGAAGAATAATATAAGGTTTCTATCATTCCAAGGAGATGAGCCAGTATCTCCAAACAAGGCAGGTTGTGTTAAGCACCACATGTGAGCACAAACAAAAGCCATTGGGACCCCCCTCCCTCATTTCTAGAGTCCTGAGACTTCTCATCATTACTGCCAGTGGAAGGTCAAAGCTAAGCTGGGCCACTGTCTCCAGAAGCCCCTGTGACAAGGCTCAGGCAACCCCCGCAGGGCAGGGGCACAGGCAGAGCTGGACGGAATTCTAGTTCTGACTGTACCGCTGTGAGTGACCTTGGGCCAGCCATTGCCTCTGAGCTTTTCAGAATGGAATGTGTCTGAAAGTGGCATAAAGACCCTGCCACTGGCTTTCCCAGTGGTTGTGACGGTCCAATGGGAACTGGACAGGGCTGTGCCATGGAGGGCCGGTAATGACCTTCCATTATGTAGTTTACCTGGGACTGGCCTCCTGCCTTTTGTCCCGGACTGTATATACCCTTTGTCTCGCTCTGAAGGCCTTTCTGTCTCCTTCCATTGGCATCCCTTCCTCGTATCTCTACAGGGTGACATCCAAGAGCTTGTCATTGCTCCGGGGGTGCAAGCTGCCTATGGATCCTGTGAACAGAAGGAGCTGGAGTGTGAGCGGGACTGGAGGGAGAGGCCTCAGAAACAACAGTCTCACCGAGCACAGAGGTCTCCAAAGCAGCCATCAGCGAGACTTCACAGGCCCCAAAACCAGGAGCCCCAGAGACAGGTGAGGGAGTTGGGTGGACCCCAAACTGCAGTACCCCCCTCCCAGGGAGGGAGATTCCCAGATATCTCCCCAGAGGAAGTCCCCCAATGTCCAGAGCTCCCCATTCTCTTTGGGCTCCTTTTAGCCCCTTCCTTATGCCCATCCCCAGTCATACCTCCCTATTCCCATCACTCACCCCCAGTCCTCATTCATCAACCTTTTTATTTTCACTTAAAAATAAAAAGTTGTTATGAAGAACTCATGGCTGGGAGCTGTGTCCCCTCCTTGTGTCTCCTCTGCCAGTCTTCCTGGACTATGCCGTTGGGTTTCCCACCCTTCCTTGAATTAAGAGATTGGGAGAGAGGGTGCAGGTGGGACTTGGGGACACAGGAGGGAAGGGCAGATTAGGGGAGAGACAGAAACAGGGAGAAAGAAGCTGCAATGGAAAGACCTAGGAGGAGAAATGGGGGAGGAAGAGAAGAAAAAGAGAATCCCAAAAGGGTGGTGAGCCGGTGGAAGGTGGGTGGGGCCATCTCTGGCCCCTGCACACGGAGGCGTAGGGTAAGGGGCTGGGGGGGAGAAGGACAAGAAGATTCCGGGTTGGTGGAGCTCTGAAGGTTAGGGTGACAGATATGATCTGGGGTCAGTAGTCTAAAGTTGAAGCATCAATCTCTTAATTATGTCTGCTTCTGTCTCACCTGCGGGACCCACCTCCCCTTCCTGCCTCTCCCCATCTCTCTCCTGTCCCCCAACCTCTCTTTTCATCCCCAACTCTGTTTTCCAATTCCTCCCCTACCTCATTTCCCAATCCCGTCCCATCTCACGTCCCTCGTCCCCCCCCCACCCCCCCACCCCCGCCTTCCTCCTATCCCACTGCCCCTCCCCGGACCCCAGCCCACTGAGCCTCTCCACTATGACTACGGGCCCCTCTATTACGATGAGATGACTGCGGGGACAACCCCTGACTACCAGGTAAACTGGAGGGACCCCTCCTTTCTCCCGTCCCCCCCCCACATCTCTGACCCCCAGTTCAAGGAGAGAAGCCATGCATTTAATAGATTACGGGAGTTTCCTCACTGTCGCCTCCCATGTCTCTGCTGCAGCGGCCTCGGAGCCCCACCCACAGGGCTCCCGCTTCCCCCAGGGGGCGTCGCACCCCACCCCGAAAGCCTACCCCACCTGCTAAGAGGTCCGCAGCCCGGCAGGCATCCCCCTCATCAGGCTGGAGACCCTCTCGAACTGGAGGCTCTGGGCCAGCGTGGGGCCAGCCTTCCCCCTCCCGGCGCCCAGCTCGACGGGCAGCTCCCCACACTGCCCGGGCCCCCCCCCGGACCAGAGGCAGCAGTTACCGGCAGGTAGAGCCGGGGCATCCAGATCTCTGCCCCCAAATCTTCATGACCTGGGAGAAGCATTCTCCCTCAGCTGTCCTAAGGGGCTGCAAGATCTGCGATTTCCCCCACCCCCCACACAGAGACACTGCCCCAGCGAGGGACACAGTGCTGCTTCGCCTTCCTCTGGCTAACCTCTCTCCTTCCTTCCACCCCGTCCCCCCTCCCCCCCCACTCTGCTCCCCTCCCCTTGGGATTAGTACCCCACCCCAGGAGAAGAGGAAGGAATCCTGGAGTCCAGCCCCTTGCCACCCCCTGAGGAGGTAACTCCACCCCACCACCCAGCGGGGGGCAGCGGGGGGCTGTGACCCACCCCTCAGGCCCCCGTCATCTGGACGAGTCAGCCCCCTCCGGCCGGAGGGCTCTTTGTCATACCCACTGCGGCCTCTGTCTCCTGGTCCGCCCAGCCCAATGGGTCTGCTGGCCTCTCCCTCTCAGTTCAGCCATTTTCCTTAGTGTCCTTGTCTCCTTTCATTATTCCTTGATTCTGGAGTAGCCTCCTCTTCATGTTGGTGTCAAATGGTTTTACTTCCTGTGTCATGTTCTGTTCCTAGGAGCCACTTTCTGTCCAGTGCTGTCTTCTTCTCTTCTGCCCTTCTTTCCATCACGTCTTTGGTCACTCCCTGGACTCTGTGTCTATCTTATGTCCATGGACTGTCCGCTCTGTGTCCAGCCCTCCGGCCACCCTTCTGGTTGTGACCACTTCTTCCACCAAGCCCGTCCGCCGGACATCTCTCCCGATTCCGGTCTGATGGCCTTCGCCTTTCCACACAGCTGCTCCCCTTGCTCTTCTTGGGAGAGAAACTCCAGTCCCAGTCACCCTCAGGATCCTTTGGGCGAGGAGTTGTCACACCTGGGGTCCAGGTGGAAACTCCTCTCAGCCCTAACACCCCCGTCTACCCCTCTCCCTCCCCATCCCCATCCCCGGGAAGGAGCAGACAGATCTCCAGGTCCCCTCCACAGCTGACAGGTTCCTGACAGAGGAATATGGGGAGGGTGGCACAGAGCCCCCGGCAGGGCCCTACGATTACACCTATGGCTATGGGGACGATTACCGTGAGGAGACGGACCTTGGCCCTGCCCTCTCTGCGGAGACAGCCCACCCCGGAGCCGTAAGTGAGAGGCGCTCCTCCTGTCTTCGTGGCCTCCCGTGGAGCCGCAAGAATCTCTTCTTGTTGTTTCTGATCGCTGTCTGTCGGCTCTGAGCTGCTTCCCACTGGTGGTTTGCCGTTTCTGTCCACAGAAGATGTATGTGTTGCTTGAACATCTTCCTTCCTTCCTTCCCTTGTGCAATATCTTACCCTGTGACTCCTTATGAATCCTTCTGCCCAGGGCAATGAGATTTAAAAAATATATATTATGGCCTCTTCCTGTCTTTTTGGTCACTTCCTGTCTCAATCGAGCTGGATTTCATAAAGCTTTTGGTCAATAAGGTAAGGTCCTTATGCCCATTTTCAGTCCGTCTCCATCGTTTCTTCTTGACAAAACAATTTTTTTATCCATGTTGCTGCCAAGTGTCTCACCTTCTAACCTGTCTGTCCCTTCCGGTCTTCTCCAGCCATGCCATCTGTCTTGGTGACTGTGCCGTATTGGATAGAAAGGGACTTACTATTTGTATTTCGAATCTAGCTTTTCATGCTTTCTGTGACAATTGCCTTTGATAATGAGCTACTTCAAGTGTGTCTCAGGCCATCCAAATCATAAAGGGTCCGTTGTGGGCCTAGATATTTATCATGATCCCTTCCTGTGTGTACTCACTTTGCTGCTTGTGTTTTCTGAAGAATTGTCTTGCATTGTCATCAGCTCCTATCCAGGACTCACTTTCTGTCTGTTCTGTGAATTTCTCCCATTGGTCCTGGTAGCCAGGTTGTTACTGAAGGTCCACTTCCTGAAGTCTCTTTTCTTGGCTGCTTCCTGTCTATCCAACCACTTCCTGTTTGTTCAGTTCACTTTCTAGCCATTTTGGCCAGGTTTAATTTTTCTTGGCCCTGGCATCATTCTTGCTTCCAAGTGTTTGTCCCTTCATTCTGTCTCCCTTAATTGTTCCCCGTGTCTCCAACCACTCCCTCTTAGATGGGGCATTTCCTGTCTACGCCACTGCATCTTTGGCCTGTCTTGCTGTTAGAGCTGCCTTCTCTGTCCCGCTGCATTGTCCCACATCTCCTTTCTCTAACATTGCCACCCTTCACCCTCCGCTGTCTTGCTTTTATGCTGCTTTCTGGAAATGTGAGGTTGCGCTGTAATATGGGAGAGTTTGGAAATTACTGTCGGTCAGGATGGAGACGGGGGGCATTCCGATGGGAGAGTTCGGGTGGTGGTGAATGTCCTCTGTTCTCCCTGTCCTTGTCTTGGTTCTGGCCCCGGAGTTGGGGGTGGACCCCTGAATGGAAGTGTGGAAGAGGGGCAACTGCTAGGCTTGGCGTACAAATGAGCACTAGGGTGAGAGTTTAGTGTCCTTGATGAGAGAGGAACTGTGGGGACTTGAGGGAGATCTGCTCTGAGGCTTGACCAACTTAGCCCAAGAGCTGTATTTTTTGTTGTTAATCCTCACCTGAGGACATTTTCCCATTGAATTTTAGTGGAAGAGAGAGGGAAAGACAGAGAGAAACATCCAGGTGAGAAAAATGCATCCATCGGCTGCCTCCTGCATGAGCCTGACAAGAGGTACATGCTCTTGACAAGAATTGAACTTGGGACCCTTTGGTCTGCAGGCCGACGCTCTATCCACTGAGCCAGGCCAACTAGGGCAAGAGCTGTATTTTTAAAAAATATATATATTTTATTGATTTTTTACAGAGAGGAAGAGAGAGGGATAGAGAATTAGAAACATCGATGAGAGAGAGACATCGATCAGCTGCCTCTTGCACAACCCCTACTGGGGATGTGCCCGCAACCAAGGTACATGCCCTTGACCGGAATCGAACCCGGGACCTTTCAGTCCGCAGGCCAACGCTCTATCCACTGAGCCAAACCGGTTTCTGCAAGAGCTGTATTTTTTTTAAAGAACCTATTACGGGGTGGAAGTTTCAGATATCAGTGCGGATTGCCCTCCAAATCTACTTAGAGTATGGATGTTTTACCTCCAAGAAGTTTTTAAGCTTATGAACTCCTTGAAATTCTAGGGAAAATTCTGTGCATAAGGGCATACATTTTTTTTCTTTTCTGAAGACTATAGATTACAGCATATTCTCATATGGATCCATACTCTCCCTTCAAACTCCAATAAAAATCTATCCATAATCTTGGAGAGATTTTTCTTTGGTGGGTTGGAGTAAGGGTGCAGAAGTTGATGGTTTCTTAAAGTTCTAGGGATTCTTGGGGTCAGAGAGAGTATGGATAAGGGTGGGGTCCTACAGAAGAAGCTTTGGGAAGGTTAGGGCTTTGGATTCCCAGGAAACATGTGGGGACCTTCCTGAAAGAAGTTCTCAGGGAGGTGAGGAGGTTGTCTTTGCTGAGGTGGGGCTGAGGATTGGGGTGTGGGGAGCCCTGAGGCCTCCTGGGCAGGCCTGGGTCTGTGGAGAGAATCTTGGGGGAGGGACCGGGCTGGAGGTAGGCTCAAGGAGGCCTCCAGAAGTCCTGAGAATGGAGGGGGGAGAAGGGTGGGCGGAGTCCCCGTGTCCTGGCTGCTCACAGGCCCCACTGGGGGTTACATGTGTGTCTCCCTCAGGCTGCCCATAGCCCCCGGGGGCTGAAGGGAGAGAAGGGGGAGCCTGCAGTCCTGGAGCCTGTAAGTCACTGGCCATTGAGCTGAGGGCAGGGGGAGAAGGGAAGAAGGCAGGTGTGCTAGTCCTGTGGCCTCTGACTCTTAACGTCTGACTCTGCAGGGAATGCTAGTGGAGGGGCCGCCTGGCCCAGAAGGCCCTGCGGTGAGTCTGAACACTCTTTCATCCGTGTCTTCCCCATGTATGCCCAGGCCTCCTTCTCAGAACTCCAGAGCATTCTTCCAATCCGAGCTCTCTCTGCTGTAGAGACCCCCCCCTCAGCTACATCCCCTTTTCTCTCCGAATGCCCACAGCTGACCCCTTACTCCTTTGTTCCTCAGGGACTGACTGGTCCCCCTGGCATCCAGGGCAACCCAGGCCCAGTTGGAGACCCCGGCGAGAGGGTAAGGGAGTGTCTTCTGTATGGGAGGGGGCACTGCAGAGGAGCCACTAAAGGGGCCACGTGCTTAGTGATTTCTCATTAGCTGGCTGATCAATGAACAGGGACTGGTGTCCCCAGCGCTTGCAAATAGGGCAGACTGGTTGGGGAGGACAGTGGTCTTGGGTCTTACTCTGACTTTTCTCCAGAGGGCTGGGGTGAGGCTCAGGCAAGATCTAGGGAAGTCTGCATTTGTCCTGTTGAGGAGGGTTCCCAGGGGACTCTAGGCCTAAGACTCCCCTATCTGTCACCTACCCTCCTCATTCTCTCCCACTCCAGGGTCCTCCCGGCCGGGCAGGGCTCCCTGGATCAGATGGGGCGCCTGGCCCTCCCGGCACATCCCTCATGCTCCCGGTGAGCTGTCTTCTGGGCTTTGGGAGGGGCTGCGGGGGAGGGCAGGGATTGTGCTGTGTCACCGAGAACCAGGAGTCTCTAAAGACCATCAGTGCAAAGAAATGGACCTCTTGGTGGAGGTGACTAGGGCCTCATTAGATGATCTAGAACCCAATATGATCTAGAGTCAAGCTTGGTTCATCTAGAGTGGAGCAGGAAATTATATATTTCAGGGGTCTAGAACCAAAGGAGAGTCTTTTTGGAGGAAGAGGCTAGACATCGGGGGAGGAGGACAGAAGCTGAGTTTCTGAAAACCTCTCAGTGATTATCTGAACACCTCCACTGGAAGATGCTGGGAGAGGGCATGGGGCGGTGTGTGTGTGTGTGTGTGTGTGTCGGCCTGGGAGCAGGAGCAGAAATGCTGGAAGGTCCCAGGGATTTCCTGGAAAGAACTGGGCCTTCTCTCCTTGCCCGTCAGTTCCGGTTTGGCAGTGGCGGGGGTGACAAGGGCCCTGTGGTGGCCGCCCAGGAGGCTCAGGCCCAGGCGATCCTGCAGCAGGCGCGGGTGAGTAGGGCTGGAGAGCATTGTGGTGGGGGTGGGGGAGAAGGAAAGGTTCTAGCAGGGTTGGGGGGGTAGGCTGGAGGGATAGGGGGAAGGGGAAGGTCTGGGCTGGTTTGGGGCTGAGAGGGAGGTCGGAGCACTAAGGCGGTGAAACACGGGTTAGGAGTGGGAGGGTGAGTTTAGAGGGTGTCCTGGGGAGGGAGTCTCCAGCTGCCTCTTCTCACCTCTGCTGTGTCCCCCGTCCCCTAGATGGCGCTCCGTGGACCCCCTGGACCCATGGGATACACAGGTCGCCCTGGACCTTTGGTGAGCGAAGGGGGGTGGGGTAGGAGGTTCTTTTTGTGTGTGGGGGGATGGACAGTTCTGGAAAGGGCCCAAATCCAAAGTCATTTTGCTTTTTTGGGAGGTTTTGGGGTCACTGTTGGAGATGTCCTTCCATATAGCCAACCTCTCTCTCTCACAGGGACAACCTGGGAGCCCTGGTCTGAAGGGAGAGTCTGGAGACCTAGGACCTCAGGTGACACCCCGCACCCCTTTGATCCCCAACCCAGTGCCGCCTTCCCTGTCTGTGCCCGTTAACCCTGACCTCAACTTTCCCTCCCCAGGGCCCCAGGGGACCTCAGGGCCTCACCGGGCCTCCCGGCAAGGCTGGGCGAAGGGTGAGTGACTGAGTGTGGGGCGGGCCAGGTGGGAGATGGCACCGAGGGTGGAGGGCTGGCCCCTGCTTGTTCTGACACTTCCTTTGCATCTGCAGGGCCGGGCGGGTGCTGACGGAGCCCGAGGGATGCCCGGAGAACCTGGCGTGAAGGTGACAGCTGGCCTTCCTCTGATGCTCAGCTCAGCCCTCTGAGCTCATCATCTCAGGAGCCTGGGTTCCCCGGCTCCCCAGGAAGTGGCTCCCCCCTCAGGGCACTAGGGGGTGGGGTGGGAAAGGGCCTGGGGCTTCACGTGGCCGCCCCTCTCCCCTAGGGTGACCGCGGCTTTGATGGGCTCCCAGGCCTTCCCGGGGAGAAGGGGCACCGGGTGAGTACGTTGGGCAGGGGACGTTGGAGAGGGCCGGTGTCTGTGCTGGGAGCTCTGAAGCCCCTTCCCTGTTTCCCAGGGCGAGACTGGTGCCCACGGCCTCCCTGGGCCCCCTGGCGAGGACGGAGAGCGGGTGAGTGTGGCAGGGCCGGGGCCGGGCTGGCCTGGGGGAGGCTGGGAGGCGAGGCACGTCACCACGGCCTCCTCCTGCAGGGGGACGACGGGGAGATCGGGCCTCGGGGGCTGCCTGGAGAGTCGGTGAGTGTCCAGGGGTGAGGTCGCGGGAGGGGGGGGCAGGGAGTGGGGGCAGGAGGGTGGGGGCTCTGGGAACGCCGGAGGAGGGACATAGATATGAAAGAGACACTCATGCGTGCCTTGTCCTCTCCTCGCCGAGTGTAGGGGCCTCGAGGTCTCCTTGGCCCTAAAGGCCCGCCTGGTATTCCTGGACCCCCGGTGAGTGACTGCCCCGACTCCTGACCCTGATCTCACCCCCTGACTTCTCATCTTCCTGACTGCCCCACCTCCCCTCCCATTCCCCCTCCAGCCTCTGCCCCAGGGGCCCTTTTAGGGCCTTCTGGTGTGGGGCACCAAAGGCTCGAAGAAGAGCCAGAAAAAAAATCATCAAGAAAAACAAAACAAAAACCCACAAACCCACAGCCCCACAGCCCCACGCCCTGCGGCTCTGGGCCGGCTGTGTGCTGAGGTCTGGGAGGAACGGAGGACTGACCGGTGCCTCTGCCTGTCCCACCCGCTCCCTGGGGACGGCCCGGCCTCCGGGAAACCACAGGGCCTCCCGGGGCGGCTGCCTCCCGCTCACACCCCTCTGTGTTCCAGGGCGTGCGCGGCATGGACGGTCCCCACGGCCCCAAAGGGAGCTTGGTGAGTGATGCATGGCGACTCCACCCGGCCCTGGGCCTGCCAACCCTGTTCCCTTTGCCCACGCTGAGCCCTGCCCTCCGGGTCTCGCCCTCTGGGTCCTCCTGCCCGCTCCTCCCCGTCTGACTGGCCACCGCCTCCTCTGACCCTGCCTGCTGCCTGTTTGTAGGGACCCCAAGGGGAGCCAGGGCCTCCCGGACAGCAGGGAACGCCTGGCACCCAGGTGAGTGGTCTGCCCGCCCCTCCCCGACCTCAGCGGCTTCCCTGGGCTTCCCCGTGGTCAGACCTGAGTGGGGACCGGAAGTGAAGGGTCTCCAGTCCTTGATGCTCGTGCTCTGAGGGGGTGCTGGCTGCAGGAGAGAGCGCCCCACGTCGGGGCCCCTGTGACTTCTCTCTCCCCGCGTACAGGGTCTCCCGGGGCCTCAGGGTGCCATCGGCCCTCACGGAGAGAAGGTGAGCCCGCTGTGGGAGCAGGGCTGCGGGCGGGTGCCGGGAGGGCCGTCTGGCTGGGACTGAGCCATGTGCACACTGAGCCGTGTGAACCGGGACCTCCTCGCCTCCCGCAGGGCCCCCTCGGGAAGCCAGGGCTCCCCGGCATGCCTGGCTCCGATGGACTCCCGGTGAGTGCACCCACTTCTTGTCCCAAACACCCCTTGGCCTCCCACCCCACTGAGCGGCCTCCAGGGCCCGCAGGGACCGTCCATCCCTGTCCCTGCACTGGGAGGTCACCGTGGCACCTGCGTGGTCAGCTGGCTTCGTCAGCTCACGGGCGTTCTGGGTGAAGGAGTGTAGAGGGTGAGGAAAGTGAAGGGACCAGCGGACACATTCTTCTTCCTGCCCCAGGGCCACCCCGGGAAGGAAGGCCCCCCAGGAACCAAAGGAAACCAGGTGAGCCTTCCGGGGCGCTCCCCCAGCCTGGGCCTCAGGTCCCTGGGATTCCCCGTCTCGCCATGAACGAGGCTCTGACTGTTTTCGTCCACGGCACTTCCGATTTCCCACGCCCCGAGGCCACCAGGACGGCACCCGACCCCTTTACCGATCCCTCTGTCTTCCTCCAGGGCCCCTCTGGACCTCAGGGTCCTCTCGGGTACCCCGGACCCCGAGGCGTCAAGGTAAGACCACAGCCGGGAGATAGAGGGCTGCTTTCGGGGGCAGGCAGGCCTGGGAGCCCGTCCCTGACCGCTGTCTCTGCGCCCTGACTCCAGGGTGTGGACGGAATTCGGGGCCTGAAGGGTCATAAGGGTGAAAAGGTGAGCAGTGTGCCCGACTCCCCACCACCCCCACTCTGCCTCCACCAGCCTCTCTGTCCCCTCCCCCTCGCCCCGCCCTCCTGCTGCCCCTCTGCCCTCCGCTCCGGACACCGCCTTCCACGCACGGCCTCCGGGACCCTCCGTCGCAGCCTCCCGACCCGCTGTCATCGGGGTCCTCTCCCACCTTCTGTAGGGCGACGATGGCTTTCCTGGGTTCAAAGGTGACATGGGTGTGAAAGGTGACAGGGTGAGTAGAAGCCCCCTCACTGCCCCCCCAGTCCGAGTCCTAACGATCCTTCACTCTGGAGCCCCCGGCCGATCCCTTTGAGGCCCCGAGCCCCGTCTCCGGAGCCCTGCACCCGTTAGGCCGGACCCCAGCAGGGTAACAGCCCCACAGCCCGAGTCCCTCCGATCCCCGCAGTCTCCCCCTGTGGCCCCTGGCCTGCAACGGCTTCTGGGACCCCTGCCGCCCGCCCTCTCAGCCCCTGGGGCCTGCCTCTCCCCTGGGGCCCAGCCCCACCCAGCCCCTGACCCTCACTTCACCCTCTCGCGCAGGGCGAGGCTGGAGTCCCTGGTTCCAGAGGAGAGGATGGTCCCGAGGGGCCGAAGGGTCGCACTGGGCCCACCGGAGACCCTGGGCCCACCGGGCTCGTGGGCGAGAAGGTGACAGGGCGGGACCGGTGTCTGCTCTCCGGGACACGGGGGAGGCGGGCCTGGCCTGGGGGCAGGGCGGGCAGGCTTGCCAGCAGCTGGAGCCAGTGCGTCGATCGAAGACGACCGTGCGTTAAATATGCTCCTCCTGTATGCGGCACCTCCTGGACGCTGGTGGGTTGAGGGGTGGTGGATGAGAAGCCAGGGAAAAGTCCCCGTCCTGAGGCGCTTACAACAGGCTGATGGGGACAAGGCCGAGGCTGCCCTAGGTGACTGAGGCGCAGGGCAGAGGGCACAGGCGTTCCGAGAGGAGAGGCGGGAGTGGTGAGCGGGCTCGGGCCGTCAGACAGAGAGGCCCGGGCGAAGGCTGCACGTGCGGCCTCACAGAGGCCCCGGAGGTGAAGATGCTCCCTAGTTACAGCCAGGGAGGGCGGAGCCCGGGCAGAGCCAGGCCGCCGGGTTGGAGTCCCTGCTCCCAAGCGCAGCCCACAGCTGCCTGGACCACAGCCTGCAGCTTCGGAGGCCGGGGTGCAGGGGGCTGAGGTGGGGGGTGCGAGCGGAGCGGAGGCAGAGGTGTCCCCAGCTGTGTGGAGGCCCGCAGGGGCAGGGCAGGGGCAGGGCAGGGGCAGGGCAGGGGCAGGGCAGGGGCAGGGGCAGGGCAGGGGCAGGGCAGGGGCAGGGGCAGGGCAGGGGCAGGGCAGGGGCAGGGGCAGGGGCAGGGGCAGGGCAGGGGCAGGGCAGGGGCAGGGGCAGAGGCAGGGCAGGGGCAGGGCAGGGGCAGGGGCAGGGCAGAGGCAGGGGCAGGGCAGGGGCAGGGGCAGGGCAGGGGCAGGGCAGAGGCAGGGGCAGGGCAGGGGCAGGGGCAGGGGCAGGGCAGGGGCAGGGCAGAGGCAGGGGCAGGGCAGGGGCAGGGGCAGGGCAGAGGCAGGGGCAGGGCAGGGGCAGGGGCAGGGCAGAGGCAGGGGCAGGGCAGGGGCAGGGCAAGGGCAGGGGCAGGGCAGGGGCAGGGCAGGGGCAGGTGCAGCCCGGGTTGACAGGCAGGGACTAGGTCACAGCCCCCAGGAACCTGACTGGGTGGCAGACACCGGGAGGGGAGCTTACACGCGGGCAGCGCCGGGCCGGGAGGCGGGCCGGGCCTGGTGGGCGCGGTGCTGGGGCGGCTGGCTCCGGCCCGGAGGGTTGGGGACCCCAGGACCTCAGGGCCCCCCTGGTGCCTGTGGCTCCTCCAGTCCTGATCGCTCCTGTCCCTCCACAGGGCAAGCTGGGAGTTCCTGGTCTGCCTGGCTACCCCGGACGCCAGGGTCCCAAGGTGACGTGATGCCCATGACCGCTCCTCCGTGCCCTCCCGTGACACCTGCCGGTGGGGACGGGCTGGCGGCGAGCAGCAGGGTTTGCCTTGGAGCCAGCCTCCCACCGCCTCCATCACCTCTCCTGACCTGTGGCCCTTCCGGGCCTCCCCTTCCTGACTTCTCTTCTCCCTCTTGTCTTCCAGGGGTCCCTCGGATTTCCTGGCTTCCCCGGAGCCGGCGGAGAGAAGGGGGCCCGGGTAGGCGGGGAGGCGCGGAGGGCGCGGAGGGCAGGGCGCTGGGTGGGGCGGCCGGTGCCGGTGCCGGTGCCAGTGCCGGTGACGGTGACCTGCTCTCTCCCTCCCCCAGGGCCTGTCCGGGAAGTCAGGGCCGCGGGGAGAGCGGGGCCCCACGGTGAGTGCCCGGAGCGGTGGGTCAGGCCAAAGGGGCCGTGGGTTTTCTGGCAACTCCGCTCCCCTCTCCCCTTCTAGGGTCCGCGGGGCCAGCGGGGGCCCCGGGGCGCCACCGGGAAGTCCGGAGCGAAGGTGAGTGGCCCTGGCAGGGCTCCCGGCCTGCCCCCAGCCTGCCCTCGGCCCCTCTGACTCTGCTTCCCCGCAGGGAACGTCGGGCGGAGACGGCCCCCACGGGCCGCCCGGAGAGAGGGTGAGTGTGGCCCGGGACGGGAGCCGGGGGCGGCTCCCCCCAGCTCCCCCCAGCTCCTGCCGCGGCCCGCGCTCACCCAGCTCTGTCTCTAGGGCCTCCCCGGGCCTCAGGGCCCCAACGGGTTTCCTGGCCCCAAAGGACCGCCGGTGAGCTGCCCTCTGCCCTCTGCCCACTCGGTCCCTGACTCCTCCCGTCCCCTCCCGCGGAATCCCTGACACAGACCCCTTCCAGGGCCCCCCCGGGAAGGACGGGCTGCCGGGCCACCCGGGCCAGAGAGGAGAAGTGGTGAGTGGTGCCGGCCCCGCGGCCCGGACGCAGAGCCGCGGGGCGGCCTGCCGGGCTCTCAGCACCCCTCCGGGGGGGGGGGGGGGGGGGGCTCCGCCGCGGCAGGGAGGGTGGACCTGCCTTCCTCCAGGCGCCTGACTGCTCTCTCTCCTCTCAGGGCTTCCAAGGCAAGACCGGCCCGCCTGGGCCCCCAGGGGTGGTGGGCCCGCAGGTAGGTCTGCCCTGTGGAGAGTGGACCGGCCTGGCCCCGGGGCACCGTCCTCTCCCTTCCCGGCCGGGGGGCTGGCGGGTGGGGGGTGGGCTGGGCACGTGGGGCGGGCTGGGCTCTGGTGCTGAGCTCAGTGTGTCCTGGGCCCTTCCCATCTGCTGGGCTCAGGTGGTGCCGGCTCCTCACTGGGCTGCACAGGTGGGCGGGACTGCCCGCAGCTTTGGGCCGGGTGAGGTGTGTGGGGGGGTGTTAGGGGTCCCGGTGGCTGCTTTGGGCCGGGTGAGGGGCGAGGGGTGAGGGGTGAGGGGGGTGTTAGGGTGGCCGGGTGGCTGCTTTGGGCCGGGGTGAGGGATGAGAGGTAAGGGGTAAGGGGTGAGGGGTGAGGGGGGGTGTTAGGGGTCCCGGTTGCTGCTTCGGGCCTGGAGGAAGGACAGGTCTGAGACTGGGGTCTCTCGGCCCCTCTCCAGGGAGCAGCAGGAGAATCGGGGCCCATGGGGGAGAGAGGTCACCCAGGCCCCCCAGGGCCCCCCGGAGAGCAGGGGCTGACGGGAACGGCTGGAAAAGAAGGCACGAAGGTCAGTAGTTCGGTGCGGGGCACAGCCGCTCAGTGGGAACACCGGACGGCCCGGCCCAGCAAGGGTGACACGAATCCGTGACGTCCGTACCTCGGGCAAGGCGGGGGCGGAGGAGACAGGGCCAAGGGCCCGGATGCCGTGCAGACCCGCCTTACCAGCTCACACTGAAGCCTGGGTGGCTTTGCGAGCCAATGTCACCCCAATAAGTTCAACTTAACAGAATTCAGTGGGGGCCGGCCGAGGGGAGCTGGGAGAGCTGGAGATGTGAGGGGGCAGTGATCTCTGCAGTGCTCACCACCTTCCCTCTCCCCCTAGGGGGACCCTGGCCCTCCGGGGGCCCCAGGGAAGGACGGGCCCGCCGGGCTGCGGGGCTTCCCAGGAGAGCGAGGCCTGCCGGGCACCGCTGTGAGTGACCCCGAGGCCGCCGGGCTGAGCCCCAGACCCCCTCTCCGAGCCCACCCCCCGGCCCCCACCCGTGCCTCCGGGCTGGCCTGGGTGTCCCCTGTCCCAGTGTCCCCTGCCCCGGTGTCCCCCCGCCCCGGTGTCCCCTCCCCCGGTGTCCCCCTCCCCCGGTGCCCCCTGTCCCAGTGTCCCCCGCCCCGGTGCCCCCTGCCCCGGTGCCCCCCGCCCCGGTGTCCCCCTCCCCCGGTGTCCCCTGCCCCGGTGTCCCCTGCCCCGGTGCTCCCTGCCCCGGTGTCCCCTGCCCCGGTGTCCCCTGCCCCGGTGTCCCCTGCCCCGGTGCCCCCGCCCCGGTGTCCCCTGCCCCGGTGCCCCCTGCCCCGGTGTCCCCTGCCCCGGTGCTCCCTGCCCCGGTGCCCCCGCCCCGGTGCCCCCTGCCCCGGTGCCCCCGCCCCGGTGCCCCCTGCCGGTCTCAGCTGTTGCTCCGGATCTCCGGTTTGCAGGGTGGAGCCGGTTTGAAGGGAAATGAAGGTCCGGCCGGTCCCCCCGGGCCCGCGGTGAGTCTGGGGCCCCTGGGGGCATGGAGGCCGGTCTGGCAGGGAGGCAGGGCCAGCCGTATGCCTCCGATTTGGGGTATTCTCCTGGGAGCCGTGGGGCTCTCTGGTGTGCAGGCTGGCCTCCTCGGGGTCTGACTCCATTCCTCTCTTAGGGCTCCCCCGGGGAGCGCGGGGGAGCGGGGTCCGGGGGACCCATTGGCCCCCCCGGGCGCCCAGGACCTCAGGGCCCCCCGGGAGCAGCCGGCGAGAAGGGCGTCCCGGTGAGTGTGGGCCGGGGCTGGGCACCGCCCACCACGGGGCGTCCAGGCCTGACCCCTCTGTCCACCTCCTCAGGGCGAGAAGGGCCCCATCGGCCCCACCGGCCGCGACGGGGTGCAGGGCCCCGTGGGCCTTCCTGGGCCCGCTGGGCCCCCGGGCGGGGCAGGAGAAGACGGGGACAAGGTGAGGGAGCCCCGGACCAGGCTCTTCCCAGATGGCAGTGCTGCTCTGACAACCTCACCCGCCTCCTACTGTGTCCCCCCTTCCCCACCTCCTACCATCCCCCCGCCTCCTACTGCCCCCCCTCCCTCCCCCCCTCCGCCCCCCTGCCTCCTACTGTCCCCCCCCCCCGCCTCCTACTGTCCCACCTGCCTCCTACCATCCCTCCCCATCTCCTACCATCCCCCCCTGCCTCCTACTGTTCCCCCCTTCTCCTGTTCCCCCTCTCTCCCCCCCTCCGTCCCCCTCCCCTAACTCGCCTGCCGCCCCTGCAGGGCGAGGTGGGGGACCCCGGACAGAAGGGCACGAAAGGGAACAAAGGCGAACACGTGAGTGCCCTGAGCTGAGCCTGGCCCCCGCCCCCTCTCCCCGGCCGGCCTGCTGTCTGACTCTCCTCTCCCCCAGGGCCCGCCCGGACCCCCCGGACCCATCGGGCCTGTGGGGCAGCCCGGCGCCGCGGTGAGTGACCCACGCCCGCTCGGCCGGAGCCGCGTCCCGGCCCGGTCCCGGCCGGTTACGGTCCGGCTGCTTGGGGGTGGGAGGGAGGAGGGACTCTGGGACCTGGGTGTGCGCTATGGCCATCTGGGCCCTGTCCCTGCCCCACTGCAGGGCGCAGACGGGGAGCCCGGGGCCCGGGGCCCTCAGGGACACTTCGGAGCCAAAGGCGACGAAGGAACGAGAGGCTTCAATGGGCCCCCCGGGCCCATCGGCCTGCAGGTGAGCGGGAGCCGGCCGAGAGCGGGGCCAGGAGCCGTGGGACGGGAAAGGGCGTGGGGGCAGGCGGTGGGGCCGAGGGGAGCTGGGCCGGCGGGCTGCTCACCCGGTCTGTGCCCTGTGCCTGCGCAGGGCTTGCCAGGCCCCTCGGGGGAGAAGGGAGAAACAGGAGACGTGGGCCCTATGGTGAGTGTAACCCCACTGGCCCCGCCCCACCTCTGGTCACCCCCCCACCCAGCCTGCTGCACCCTGCTCCCTGCCTCTGCCCCCCCCTCTTCTCTGCCCTGTCTCTGCCCTGCCCAACCCCCACGTTCCTGTGCAGCCCCCCCGTGCCCCCACGCCCCTCCCCCCGCTCCACTGCCCCCCTGCTAGCTCCGGTGCATCTGTTTCCCCCCAGGGACCACCTGGCCCCCCAGGACCTCGAGGCCCCGCTGGACCCAACGGAGCTGATGTGAGTCCCCGTGGCCTCTGGTCCCTTCAGACCGATGTGGCCGGTCCTCTGCCTCACCCCCCGCCCCCATCTCCCCTCCTTCCCCCCCCCACCCCCCCTCACCCCCCCCCCCCCCCCGCCCCGTGATAAACCGGTCTCATCTCAGACGCCCCTCTGGGAAGGCCTCCCGCTGCTCCCCTGAGACCTGGGGGGGGGGGGCCTCACCTGGCCCCGCCCTGGAGCGGCACCCCCCCCCCCCCTGAGCCGTGACCCGTTTCTGTCCCGCCCAGGGTCCTCAAGGCCCCCCCGGAGGCGTGGGGAACCTGGGCCCCCCTGGAGAGAAGGTGAGCGGGAGGGCGAGGCCTGCCCGGAGAGAGGAGGTGTGGGGACCATGAGGAGTTTGGGGCAGGGGATTTTGACCCCAGTCTCCTTGCAGGGGGAGCCAGGAGATTCAGGATCCCCTGGGGTCCAGGGGGAGCCAGGCGCCAAGGTGAGTGATGGCTTTGAGGTGCCATTCCCCACCCTTCACCCCCTTAACCCACCCCTCTCCCCCCTCCCCTTACCCCCTCAGCCCCCCTTCACCCCCTCAGCCCCCCTTCCCTCTCCCTTTCCCCCCTCAGCCCCCCTTCCCCCCTCAGCCCCCCTTCCCTCTCCCTTTCACCCCCTCAGCCTCCCCTTCACCCCTCAGCCCCCCTTCACCCCCTCAGCCTCCCCTTCACCCCCTCAGCCCCCCCTTTCCCCCCTCAGCCCCTCTTCACCCCCTCAGCCCCCCCTTTCTCCCCTCAGCCCCTCTTCACCCCCTCAGCCCCCCTTCACCCCCTCAGCCTCCCTTACCCCCCTCAGCCCCTCTTCACCCCCTCAGCCCCCTTTCCCCCCTCAGCCCCCCTTCACCCCCTCAGCCCCCCCTTTCCCCCCTCAGCCCCTCTTCACCCCCTCAGCCCCCCTTCACCCCCTCAGCCTCCCTTACCCCCTCAGCCCCCTTTCCCCCCTCAGCCCCTCTTCACCCCCTCAGCCCCTCTTCACCCCCTCAGCCCCTCTTCACCCCCTCAGCCTCCCTTACCCCCTCAGCCCCCTTTCCTCCCTCAGCCCCCCTTCACCCCCTCAGCCCCCCCTTTCCCCCCTCAGCCCCTCTTCACCCCCTCAGCCCCTCTTCACCCCCTCAGCCTCCCTTACCCCCTCAGCCCCCTTTCCCCCCTCAGCCCCCCTTCACCCCCTCAGCCCCCCTTCACCCCCTCAGCCCCCCTTCCCTCTCCCTTTCACCCCCTCAGCCCCCCTTCACCCCCTCAGCCCCCCTTCACCCCCTCAGCCCCCCTTCACCCCCTCAGCCCCCCTTACCCCCTCAGCCCCCCTTCACCCCCTCAGCCCCCCTTCCCTCCCTCAGCCCCCCCTTCACCCCCTCAGCCCCCCTTCCCCATGACCGGCTCCTCAGCAGGAGCAGGGCCCCAGCCTTCTCGGGGCCTGTCCCTGGGCCTCTGCGCGCCCTGCCCCCTTTCCGGGCGGAAGGCGGGGACGGTGGGCTTGCCGGTCTGGTGCCTCCTCCCGTTGTGGGGCCTGGGGGGTGCAGGCGTCCTGGAAGCAGGGGCTCATCCTTGACCTTGGGCCCGCCTGTCCCTCCCGCTGCAGGGCCCACGCGGGGAGCGCGGGGAGAAGGGCGAGTCCGGGCAGCCGGGAGAGGCCGGGCCGCCCGGGCCCAAAGGCCCCACCGGGGACGACGGCCCCAAGGGGAACCCGGTGAGTCCGAGGGCGGGAGGAGGTCTGGGACTGGGGGCCGGGGGTGTGAGGACTGGCAGGGGCCCTGGGGGGAGGGCTCTGGCAGTGAGGCCCCTGGGGTGGTCGTGGGGTTTAGAGCGAGACCCACAGAGCGAGGGAACGGCGAGCGGCCTCTAGTGGGTCCTGGGAGGCTGGGGCTGGGGCTGGAGGCTGGAGGCTGGGGGCTGGGGGCTGGGGCTGGAGGCTGGGGGCTGGGGGCTGGGGCTGGGGCTGGAGGCTGGGGGCTGGGGGCTGGGGCTGGGGGCTGGAGGCTGGAGGCTGGGGCTGGGGGCTGGGGCTGGAGGCTGGGGCTGGGGCTGGAGGCTGGGGGCTGGGGGCTGGGGCTGGAGGCTGGGGCTGGAGGCTGGAGGCTGGGGCTGGGGCTGGAGGCTGGGGGCTGGGGGCTGGGGCTGGGGGCTGGGGCTGGAGGCTGGGGGCTGGGGGCTGGGGCTGGAGGCTGGGGCTGGGGCTGGAGGCTGGGGGCTGGGGGCTGGGGCTGGAGGCTGGGGCTGGAGGCTGGAGGCTGGGGCTGGGGGCTGGGGGCTGGGGCTGGGGCTGGAGGCTGGGGGCTGGGGGCTGGGGCTGGAGGCTGGAGGCTGGGGCTGGGGGCTGGGGGCTGGGGCTGGGGGCTGGGGGCTGGGGCTGGAGGCTGGGGCTGGAGGCTGGAGGCTGGGGCTGGGGGCTGGGGGCTGGGGCTGGGGGCTGGAGGCTGGGGCTGGGGGCTGGGGGCCGGGGGTGTGGGTGCTGCCGCCGGGGTGTGCTGGGCCCACGGGGTCTGTCTGTGTGGCTCTGGGCGGCCAGGCGGTATGACCTGCTTTCCCTCCCGCTAGGGCCCTGTCGGCTTTCCCGGTGACCCTGGCCCTCCCGGAGAAGGTGGCCCTCGCGTGAGTCTCGGCCAGTGTGGGGGGCGGACAGGCCTCTGGCCGCTGGGCATGGGTGGCCGGGCGGCTGGAAGGAGGGGGGGTCAGCACGCTCAGGTGACCCCCCAGGCCGGGCCCTGACCTGGCCTCCTCCCCGCAGGGCCAGGATGGGGCGAAGGGTGACCGCGGAGAGGACGGTGAGCCGGGGCAGCCGGTGAGTGACCAGTGCCCCCCCGAGCCGAGCCCTCAGCCCTGCTCCTCTCTGTGCCCCCTGAGGGCCTGGCTGGCAGCTACACCCTGCCCACCCTTATCCTCCCTCCTTAGGGGTCCCCTGGTCCCACTGGGGAGAATGGACCCCCCGGGCCACTCGGAAAGCGGGTAAGTGAGGTGACACCTGGGGGCGCCCTTGGGTGGGGGCAGGGGACGGGCTGACCTGGTGTGTGTGCTGGAGCACGTGTGTGTGTGAGTGCTGAGCATGCTTGGCTGTGTCTGTTTCCGGGGTGCCGTGTGTAAGTTCTTGCCAGGGGCGCGTGTGAACACACCGGTCAGCAGGCGGGAAGGCTGGCTTCTCGGGGCAGGAGGGGGGCGTGGCTCTTCACCAAAGCTCCGGGCCACTCGCACGATCACACCTGGCTTCCCGCTCCCACCCCCCCCCCCCCACGATGGGCCCGGTGCCCTCATCCGCCTCCTGCCTCCGCCCGCAGGGCCCTGCCGGCACGCCTGGTCCCGAGGGACGCCAAGGAGAGAAGGGAGCCAAGGTGGGCGAGGCGCCCGGGTGCTGTCCTCTGTCTTCCCGCTCCTCTGCTCCTCAGTCCTCTGTCCACACCCCCCTCCCATCTTCCCGCTCCTCTGCTCCTCAGTCCTCTGTCCACACCCCCCCTCCCATCTTCCCGCTTCTCTGCTCCTCAGTCCTCTGTCCACACCCCCCCTCCCATCTTCCCGCTTCTCTGCTCCTCAGAGTCCTCTGTCCACACACCCCCAGCCCCTGTGGGAAGGGGGTTCCCTCTACTGCTCCTGCCCCCGGGCTCCTGGGCTCAGACCCATTTCCTGCATCGCCCCATCGCCCTTGGACTCCCCGCCCCCTGCTGCCCCTTAGAGCACCTCCCGTGTGCGTTTCAGGGGGATCCGGGCGCTGTGGGGGCCCCGGGGAAGACGGGCCCCGTGGGCCCCGCAGGCCCAGCAGGAAAGCCGGGTCCCGATGGCCTGAGGGGGCTCCCGGGCTCAGTGGTGAGTCTGGAGGGGGAGGCTGGGCTGGGGGTGCCATGGGAGGGGGCACTCTGCCTCACTCTGGGGTCTCCTCCCACCTGTAGGGCCAGCAAGGTCGTCCTGGGGCCACGGGCCAGGCCGGGCCCCCGGGTCCTGTGGTGAGTGGCTGGCCGGGGGGGGGGGGGGCGGGCCTGGGCAGGGGGCAGGAGTGAAACCTGGAGGAGCGGGAAGTGGGGGGCTTGGGCTCTCCTCTCCCGGAAAGAGTGACTTCTCTCTCCCCACAGGGCCCCCCGGGGCTCCCTGGCCTCCGCGGTGATGCTGGGGCCAAAGGAGAGAAGGTGAGTGACAGACGAGTGGCCAGTGTCTCCCCCCCACCGCCCTCCCCCCGAGGGCTGGGACCTGAGTCCCCGCTGCCCTGGCCCCCGCCCCCCACCCCGCGCCCGTCCCCTCTGCTTCTCCCTGACCGCCCTCTCCTCCAGGGCCACCCAGGTCTCATCGGGCTGATCGGGCCGCCTGGGGAGCAGGGGGAGAAGGGGGACCGGGGGCTCCCTGGCCCGCAGGGCTCCGCCGGACAGAAGGGGGAGACGGTGAGAGAGGCTGTCCTGGCGGGGTGAGGTGGAGATTCCCGTCGGGGGTGGGCTGGGGGTGGGCTGGGGGTGGGGAGAACCAGCTGAACTTGGTCCCCCCTTCCCTAGGGCATCCCCGGAGCCTCTGGCCCCATCGGTCCCGGAGGGCCCCCGGGCCTCACTGTGAGTACCACCTGTTCCTCCCGGAACCCCACCCACCGCTCCCATGGCGATGCCAGCCTAACAGGCTCACCCGCAGTGGCTCCGCCCTCCCCAGGTCCCCTGCCCCCTGCTCCCTCGCGCCCTCCTCTGACCCCCTGCCTGTGGCCGTGGGCTCCTGGCCTTGCCTCTATGCCTGCGCCCCGACCTTCCCCGTGTGACCTCTCTTCCTCGTTCTTCCTTCCACAGGGACCCGCCGGCCCCAAGGGCGCCAAAGGAGCCACAGTGAGTGACCTCCCCTGACTGCCCGCCCCCAGTCGGACGTGGTGCTGTCTCTCCAGAGCAGTGCCCCTCGGGGGAGCACTCCCAGCCTGGATCCGGAGTTGACCCCACTGTGGCCTTGACCCCTCCGTGACCTCGTTTACTCCTTTGCAGGGCCCAGCAGGACCGAAGGGAGAGAAGGGCGTCCAGGGCCCTCCGGGACACCCGGTGAGTTAGAGGCCTGGCCCGCGTGCCGGCGTCCCCCGTCTGGCACCTCTGCTTCACCCGTCCTCTCCGTCTGCCCCTCCGCCAGGGCCCCCCAGGCGAGGTGATCCAGCCCCTGCCCATCCAGATGCCCAAGAAGACGCGGCGCTCCGTGGACGGCAGCCGCCTGGTGCAGGAAGACGCGGCCGAGCCGGCCGGGGGCGCGCCGGGCAGCCCGGGGGCGCTGGAGGAGGTCTTCGGCTCGCTGGACTCCCTGCGGGAGGAGATCGAGCAGATGAGGCGGCCGACAGGCACCCAGGACAGCCCTGGCCGCACCTGCCAGGACCTGAAGCTCTGCCACCCAGAGCTGCCCGATGGTCAGTGCCAGCCGGGCACATGGCGAGACGAGCAGCCGCCAGGCGTGACGGGAGGGTGGTGTTGCAGAGTCAGGGGCGGTGTCGGGTGGGGCGAGGGGACTGGAACACTGGCGCCCACCAGCACCAGTCCTGCCAATGTGCAGCCGCTGTCAGCCCGCCGTCTGCAGGGATAGATAGCACGTGTGCACAGGGCCTGCGCTCACACAGCCGGACACGTGTGCAAACCTACAGCCACACATGTGCAAACCTACAGCAACACGTGTGCAAACCTACAGCCACACATGTGCAAACTTACAGCCAACACATGTACAAACCTATAGCCACACGTGTGTGCAAACCTACAGCCAACACACGTGCAAACCTATAGCCACACGTGTGCAAACCTACAGCCAACACATGTGCAAACCTATAGCCACACATGTGTGCAAACCTACAGCCAACACATTGCAAACCTACAGCCACACATGTGCAAACCTACAGCCACACATGTGTGCAAACCTACAGCCAACACATGTGCAAACCTATAGCCACACATGTGCAAACCTATAGCCACACGTGTGTGCAAACCTACAGCCAACACATGTGCAAACCTATAGCCACACATGTGTGCAAACCTACAGCCAACACATGTGCAAACCTATAGCCACACATGTGCAAACCTACAGCCACACATGTGTGCAAACCTACAGCCAACACATTGCAAACCTACAGCCACACATGTGCAAACCTACAGCCACACATGTGTGCAAACCTACAGCCAACACATTGCAAACCTACAGCCACACATGTGCAAACCTACAGCCACACATGTGTGCAAAGCTACAGCCAACACATGTGCAAACCTATAGCCACACATGTGCAAACCTATAGCCACACGTGTGTGCAAACCTACAGCCAACACATGTGCAAACCTATAGCCACACATGTGTGCAAACCTACAGCCAACACATGTGCAAACCTATAGCCACACATGTGCAAACCTACAGCCACACATGTGTGCAAACCTACAGCCAACACATTGCAAACCTACAGCCACACATGTGCAAACCTACAGCCACACATGTGTGCAAACCTACAGCCAACACATTGCAAACCTACAGCCACACATGTGCAAACCTACAGCCACACATGTGTGCAAACCTACAGCCACAATAGTGTGCAAAACTATAGCCTCATACTCATCGTGCTCGGGAGCCGGGGCATGCTGCTGGTGGGGTGTCAGGAATGGAGGCGGTGGGGGGAACAGTGCCGGATGTGCTAGGGGCTCCGGTGGGAGAGCAGGGGCGGAGGCTGGGAGCGTGTAGGGAGCGGGGGTGGGGATGTGGTGCAAAGAGCATCTTCAGTCTGAGCTGCTGCCCCCTCCCCAGGAGAGTACTGGGTGGACCCCAACCAGGGCTGCACCCGCGATGCCTTCCGGGTGTTCTGCAACTTCACGGCGGGCGGGGAGACGTGCGTGCAGCCGCGGGACGATGTCACTCAGGTGCGGCCCACGCACACGGAGGGCGGGCCTGGGTTCACGTGACCAGTTCCCGGCAGCGCCCTCTCCATGCCTGCGCCTTCCTCCTCCCTCCTCCCCCGCCCCTGTGCTCACCACCACCCCGCAGCCCCTGTGCTCACCACCCGCAGCCCCTGTGCTCACCACCCCGCAGCCCTGTGCTCACCACCTCCTTGGCCTTGACCGCGCCCTCTCCCCCAGTTCTCCTACGTGGACTCGGAGGGCTCCCCCGTGGGCGTGGTCCAGCTCACCTTCCTGCGGCTGCTCAGCGTCTCCGCCCACCAGGACGTCTCGTACCCGTGCTCCGGCCCGGCCCGCGACGGCCCCCTGAAGCTCCGGGGGGCCAACGAGGACGAGCTGAGCCCTGACACCAGCCCCTACGTCAAGGAGTTCACGGCCGGCTGTCAGGTGGGCGGGACGGGAGGAGCTCAGGGGGTGTGGGGTGGGGGATGGAAATGGGGCTCACCTGTGTGCACAGCAGCATCACCAAGTACACACGCTTACACAGTGGCCCAGCGGAGACAGGAGTGGGCACCACCCTACAGGTCACCCAGGCACATGCACATGGGAATCATGCCAGCTAATATCACCCCCCATACACACACACACACACACACACACACACACACACACCCCTGTGGAGAACACAGACTCAATCACCACACAGGCCGTGATCTCAAAGACCCGCCCCCCCCCCCACACACACCTCCCTGCCTTCCCGTCACGGGGCGCTGGGGGTCACCGCTCGCTGTGCTCAGAGGCCGCCTGGGCTGTGCCCTCCGCCCAGCGCGCCCTCCCGTCTCTCCCTGCAGACACAGCAAGGCCGGACGGTGCTGGAGGTGCGGACCCCTGTGCTGGAGCAGCTGCCCGTGCTGGACGCCTCCTTCTCGGACCTGGGGGCCCCCCCGCGGCGGGGCGGGGTGCTGCTGGGGCCTGTCTGCTTCATGGGCTAGGACGTCTCTCTGACCCCGGCCGTGGAAACCAGGCCCCCGAGCCCCACCACCAGCCCCGGACACTCCGGAGGGCTCCTCGCCAGCGGGGCCCTGGGCCCGGGCGCGGAGAGCCCCGTCAGGGCAGACCGGGGAGGGGGAGCCGTGCCAGGCCGCCCCGGGAGGGGTGGCGTCTGGGGCTCAGGGCCCCCCGCCTGGCGCCTGTGACCTGTTAGACAGCTGACACACTTATTTAAGACTCACCTCCCAACCACCCCAAACAAGAGGAAGAGAAGAAAGGACACTGTGTATTTTGTATTTAAAAGTAATTATATTAATTATTTAAAGAGTGGAAAACTGAGTAACAACAAAGGTAGAGATGCCAACCAGACCAGCGGACCTGGGACGGGCTCTGCAGGGATGACCGGGTCCGTCCTGGCCTCAGGGCTCCCCAGTGACTCGAACCCCACTCCTGCCCAGCGCCCGGCACCCACTGTGAACACGGAATACACGCCTCCTGCCTCAGGGCGTCCTCTCCACTTACTGGCTGTTTGGCTCCGAAACGCACACTTGCTCCCCGTCACCTGCCCGGGCCTCGCGGGAACACCGCTACTCGGGGGGCGGGGAGGGAGGGTGTGCGGGCTGGTGCACCGGCTGCTGAAGCACCAAAGTGTCAGCTGGGCCCTGAGGACCCCCTGGCCTCCGGGCCGTCCTCCCCGGCGCCGCCCTGGGGCTGCGGCTGAGGACCGTGTGCGGCCGTGGGTGGAAGGGCCTCGGGGCCTCCGGGGCCTTGTCCAGCCCTGTACCCGCGTCCGCTCTGGCTGATGGTTAAAACGTGACCGTTTCCCCCCAGGGTGGATGTGTGCTGCGTGTGGTTACTTCCATCCCTCACACCCCTCTCCAACCCCATCCTTCCGGGCCCAGCTGTGGCCAGAAATGGTGGCTTCACCCGCTCCCAGGAGGGCCTGCCCAGCTGGTGTCACAGCGTCCCGGTTCCCTCTGACACCGCGCTGGCCCGCTCCGGGGAGGGGAGGCGTGCCTCCGGCTCCCGGGCCCTTCAGGGGCCTCAGGCCTGGGGGGGCCTAGGTGGCCGGTGCGGGACTGAGGCTCCTCTCCGTGACCCCGCCCCGCCCCTGTGGCTCTGGGCCTCCCCCCCCCCCCCCAGGCCCCCAACCTCCGTCCTGCCCCGGGCTCACTCTGCGGGCGGCTCCGCGCGGTCCGTCCGGGACCTGGTCGGTCCCCCTAGCGGCCTCCCGCTCCCACCGGGCCTCCCCCTCCCCCGGGGCCTCCCCCCACCGGGCCTCCCCCTTCCCCGGGGCCTCCCCCTCCCACCGGGCCTCTCCCTCCCCCGGGGCCTCCCGGCGGCTCCACGTATCCGGGACCTCGGCCCAGTCACCCTCCGGCTGCGGGGCCGGGGGGTGGGCGCGGCGCGTTCTGGGTCCGCGTCCGCACCGGAGGGGCTCCCTGGGCCCACCGACACCCCTCCTTCCTCCCGCGGAGCCCCGACCGCCCCGCCTGGGTCGACCTGAGCCCAAGGACAAACCCCAGACCCCAGTGCAGGGGCTAACTCCTTCTCCGAGCAAAGCTCTCTTGGGATGGGTGGGGAGGGGTGGGATGGGGTGGAGTGGGTGGGGAGGGGTGAGTGTCTAGAAACCTCCACGGAAAACGGATCTCAGGCGAAACCCCTCCGCCCGCCCCGCCGGCGCCCGCGTCTCCCCGCCTCTGGCGCCCCCTGGTGGCCGCGCCCAGACCGTCGCCCCTAAAGGGCCCCGAGCCGCCCAAGAACCTCCACCCTCCTCCGCCCCACTGATCCCCCACTCCCACCCCCAGCCCAAGAAGGGACGATGGGAGGGAAGCCCGGTCTCGCCTATTTGGGGTCAGGACGGGGTTTTGGGGACCCCACGCCCTCTATCTCAATCCCCAATCCTGACAACCTTCCTTCCCAGGCTTCCGCTGAGGAAGCGATCAGACCTAAGTAGACGCCCCCACTCTCCCCGTCCCCGCCCCCCCCCCCCCCACGCCCTGCGGAGCGGAGGCTTCTCAGCTTCTCTCTGCGAGCGGAGGGAGCCGAACCCCTGGAGGCCGTCTCTGGAGCCAAAGGGGCGATGCCCAAAGACCACTTCCGGTCTGACGCAGGCTCGGAGCTGTCCTCCGCGGACGCAGGGCCGCACAGTCGCTCGGTGACAGGCACGCGCGGCGTTAGGCCCGGGCCGGTGCACAGACGCCGGGCTTAGAGCGATCGGTGCCCGGGCCCGGAGGAGTCCGGAGGAGCCGGAACCACAGCCTCTGCCGCGGGGCGAGCGGGGCGCCCGGGGAGAGGAGAGGCGGGTGGGGGCCGGGCTCCAGGCTGGGGTTGGGGTGGGGCTGGCGTGTTAGTGCAGGTTCCCCGCACTTGGATGCGGGATGCCAGTGGCTCAGTGGCTTCTGGGGACACAAGAGAGAGAGGCCGAGACCTTGAGGATCTGGGGTTTGATTGGGCCAGAACATAACCGCCTGCAGGAGGGCCCGGGTTCCTGACGGCCTCTTAGGGAGTTTAACGTGACCCCAACCAGGAAGAGGGAGTCCTCGCTGCTGTTAGAAGGTGAGGGAGCTGAGGGAGCTGGGTCAGGGTGGCGGAGGGCGGAGGAAGGAGGAAGCCGCAGAGCCCGCGGGCTGGGGACGGGTCCGCTAGCCTGTGACGCCCGGAACTGCTCCTCAGACTTGGGCTGACGTGTGGGCCTCTGACTTACGGTCAAAAACAACTTGTAACATGTGCACCACTTAGATCGCTGTACCGGCCACACTGCGGGTCCCAGAAGGCCCTGGGCTTCCTGACCCGTCCTCCCGCTTTGGCCAGCTGGATGCTGGATGTGCAGTTTCTGAACGGGCAGGGCAGGGTGGGTGGCGGAGACAGGGACGGGAGGGGTCAAAGCAAGGCTCCAGCTGCCCCAGAGAGAAGCTCCTGTGTGCAGGGTGCTGCGTTCCCCCCCCCCCTCCCCCCGTGCTTGCCCTCCCCGCACCTTTGTTATCTTTCTCTCATCTCCCGGGCAGTTTCGTGGGAACTGGCATTGCTGGCAGAGTGCCAGCTTGTGGGGAAGACCCGCCCCTTCGTTCATATTATTGGGTGAAGACCGGGGCACCTAGAGGGGCACCTCCTACCGCTGCCCCCAAACAGCCGGAGGAGTCGGCCTCGGTGAGAGCCAGCCACCGCGCCGCCTTCCCACATCAGGTGGCCGTGCCGTCCACTCTGTCCTGCCTCTGTCTATGAGCGCATCTTGCTTCCACGCTGATGATTTTGATTCCCAAGAAATAGAAGGGCGGGTTTCCAAAGCATGAAAGCAGAAGCCACGTGGGACACTACGGCGGCTGGAGCAAACGCCAGGCTCCAGGTCTCACCACTGCGTCCCTCAGAGCTCGGAGTCCAGAGACTCCGGCCAAACCGTGCGGCTCCCAGCTCCGTGTTCCTGTGTGTGCCCGGCCTGGCTAACTCTCCTCCCTGAGGGAGGTATACACATTACTAGTGCTCTTAGAGATTTCTCATAACTCTGCAGCTTTCCACTTGTGGCTGTTTTTATGAATACCTCAAGATTTTTCTTACTTTTCAAAAGTAAAAATATATAGAAACAAATCAACAAAAACTAAAAACTAAGAAACGTGTTTTGGAGATATCAGGGTTTGGGAGAAGATGGGAGGCGGTGCCGTGTTTCAATGGAGGCAGACAGCAAAGCTGCAGAGGCCGCCGGCCTGGCTGAGCAGACCTGGGGCCGGCGGTGGCTCTGGCACGACAGGCTGGCAGGAGACCTCTCCGCCTTCCCAGCAAGGCCCCTCCTTCATTTAGCTCCCAGTGGGCTCTGCTCTGACTGGGCTGCTCAATCCCAGCATCTTCCTCTTCGTAGACTATAAGGGACTATTCCCGCTGAATGGCACCTTTGCCCTGGGGAGACCCGGGCGGCCCTGCCACGCTGCCCTGGTTACCGGGACACGCTGGCACCGGGCCAGAGCGCCCTTACCTCCTGACCTCAGAGCTGTCCGCACCCATGCTTTTTGAGTTTTGTTTTTTTTAACTAAATTTATTCAAGTGTTTATATTCTTTTTTTAAATATATATTTTATTGATTTTTTTACAGAGAGGAAAGGGAGAGGGATAGAGAGCTAGAGAGAGAAACATCAACCAGCTGCCTCCTACCCCCCCCCCCCTACCCCCCACTGGGGATGTGCTTGCAGCCAAGGTACATGCCCTTGACCAGAATCGAACCCAGGACCTTTCAGTCCACAGGCCGATGCTCTATCCACTGAGCCAAACCAGTTTTGGCGCTTTTTGAGTTTTTGTTACAAACAGCTGTTTGTAATTTGTTTTGTTACAGATTTTTGTTACAAAAATCTGATTCAGAACAGTTTAAGTTCCAAAGGGAATTTATTATGAAATATTGGGGTACTTGGGAGTTGGAGGAAGGGTTGATTCTATTGGGAAAAGCAAAGACAGTTCGGGACCTCATGGCTTCTCCGTAGACTCTGTCCCAGGAGCAGGAACCACCGCCCGGCCGACCTGCTCTCGGTCTCTGTGTCTCTGGCTGCCAAGGCTCAGGCTCCTTGAGGCCCAATCTGGTTGGCTTAGCTGCTGGGTCAGCTGTCTCCCTGAGAACCCAAGAACCCACTTTCCATGTTGGGGGCCCAGTGAAATATATGTATACATACAGTACACACTGAGTGGCTAGATTATTATGATCTCTGAATGAATAATAATCTGGTCACTAAGTGTATATCCTATATAATAAAAGGCTAATATGCAAATTGTCCCCTCAACCAGGAATTTGGCCAGTAGGCAGGCTGGCCAACCGCCCATGTCCCCTCCCCCTGGCCAGGCTGGTCGGATCCCACCCATGCACGAATTCATGCACCAGGCCTCTAATATGTGTATATTTACACTGAGTGGCCAGATTATTATTTGTTCAGAGATCATAATAATCTGTCCACTCAGTGAACATGGAGCACGGGGGAGGGGTAGAGAAGTGTTGGGGGCATAAGGTGGGATTACTGAGGTACACCAAGAGGTGTCTGCGTCTTTCCCCTCTCTGTGCATTTGACCAGCATGCTCCAGCCAGCCTCTTCATGACTTGCACTCCCCCACCCCTTCCTCCCCAGGGGCCACCTCAAAGTCATGTTCAGCATTGTAGCCACGATGTCATGGGCTCTCTGTCCTTGGAGTCAGCACCTCTACTAGTTTGTCATTTGCTGCTTTGCTCTTCAGTACGTGAATGTCCATGACCCTCATGTCCATGGGCCCTAGGCATTTTTGTCCTTTCTGGACACTTTCCTAAAAAAATCCAGAAGTATATTTTATGAGTGCGTTGGTCATAGATAGTGTATTAATATTGTAAATTAAGATATTTTCTTTATCCTAAAAGTTTCTTTGTATTTTAAAAGATGTAAACATTTTCATGAACCCCACAAATATTGTGTGTCCTCATGCATGGTGTCTGCTATGCCTAGTAGATAAGTGGGCCCTGATTGTGTCCTTGTGGAGGTTCTGTACTTTATTAATAAAACCCCATTTCCTGTTTACTGGGTTTGTCTTGACCAGCGATTTCCAACTGGTGTGCCACAAGAATTTTTAAAACGTGCAGCACCCCACTATACAGGGGCACGGACCTTTCCCTCGAGGTTGTCAGTAAGAAAATGACAGCAGCCAGCCCAACAACAGCCGTCCAGTGGGAATGAAGCAAAGTCATGTGGGTGGTGTGGTGCTGCCGCAGCCTACACGTTCAGCCACATCTGTTCTGACCCACGTCCTGTGCAGGCCTGCCTGTCACTCCAACCCTCTCACAGTGCTGACAAGTTCCCTTCCTGTTGGTTCCAAGTCCAGGTCCTGCTGTTGGCCTCTAGGTGGAGACAGGACCTATTTAACACTCCCCCGTTTTAAAGAACACTTTAGCCCTGGTTCCCTGGTTGAGCATCAGCCTATGAACCAGGATATCACAGTTCAATGAAATGACAGAAACAAATATGACTTCTGTCCTGGTCTCAAATATTAATTAAAATGATTTAAAAAACCCTAATGAACTATTCTAAACCCGGCCTATGTCTGAAAAACTGATATGCACACATCTTTGAAACTGGAGATGTACTTCCCACTGACCGACTCAGAGGAGTTTAAGGAGATCTGATGAACACAGAGCTATGGGATGTCTGCTCCCAGAAGCTGATGCAAACAACAATATAAAAAATAACTATAGACCTAGCCAAACAGTGGATAGAGCGTCAGCTGCAGACTGAAGGGTCCCAGGTTCCATTGCGGTCAAGGGCATGTACCTTGGTTGCGGGTACATCCCCAGTAGGGGATGTGCAGGAGGCAGCTGATGGATGTTTCTCTCTCATTGATGTTTCTAACTCGATCCCTCTTCCTTCCTCTCTGTAAAAAGATCAATAAAAATATTTTAAAATAACAATAATATGTTATGCTCTCCTGCCTGTTATTTATAATCCTGAGCTTATGGTGATTGTTAAACTTGGAAAACATTCTTAGTGATTGACACGCATTGTCCTGTGTGAGTTTTAGCAGCAGCTGCAGGCTCAGCCCTGGCTGGTGTGCTCAGTGCGTTGAATGTCCTCCAGTGCACCACAAGGTCGCCGGTTTGATTCCCGTCAGGGCATGTGCCCAGGTTGCAGTTTCCATCCTTGGTTGGGGTGTATACGGGAGGCAACTGATCAATGTATCGCTCTCACATCGACATTTCTCTCCCTCTCTCTTCCCACTCTCTAAAAACACCAATAAAAGGTATTTTTTAAGCATTAAGGGAAGTTAGTGATTGACACATAAAGAGCAACAGCATCTTAGACAGGCACAGACATTGGCATCCCACGCCCACATCGCTGGGAGTGACAGCAGCACAATGTGGAGCCGTGAGCTGGCCCAGCGGGAGCCCCTGCAGGCCGGGCAGCAGGGCAGCAGCGTCAGGTGTGCTGCGGGGCCTGGATCTCAACCCAGGCGTCTTCGCCCACCCTGCCGTCCCTGACCCGAATCCGATTCCAGTGGCCTCATGCGCTCTGTCATTTGCTTTTCTGCCTCAACTTCACTGACTGAGACAGTGGAAGGGCAATATCAACCTCTTTCCAGAAGGTTCTTACCTCGCTGGCCTTGGAAGCGGAGAGTGACGCTCACCACAAGGGCGAGGAGCCCCAGCACAAAGCCCCCGACTCCAGCCAGCATCTTGCTCCGGGCAGAATCGGACTGGGCCTCTGGGAAGGACGGACCGGGGTCAGTCTCCCTCCACCTGCTACAACCCCCCCCCCCCCCCGACTCCCGGAGCCTGATCTGGTGCCGTGGAGGGGAGCGGGAGGACAGGTGGAGCCTGGAACCACTGTGGGGACGGAGTAGATGTAGAAAGCACCCCAAAGTTCTGGGCCTCATGCTGTGACGCCCACAGGAGGCGGATGCTGGTTTTGGTCAACCCGTGAAGTCCAAGGACAGGGACTGGAGGGAGACAGAGGGGGAGGCCGCGTCCCAGGCTGAGGGCCAGTCGTGGAGGTGGTTCTTTCCTTACAAGGACAGGTTCTTTAGCCCTCTCCCCCCCTCCCCCCCTCCCCCCAGGGCAGCCACATCCCTGCTGCTCCAGCCTAGACCTCAGCTAGGGAGTGGTGAGGGCACATGGGGGCGTGACCCCGGGGGGCAGGGAGAGGAGCCCAGAGCCTGGAGCCCAGAGGGACTCACTCCACTCCACAGTGACAGCGCCTCCAGGCTGGGGTGCTCCACGTGGCAGCCGTACACATCCCCCGCTGGGGCGCCATCTCCAGCATCACCAGGATCTGGAAGGTCCAGTCCCCGTGTGGATCAGGCTGGTGGACATGACGCCCGCTGTCTCCTCCTGTCCGTTCAGGAACCAGCGGACTTGAACGTGGCCCGGGTAGAGGTCGGTCACGTGGCAGACAAGCAGGTTGGGGTGCTGCAGGGGCCCCCTCTTTGAGGGGGACACGTTCACCTTCGGCTGGACTGGGAGTGGGAAAAAGGATCTTGTGACGATGCAGACAGTTAACGCAGTGCGTTTAGCAGATTTCTGGCAAATTGGCTTCTAGAGGCTAAAGGTAAGGATTTCATCTGCTAAGCTACTTGGAGGCCGAATATGGGGAACGGTGCAGGGAAACAATAAAGTTGCAATGTCCCAAGGACAGCCTTGTCATACACGAATCAGGAAGAGCAGAGAAGAGAGGGTCAAATTTGGCCCTTTCTCCAGAAACGTAGGCCGTGGTAACTAATGTTGAGAAAGGAAATGTGAACCAGCTATGAAATGGCCTGAATTTCCACCCCCGCCTGTCCAATAGGATGGTCACTCCTTCCAGACACGACCATGGAGTCAGACTGTCCAGTCCCCAGCCTTGCTTTGGTCTCTCAGTCTGATGTCCTCATGAAAAGAGGTGAGGGACTGAAGTGCCTTGGCTTGTTTTTCATTTACCTGTGTCTCCTGACCATCTCACCAGGGAAAGCTTCACACACCCATGCCCTCAGCTCTTTTCTGTTGGACCAACCCGGAGTCTGCCCTTCCCCATGTGCTCTGGCCCCTGCGCCCGGCTCAGCCCTTTGGGTTCCGGCCGCCGGCCTGGGACTGGGGCTTGGAGATGGGAAGGAGAGCCGCCCTCCTCTGCCCCAAGCCCACCCAGCTGGCCCGCCCCGCCCGCCACCTCTGCGCTCCAGGGTGAAGCCCCTGTCCAGCTTGTAGTTGTGTCTGCACACAGCGTCCACTGCGCCCAGCCGCAGCTCCAGGAACTCCCTCTGGATGTTCCAGTTCCTGGCGGTTGTGCGCCCCAGCTCGGTCGCAGCCACGAACACGCCCACGGTGCTGTCGAACTGCACGAACACGTCTCTGTTGTACACGTGTCACTCCAGGAAGTGGTGCGTCTCGTTGAACTCGTAGCAGTTGCTCCTCCGCTGGTACACGCGGACCTCTGAGAGCCAGAAGGACCAGCCGGCTAAGTGGGCTGCCCACTGGCTGTGCCCTTTGCTGTTGAGGCTCAATCCCCAGCAGGGGGCGTGCAGGAGGCAGCTCATCAGTGATTCTCATCATTGATGTTTCTATCTCCCTTTCTAAAAAATTAAAGTAAATAAAGAAATCCTACAGAATCACAAAATTTACCAACGGTGATCTGAAACAGAACAGAGGCTCAGAGTTTATGAACATACGGGATTTAACACTTAACAAAGGGAGTTTGCTCAGCAGATGGGGTTGAGGAAACTGGCTTAGCTATGAAGGGGAAAAAATCTAGATCTGTACTTAACATCAAAACTTGGACCCCAGAAGGATTAAAAACCTAAACATAAATAGTAGATTCTACGGTAAATATGAGAAGGCACAGGTGAATACAGTTATGAACATGGAGGCGAGGAAGCATTTCTTAAGCAAATGTAAGAACTCTAGAGGCCCAGTGCATGGAATTTGTGCACTTGTGGGGGAGGGCCCTCAACCCGGCCTGTGCCTCTCACAGTCTGGGAGCCTCTGGGGATGTCCCATTGCTGCAGAGGCAGGAGAAGCTCTCCCCACGGCTGCTGCTGTGCTCACCAGCTGTGAGCCTGCTTCTGGCTGAGTGGAGCTCCCCTGTGGGAGCACACTGACCACCAGAGGGCAGCTCCTGCATTGAGCGTCTGCCCCCGGTGGTCAGTGTCTGTCATAGTAATCAGCTGTTCAGCTGCTTGGTCAATTTGTGTATTCGCTTTTTATTCTTTAAGATAAGGGGAAAATATAATAAAATGTATTACATTAAAATTTAATACTTCTGTTAAGCAGAGGGTATCACTAATAAGTTAGTAGACAGGGAATAGAAATAGACTCATAGTATCTAAAATGGAGATAGTGTCATATCCAAAAATCATTGCCCAGACCAATGTCAAGAAGCTGTAACTCTGCCCTAACTGGTGTGGCTCAGTGGATAGAGCGTCGGCCTGAAGACTGAAAGGTCCCAGGTTATATTCCAGTCAAGGGCATGTGCCTTGGTTGGGAGCACATCCCCAGTAGGAGGTGTGCAGGAGGCAGCTGATTGATGTTTCTCATAGATGTTTCTAACTCTCTATCCCTCTCCCTTCCTCTCTGTAAAAAATCAATAAAAAACATTAAAAAAAAAAGAAAAAAAAAAAAAGAAGAAGAAGCTTTGCCTAAACTGGTTTGGCTCAGTGGATAGAGCGTCGGCTTGGGGACTGAAGGGTCCCGGGTTCGATTCCGGTCAAGGGCATGTACCTTGGTTGTGGGCATATCCCCAGTAGGGAGTGTGCAAGAGGCCGCTGATCGATGACTCTCCCTCATCGATGTTTCTAACTCTCTATCTCTCTCCCTTCCTCTCTGTACAAAATCAATAAAATATATTTAAAAAAAATAAAAAAAGAAGCTTTAACTCTGTTTTCTCCTAGGAGTTTTATGGTTTCAGGTCTGACGTGTACGTCGTTAGCCCACTCTGAGTGGATTTTTGCATATGGTGAGAGGTGAGGGTCATTTCATGGTTTTCTGCGGGTGGATACAGAGACTGACCTTTCCCCACAGGGTGTTCTTGGCACTCTTGTTGACATCAGCTGACTGTAGATGTGTAGATTATTTCTGGGTTCTCCATTTCTTTCTATGGCTCTACATGTCTGTTTTTATGCTGGTACATACTGTTTGGGTTATTGTAGCTTTGTGATATATTTTGAAATAGGAGGTGTGAATACTCCATCTTTGCTCTTCTTGCTCGTGACAATGGCCGGAGACAACTGATTACAAATGGCTGGCTGGCTGCAATCCAGTTGGGGGATGTCTACTGAAGGAGTCTTAGGGTACAGCTCCTCCACATGACTTAAAATGTGTCATAAATGGAAACTGCAGGTGGAATTTATCACAGGACTTCCCAGACCACAGAAATGAGGGCGATGCTGCCCAGAGGCGGAAGGAATCAGAAGAATATGTCACCCCGAGGATCACCACGTCAGGGCAGGGCTGAGCTCAGGGAGCCCAGGCTCCGGGTGGCGCTCCTCTGCCCTCTTCCCGCGGCTAGCAGCTGTCAAGGAACCTTGAGGTTCTGGGAGCAGCAGGAGGAGGGTGTGAGGGGCCTGCCATGTCTCTATCACTGCAGAGCTGGCCAGGATTGATCTGGGTGAGCTGGTCAGCGTCCCCGTCTTCCCTCAGTGTTCCTCTTGCCCCAGCTTGAAGCTGCCACACCAGCCTCGCCCACGGGGTTCCAGCTGCGCTCATTCCTCTCCGACCTCCCGAGCCTGTCTCCATGCCCAGTGCCTGCCCTCAGCCCGAGTCCCTGGCCCATCCAGGGTGGGGCCTCTCTGGCATCTGTCGTCACCTGCCTCCCTGCTCCATTCCCTGCGTCTAACTCCGTTTCCTGTCCCACTAACAGGGCTCGCACCTGGTTTCCAGACAGGACACATTTCTGTGGTCCTGAATAGTGGTTTGAATTTTTTTTTCTTTTTTTAAAAGCAATTGACTTTCCCCTCCCTTATGAAATCTAATTTGCAACGCACAGAAATGTCACACAAGGGTCTCTCAAAGCTGCTTTGTGTGTGTGTGTGTGTGTGTGTGTGTGTGTGTGTGTGTGTGTGTGAAAATATTAGAGTTTGTGAAACTCTTGGAAACATCTGAGCTCTCCAGAGCAAAGCCTGACAGCGTCTGTAAAGTAGCCCATCTCTTCAGAGCAGACCGTGCTAAGAGTACGTGACGACTCCGGTCTGAGGAAGGCAGCCCAGCTGTGTGCCTGGACAAACAGCACCCTCTTGGCGTCCCCACCTGTCCACCTCGAAAAGGGAAGGTTCTATCCGCTTCTCTGGAAGGACTACCGCTAACACGACATAAGACAGGTAAAGGAAGGCTGGAGCGCAGTGTCTGTCTCACTGGGGGCGAGAGCCCTCCCCCCTGAGCTGTGAGGTCTGGAGACAAGAGGAGCCTGGCCTGTTCAGAATGACTCCAAGGGCTGCCCTGGCCCAGCTGAAGGCTCACACAGGAGTTTATTAACTCATGCTAGATGCTGAGGTCTCTATCTCACCCCTCTTTCCTGGCTCTGGGGGAAGGTGCAGACACCCAGGGGAGTGGGAAGAAGGAAGCGGAGGGGTCTGTCCACCCCCTGGTGCCCTGCGCCTGGACCCCACATCTCACCCGCAGCAAGTTTCTCAGCATCGATTGGTGGGAGAGCTCTGGGCCCGTCCCCTCCCCAGCCGGCCCTCACACAGTGCACACTCATCTCCTGTCTCTTACTGACCCGAACCCCTTGGCCTCCCCACCCCCACTCCCACGCTGCTCACTGCTCACCCCAAAGAAGCCCGCCCTACTGCAGTGCACTCATCACCCTCCATCCACCGCTGTCCACCTGCCAGAGGCCTTCTGTGCCTCCTGCCCGCCTCCCTTCTCATGTCCCATCTCCCAGCTGCTCCCAGGGCCCTGCTCTCTGACCCACACGCCCCACTTCTCCTCTCACCTGCAGGCACAGCCCCACAGCCAAGCGGCCCGGCCAGTCTCTGCCCACCTGAGTGTACATGTCAGAATGGTGAGAGGCCCCTGGGAGGCACATGGGCATTTCTTTAATTATTGTCAGCTGAACTCCAGGCGATATGCAGAGCCACGCCCTGGGAACATGCTTTCCCCCAAAAGGCAGACATGTTGTCTGTACTGACTTTTTACCTTTGCCCAAGTGTCAGCTGTAGCGGGCTTTGATATGTAAATCCAGGCAAGCACCAGGAATGCTGGGGCCTACTCAAGAATGCAAATAAGCTCCTTTGACCCTAATTTTGGTGATACTTCCTGATATTTGGGATTATATAAATAAATGGGCTGCGTGGGCTGGGGGTCACTGTCCCTCCATCAGAGAGGATGGCATCCCGCCTGGCTCCCAGCTTTGCTTCTATCTTTCTATCTGGTCTCTTTCTTTTATTTCTTAATCCCCAGCCGCCTTCACTCAGGAACTGGACCCGCTCCTTTTCTGTGCTGATGCGGAAAAGAGAGAAACCCCCACACAGAAATCTCTCCTTCCTTCTGTCTGAGACGTGGGTGCAGTGGGGAGGGTTTGAGCAGGTTGCTTTGAAAGTTCTAAATGCTGTTAGCTCTAGAAGTCGGGGAAGACGCTGAGGGACCTGATTCTCAGGGAGAAGTGGGACTGGCTTATAGGTGGGGATGGCGAGGGTGGGATTTTAACATACACCACTCGGTCGGTGGTTCCCTGTTCTGCTGGCCGGGCCCGGTGGGGAGCTGGAACCAAAGGGGCCATTTCCTGTCCCGCTTCCTCTCTGGCCTGGTCCTGCAGAAGGGCCTCTGCCGGAGCGCGGTTGGCTGTGTGACCTGGGATCCCTGTTCTGGTCTCCGATGTTGGAATGTCACCCTAATCCTCTGAGGGCCGTGCCCCCCGAAGCCACTCCTGGCCTCAGGCGCATTGTGTCCAGCAGGAACAGAAATGTGAACCAGCTATGAAACGGCCTGCATTTCCACCCCTGTCTGTCCGATAGGACGGTCACTCCTTCCAGATACAACCATGGTCAGACTGTGTCCAGTCCGCAGCCTTGCTTTGGTCTATCAGCCTGATGTCCTCAAGAAAAGAGGTGAGGAACTGAAGTGCCTTGGCTTGTTTTTCACTTACCTCTGTGTCTCCTGGCCATCTCAACCAAGGAGTTTCCAGCAAGATCCACAAACCCATGCCCTCAGCTCTTTCGTGTTGGATCAACAGGGAGCCTCTGGGGGGCAGTGTGGCCCCTGGATGATGTTGGGCCCACAGCCTTTGTGGGTTGGGCCCACCTGGGATGCCCCCCCGCCCCCCCCCCGTCACTCCCCTGAGCCAGGCCCCCCCGAGCAGCGGCTCTGCACTTACCTGGAGTATCTCTGCCTGAGCCCAAGGGGAGCCCAACATCACCAAGAGCATCATCAGAGAGGCCATGCAGGGGGCCCCAGCGGCCTGCGGGACCACCATCCTGGGCCCCGGGGGAAGGCCTGGCCGGAGATCCACAGAAGGAGCAGAGCGCACTGGGTGGGCCTCCCTCCTCCCTGAGCCAGGACAGCCCTGCCCCCTGGGCGTGGCCAGATTCCAGAAAGGGAACCGAGGAGCAGGCCTGTCCCTCCAGGCAGAGGGCGGGGAAAGCACAGGACCCATCAGGGTGTGAGGATCACTGAGGACAGTGAGGAAAGGGTCCTCGCGTGAGGATCTGGGTGAGTCTCGGGCTCGTTTCTGTGCTTCCCTTGCTGGGGAGCAGACACCAGCAGGCCAGTCCTGCCTCGCCCCCTCCTCCCACCGCCCCCGTATGACGAGTTCTGGGGGTGGGCAGGCCCTGGCAGTTACAGGGCGGGGGCTGGACTGTCCCGCAGAGCTCGGTGCAGCCATGGGAGGGCTGTGTCCTCCCTGCAGAGGCCTGCCTGGCCTTCCCGCACAGGGCAGGGAGGGGCCTCTGACCTAGCACCAGGCAGGCCTAGCTCTGGGCAGCACTTCTTGTCCTTCCTGGGCCGCGTTCTTCACGTTTGAGGTGGGGATGGTAGCGCTGCCTTCTCCGTAACTCTGTACAGGTGAGTGAGAACAGACAAGTAAAATGCCTGAGAAACTTGAGGATCTGAGAGAGTTTGAATAGACCAATGATGTTCTAAGGACCATCCTTTTCTTGCAATTCAATATATATAATATATATATATATATATATATATATATATATATATATATATATATATATTTTAGAGCTAGAATCCAAGATGGCTGCTTGGGTAGACACCTAACCGCAGCAGCACACAACAATTTCAATGGAATACAACTAAAATGTAGAGTGGACATCGCCCAGAGCTACAGGTAGTCGACTGACTGAAAAATTCTACAACAAGAAGGAAAGAGAAAACCAGAAGGAAAATCAGAGGAGCTGAAAAAAAGCCTAAGGTACGGAGACATGCTGCGCGCTCGCACGCACGCGTGCGGAGAGGTCGCAGTCGGAGAGGTGGAGAGGGCTGGGTGCCGCCCGGCGTTCCCTAGCAGGAAGGAAATAAAACCCCCAGCCTGGGCTGAACCCCCGAACCGGCAGCGCTGAGCCCCAGCTATGGGCCAGACCCTGGGGACCCAGGCTCCAGAAGGGGGAGACGGGGCTGTGAGGCGGAATCCCAGGCGAGCAGCGAAAAGCAGGGGCCCCGGAGTCGCGCACATTGCGCACAGAGGACTGAACGTTGACTCTGATGCTGGATTACCCTAGCCGGAAGAAACAGGGCCTCCGGCGGCGCTGAGCCTCAGTCCGGACTGCTCTGAACCCCAGTCCTGGACCAGACCCTGGGGACCCAGGCTCGAGCAGGGGGAGACGGGGCTGTGAGGCGGAATCCCAGGGGAGTGGCGAAAAGCGGAGCCCCCAGAGTCGCGCGCACTGTGCGCAGAGGACAGTCTGTTGACTCTGATGCTAGACTCCCCTAGTGGGAAGGAGAAAAAAAAGCTCCAGACTGGAGGAATGCGACAGGGAGCAGGAGCCCCTGCCAGACACCTGCCAGCCGGGCGCTGGCAAGGAGCTGGGCGACGGGGCCCCCGGGGTGGGGGTGCCCCTGAGCCTTCGACCTCTGAGCGCGGGCAACAGAGCCAAGGCCTTGGGCTGCTTCCTGGGCGGCGCCGACCCAGGCAACAGGCTGGAGCAGCGCGGGAGCCCGCGGAGAACAAAGGGGTGCCACAGGCCAACCTGCTGAGCTCCCAGGACAAGGAGGAAGAAGCCAAAGAAGTTCTCAATGTGAAGAAATCAAGTGAGAGCAAAAGATAGTAAAATTACTTAAGAAAGAATACAAAGAAGATCTTGAAAAATCAAAGACTAAGTCAGAACTCAACTTACCAGCCAACATGGCAACATATATGCGTTTAAAAAAAAAAAAAAAAAAAAAGGACAGAATGTTGGAACAGCGGCGGCCAGGCCTAGAGTGCCCAGGCACAAGGCAGTGGCAACCGGGCCTGGAGCAGCAACGGCCAGGCCCCAGAGCAGCAGCAGCCAGAACCAGAGCAACAACAGCCAGCACTGGAGCAGCCAGACCTGGGGCAGTGGCAGCCAGGCCTGAGGCGGAGGCAGCCAAGCCCAGGGTGGCCAGTCCAGGAACACCCAGACCCGGAGTGGCCGGGCCCAGAGCAGCCGGGTTGGGAGCAGCCAGGCCAAGAACAGCAGTAGCCAAGCCCGGAGCATCCAGGCTGGGAGCGGCCAGACTCAGAGCGGCAGGGCCCGAGGCAGCCGGGCCCAGAGCAGCCGGGTTGGGTGTGGCCAGGCCCAGAACAGCAGCTGCCAGGCTGGGAGCGGCCAGGCCCAGAGCAGCCGGGTCGGGTGCGGCCAGGCCTGAAGCAGCAGCTGCCAGGCTGGGAGCGGCCAGGCCCAGAACAGCCGGGTTGGGTGCGGCCAGGCCCAGAGCAGCGGCTTCCAGGCTAGGAGCGGCCAGGCCCGGAGCAGCAGCTGCCAGGCTGGGAGCAGCCAGGCCCGGAGCAGTGGCTCCCAGGCTGGGAGCGGCCAGGCCCGGAGCGGCCAGGCCCGGACCAGCTGGGCCCAGAGCAACCAGGTCGGGTGCGGCCAGGCCTGGAGCAGCAGCAGCCAAGTCCAGAGCAACTAGGTCAGGAGCGGCAGTGACCAGACCCGGAGCAGCTGGTTGTGGAACGATCCAGAGCAACAGAGGCCAGGCCCGGAGCATCCAGGCCCGGAACAGCTCGCTCCTCGCCTGCCCCTGCCCCACGGCTGCCTCTCAGACATGGCTGGAAACTTTTGTGGGAACTTGAGGGTCTGCTGAATCAAGTGCTGAAGGCTTAGATCTGGATGTGTTGAGTTAGTATAGGGCTGGGGTGTTGATCTGTGAGTGCCTTGGGTGGTGCCTGGATGAGGCTGGTTGACCTATTTGGAAATGTCTTTTGTGTGAAATGTATCATTGGGCATGTGGAGGTATTATTGATATGAGAAAATGCTAAGTAACTGATTTACTATCTGAAAAGGAATTTACTATCAGGGAAAGAGAGGGAGGAAGAGACTGAACATAAACTGTGCACCTATGGATGAGGACAATGGGGGATAGGGAGGGGGCAGTGGGTGGGGTGGGAACCTAGTGGAGGGGGGAAGAAATGAGGAACCTTTGTAATAATATGAACAATAAAGGTTGATTTTAAAAAAATATTTTATTGATTTTTTACAGAGTGGAAGGGAGAGAGATAGAGAGCCAGAAATGTTGATGAGAGAGAAACATCGACCAGCCGCCTCCTGCACACCCCCCACCGGGGATGTGCCCACAACCAACGCACATGCCCCTGACCGGAATCAAACCCGGGACCCCTCAGTCCACAGACCGATGCTCTACCACTGAGCCAAACCAGTTTCAGCACAATTCAATATATTTTGGGGGGTAAAGTTTTAATGCCAAATAACCCCCCAAAACTAATTTACATATAGTTCTTAAAATGAGGTGAACATCCCCCCTCCCCCCTGCACAAACTTCAGAGAGAAAATGACAAAAGAATCTAATTCCCCACCAGCTTACTAAGGACCTTATTAAAATGCCGACACTGAGTGAAAGCACATCTGATAACTGGAGTTGGGTTTGCTGCTGGGACCAGGACGTTCCGGTGAAGTGGTCAGACTCAGGGTCAGACTCGGGGCTGCTCGAAACCTCCCCGCTGGGAAGCCCTCCGGCTGCCTCCTGCCCCCAGGCCGAAGCAGGGCCAAGCTGCTGGAGCACCAGGACTCCGTTCCTCTCTCTAGGATGGAGAATTCTGTGGTGCCTATGCCGCTGGTTTATTGGAGGACTAATTGGGATCCTCTCTAAAACAGAGCCTTGCCCATGGGAAGGTATCAAGCAATGTTAATTATTACAATGCTAGGCTAGTTCAGACCCCCACAAACTCTTTAATCAATACAACACATTGTTTAGTCCAATAATAGAAACTCTACTATCCTATATAATAAAGAGGGAATGTGCAAATTGACTGTCACACCATCACAAAGATGGCAATGCCCATAGCCAATAAGGAGGGAGTATGCTAATTGACTGCCACACCCTCAAAGATGGGGGCACCCACAGCCACAAGGTGGCAGTGCCCAGTACCCTCAGTCCCCCAGCCGCCCAGGGCTGCCCGAGGCTGAGGTAACCAGGGCTGCTGAGGCTTGTGCTGCCGGCAGTGGCAGCAGCAGAGGTGTGATGGGGCATTGCCTTCCCCTGGTCACCTCTTGCCCCTGAGGGCTCCTGGACTGTAAGAGAGGGCAGGCCAAGCTGAGGGACCCCCCTCCAGTGCATGAATTTTCATGCACCGGGCCTCTAGTTTTACAATAAATACCAGAGAAATTTATGGAAGCTCCATTCCCCTTTATTATAGTTTCAAACCTCTCTGTAATAAAACAGAGAATATAAAGGAAAGATATACCATTAGACTTAATGTGAAATGATTAGAGAAATTATTCTTAAAAATAAGATTTTTAAAAAGGTGACTTATACCACCACAGTATTGTATGAAGAAGAAATAAGAGTAATAATTAGAAATTAAACAATAAAACATTGCTTTCTCTTTATATGTCTGGAATAATCAAAGACTTTTTCTAGAATTATCAAGGGTATAAAATAATAAAAAATAATATCATTTGATAACAATCAATTAATTTTAACATGACATTAATTTTAATGTGAAATTCTGAAAAAAAATTATCCATGCAAAAAAACCACAAAAAATCACTACAAATAAAAACACTCATGGTAAACCTCAATGACATTTCCAGGCACTCCATCAAAAGGAAGGCTGCTTTGCTAAGTGGTTAGAGCATCGGCCCACACACCGAAGGGTCAAGGGTTGGATTCCCCATCAAGGGCATGTACCTGGTGTGGGAGGCAACCAACCAATCTCTCTCTCTCTCTCTCTCTCTCTCTCTCTCTCTCTCTCTCTCTCTCTCTCTCTTTCCCTCTCCCTCTTTCTCCTTCTTCCCCTCCTTCTCTCTTTAAAAAAAAATCAATGGGAAAAATATCCTCAGGTGAGGATTAACAACAACCAAGCAATAAAAAATAAAAGGAAGTGCTCATGTCTCCTTCCAGCAGCCCTCCTCTTAGCTCCAGTCCCACATGCTGGTCCTGACAGCTCCCCACGCCTCTCCCAGCAGGCCTGTCTTCTTTCCCCTTCCCACCTGGTCTGGTTGGCTGAGCCCCTCAGCTGCCTCCCCACCCTCTCCCTCACAGGGGGAGGGCCGGAAGCGCCGAGCCAGCCCCTCCCGCCTGCCGCCGCCTCCTCCTTGCTGTCTGGCCCAGGTGGCCACTGCAGAGGCACCTGAGCACAGAGGAGCCAGACCAGAGCCATGCTCCTGCCGGCTGTCGCCCTGGCTGTCCTGCTGAGCCCCTGGGGGACTGGGGCCATCAGGGGTGAGTGCTCAGTGGGCAGAGCGGGTGGGGGCTCCTCTTGTGCGAGGTCATCTTTTCTTGCTCTCCTTCTAACAACAGCCATAACAGTCTATGAGCACCTACCAAGTGCCAAACCTCACTTCATTTTCACAACCACCTTTTCAGGAAGGCGCTTATTATTCTCATTTTAGAAAGACGGAGGCTCAAGGGGATTAATAAATGTCTCCTGAGCCTCACGTCACAGCATTGATGACGGAAGAGCCACAGTTCTGCATCCTCCTCCGGACAGTCTGTCTCTGTCTCTGTCTCTGTCTCTGTCTCTGTCTCTGTCTTTGTCTTTGTCTCTGTCTGACTCTCTCACATTTCCAAGGAAAATATCTTTAAACAGGAGTCTGCCATGTCTGCCCACTGGTGGCCTCCGAACAACAAACCAGCACCACTTCTCCGTGCACCTTACCTGTGTGGTTAGTCATGTGTGCAGAGACCACTTCTGCCTTCCTAGAACTTTTCTCTCGTTCCCCGTCTCTTATGAGCACACTTCTTTTCTTCCTACCCTTTAAGCCTATCCTGTTCGGCCTTTTGTTTATTTATTTTTATTTATTTTATTTAAAAAAAATATATTTTTTATTGATTTTCCACAGAGAGGAAGGGAGAGGGATAGAGAGATAGAAATGTCGATGAGAGAGAAACATTGACCAGCTGCCTCCTGCACTGGTCATACCCGCAATCAATGTACATGCCCCTGACCGGAATCGAACCTGGGACCTTTCAGTCTGCAGGCCGACGCTCTATCCACTGAGCCAAACTGGTTTCGGCCTATTCAGCCTTTTAAAAATGTCCACGTTGCCAGGACATGGGACCGCACACCCAGACCCTGCTGTTAGGACTTCCTGTACCTTTCTTGGGTGACCCAATCCAAACGTATAACTTCTCCTGCCAGAGGGCTCCTAGCCCAGTCTAACCCAGTCTAACCCAGTCCAGCCCAGTCTAACCCAGTCTAGCCCAAGACCCACCCACTTGTTTCAGCCTCCCTCAAACCCACGCCATGCTGTCCCCTGGGAATTCAAACTCAGCCTGTCCCAAACAGAACACTTTCTTGTCTCTCAGTCATGTCCTTCCCCTCATTGCCTTGTCAGATGCCTCAGTTCTTCACTCTTGGGCCTTCCTATCCCTCCTCCCATCTGTCACTTACTGATCCCCGGGGGATCTCATTTCCTATGCCCTTCCGACCCGCCTTCTCTCCTCCTCCCCTGTGTTCCTGCACCACCACCTGGCCACTTCTCACCTGATTGTCCTACTGCTCTTGCTTTCACATGGCCTCCCTCAGTTCATCTTCCCCACTGCTGTCACCTCCTAGTACAAAGCTGACCATGTCTCTCTCTCTCTTTAAATATATTTTATTGATTTTAGAGAGGAAGGGAAACGGGGAGGGTGAGATAGAAACGTCAATGATGAGAGAGAAACATTGCTCAGTTGCCTCCTGCACACTCCACACTGGGGATTGAGCCCTCAACCCGGACATGTGCCCTTGACCGGCATCGAACCTGGAACCCTTCAGCCTGCAGGCCAACACTCTATCCACTGAGCAAACTGGCCAGGGCCACGTCACTCTCTTGATTGAGAGCTTTCCATCACTTCCCAGGGGCTGTGGAATCAGCCCAAACGCTGCTCAGCACACAGGCCAGGCCACCATGCGCCCCTCACACCGACCCTGAACTTCTCCAGGCTTTCTCACCTCTCCACTCCCGAGCCCTGTCTCCTGCTGGGCGATGCCATTGCCTGTTCTCTGCGTCCCTAACCCGGTGACACCAGCCCCAGCAGCCCTGCTCATTTCTCATTTGCCGCGGATGCTCCCCGCTTGCTCCATGGCAGCAGCTGTGTGCCCGTGTGCCTCAGCACTGGTCTGTGTGCCCAGCGACGGCTTTTCTCCGTCTTCCTCATCCTTTGGATTCCCAGCAGCAGAGGACAAGGACCACGTCTTCTGAGTTGTCTCCTTAGTCCCTGGGGAGTGGAGCTGCACAACAAATGTTCTGAGGTTTTGTTTTCTCTCTCTCACTCTCTCTCTTTTACTGAATGAAAATTAACATGCTTGCTTTAAAATGCACAGAACTTCAGCTTTAAGAATTTGTGAAAATGATAAAGATGAAACATCCTAAGGTGGACAGACTCATCCATTCGGCCAGTCTGTGCTGTTTCTCTCCTTCTCTGTAGGTGAGCAGTTCTCTAGCCACTAAATCCAGTGAATTCTTTCACTGACCATGAGTCCTGCCACCAGGAGCATCGAAAGAGAGAATTGTTCCCCACGTATTGGAGCGGTGAGTGGGAATCTTTAACTAGGGAGCTAGGCCACTGAACCCCGTAGTGTCATTTCCCCTGAGTCCCTCTGTCTCTCTTAACCCCAAACGCTGTCACTTTTATTGTTTTACTGTAAGAATAATAGATTTTCCTGTTGCCAGAAAATATCCCATAGATATTTTAAATGCAACAATTTTTATTTCCAATTGAAACTATACTTAGCCACAAATTCAACAAGAAAATTTGTGAATGTCGTATGAATATTAATAGTTTTAATTTTAATATGCCTAATATAAAAGTGTTTTTGTTACTGAACAGGGCCCAGGCCCAGAGAGGGTCTACCTCAGATGGGGGTGTAGTGTGTGGGCTCTTTTTTTATTTAAAATATATTTTTATTGATTTCAGCGAGGAAGGGAGTGGGAAAGAGATAGAAACATCAATGATGAGAGAGAATCATTGATCAGCTGCCTCTTGCATGCCCACACTGGGGATCGATCTCACAACCTGGGCATGTGCCCTGATTGGGATTTGAACAGTAACCTCCTACTTCTGTGGTCGGCAAATTGCAGCTCTTGAGCCACATGCGGCTCTTTGGCTCCTTGAGTGTGGCTCTTCCATAAAATACCACGACCTGGGTCTATTTTGAAGCAGTGGCGTTAGAAGAAGTTTAAAAAATTTGACTCTCAAAAGAAATTTCAGTCGTTGTACTGTTGATACTTGGCTCTGTTGACGAATGAGTTTGCCGACCACTGTCCTAGTTCATAAGTTGACGACGAACCACTGAGCTATGCCCCTGGGTGTGTGTGGGTTCTTGACTTGAGCAGGAAGATTTCACAACACAAATCCAGGTGATGCAGGGAGTGTGCTTATTAATGCTGGGAACAAAGGGAGGACTTGGCGTAGGAGAAGCAACGGAGAGAGCCAAGGCTGGGCTGCTTTGGTTTTCTAGAAACGTTACAGGGAAGAAGTGAGCCGAGAAGTGGCTGCCGTTGGCTCACTGGGAAGTCACAGTCACAGTGAAAGAGCTAAGTCAAGGTGGGGCTGCTGTCAGCTCACTGGAAAATCAGAGAGGAGAACCCAGATGGCCGCATAGGTAATGCCTGTACTTCCCACAACCACATCAAAATTGTAACTAAAATGCAGAACAACCGTCATGCAGAACCGCCCGAAAGATGGCTGAATGGAAGTCCTACAACTAGAGAACTAAAGAAGAAAGCACACTGACGCTGGGAGGAGGGGCAGAGCTGCAGAACGGGCTTGTCCAACACTCACTTGCAGAGTTGTATGTTTTGTGTTTTTAATCCGGAGGGCGGATATCTCCGAGGCCTCCCAGGAGAAGCAGGAAGTCCCAGCCCCACACCAGACCCCCAGCCCAAGCTTCCAGGGCTAGGAAGAGAAGTTCCTATAACTTTGGAGACTGAAAACCAGAGGGGATTATGGCTGAGTAACATAGAGGCTGCTGAAGTCCTAGGTGTTCCTATTAAGGGACCCGCATACGAACTTACACAGTCTCGCTTCCTCTGAGCCCCAGAGCCTGGTGTCATCTTTGGGGGAACCTGGGAGCATACGGGGAGGAACTGGACTGTCTGGCATTGGGGTAGAAACTTGGGGGCGGCTTTCTCCCAGAGAGGAGTGCTCACAGGAGTCATTGTTCCTGTGCTGGGACCTCTCCCGTCACTGAGCTCACAGGCAGCCATATCTGAGTTTCCATCAGCATGGCTCACACTGTTTGCTCTGCCCTGGGACCCCACTCCATCCAATTTGCAGCCCCACCCAAGCTGTTTGCAGCAGCTTTTCCATATGAATGGCCTGTTCTAGCTCAGGCTTCAGACTTTGGTAAAATCTCTTAAACAAACAGCAGCTGGAGTCAGCATGTCCCAAACCTATCAATAAAAGGCCCAGGACCCAACACCAGCCTGGCCTCATAGCTGGGTCTCCCTTGGGCACTTCCTAGCCCCGTGGTCAGCAAACTGCGTCTTGCAAGCCACATGAGGCTCTTTGTCCCCTTGAGTTTTCTAACTTCACTTCTTCAAAATAGACTCATCCAACAACAAATACGTAACTATCAACAAGTGAATATAAAAATCAAGGAAATTAAAAAAAATCTGATGAACAATAGTAACTGTTGAATATAATAGAATCAGAGGTATGGAAGGGGAGTGAACTGACTATTCTTGGGGAAAAGGGGAGAGGAGGATGTGGGAAGAGACTGAACATAAACTGTGCACCTATGGATGAGGACAATGGGGAGTGGGGAAAAGGCAGAGGGTGGGGTGGAAACCTGGTGGAGGAGAGCAATGGTGGGGTGGGGGGAAAGGAACATTTGTAATAATATGAACAATAAAAACTTATTAAAAACAAACAAAAAACAACAACAAACAAAATAGACTCGTCCAGGCCAAAAACCAACTTCTGCGCTTGGGCCACGAAGTTTCAATCGCACTGTATGTGCACGTCTGCACGTGATATTTTGTGGAAGAGCATGATATTTTGTGGAAGAGCCACACTCAAAGGGCCAAAGAGCCGCATGTGGCTCCCAAGCCACGGTTTGCCAACCACTGTCCTACCCCAATGCAAGTAGCAACCATCTGCAGGATGCTCTGTAGCTCCTGCCAGGTGCCCCAGGTATTGGCTGACTTTGCACCTCCCTGGAGACCTAAGAGCCAGTGCAGCCTGCTTCAGACCATACCATATTACAACTCTACACATCCACAAGCAACACACACAAGGGGCAGACTCAGTGAGCACCAAAGCTCCCCTGAAGCAAGTCCTGATCCATAGGGGTGTCTCCTGCACAGCAGCTCTTCCACCATAGCTGCAGCTGGTCCTCATGGCCAATTGGCCAGGAGGTCAATTCCTCCCAGCGATGCCAACAGCAATCAAGACTCAATTACACCCTAACTGGTTTGGCTCAGTGGATAGAGCATCAGACTGTGGACTGAGGGATCCTGGGTTCAATTCCACTCAAGGGTACATGCCTGGGTTGTGGGCTTGATTTCTAGTTGGTGGTGGGCAGAAGGCAGCCAATCAATGATTCTCTCTCATCATTGATGCTTCTAGCTCTCTCTCCCTCTTCCCTCCTTTCTGAAACCAATAAAAACAAAACGAAACAAAAAAGACTCAACTACAAGCCTGTGCACACAGCCCACACAGGGCACACCTAAAGTGCCAGATCAGGTGACTAGGGAGGCTGAGCTACTGGGCTCTACAGGACACCTACTGCACAAGACCACGCTATCAACTCCAGGAGACATAGCAGCCCTACATTGAATATATAGAAACAAACAAAAAGAAGCAGCCAAAATGCAAAGACAAAGAAACATGTCACAAATTAAAGAAATGGAAAAACTCTCCAGAAAAGGAACTAAATGAAATGGAAGCAAGAAAACTACAGATACAGAGTTCAAAACAATGTTTAAAAGGTTACTTAAGGATCTTAATGAAAGTTTCAAGGGATTTAATGAGACCTTCAAGAGAATTAATGAGAGCATCAAGGGACTTAGTGAAACTTTCAGGATCTTAGTGAGAATGTCAAAGACACAGAGAAGGACCTGTCAAAAATTAAGCATACACTAACTGAAATAAAGAATAATTTACAGGAATACAACAGTAGAGGATTCTGAGAATCAAATAAAAAATTTGGAATATGAGGAAGCAAAAAATACCCAATCAGAAGAGCAAAAAAAATTCCCCAAAGAATCCAAAAACATGAAGATAGTGTAAGGAGCCTCTGGGATAACTTCAAATGTATCAACATTTGCATTATGGGAGTGTCATAAAGAGAAGAGAGAGAGCAAGATATTGAAAACTTATTTGATGAAATAATGACAGGAAACTTCCCCTACCTGGTGAAAGAAATATACTTACAAATCTAGGAAGCACAGAGAGTCCCAAACAAGAGGAACTCAAAGAGGACCATACCAAGACTCATCATAATTAAAATACTAAGAGTTAAAGACAAAGAGAGAATCTTAAAAGCAGAAAGAGGGAAGGTGTTAGTTATTTCAAGAGAGCACCGATAGGACTGTCAGCTGATTTAGCAATAGAAATGTGGGAATGGCCAAAACTGGTTTGGCTCAGTGGACAGAGCGTCGGTCTGCAGACTGAAAGGTCCCAGGTTCAATTCCGGTCAAGGGCATGTACTTTGGTTGTGGGCACATCCTTGATAGGAGGTGTGCAGGAGGCAGCTGGTCAATGATTCTCTCTCATCGACATTTCTAGCTCTCTATCCCTCTCCCTTCCTCTCTGTGGAAAATTAATAAAATATATTTAAAAAAAATGTGGGAATGGCAAAAAAAATAGACAAAGTGATGAATAGCAAGGACCTACAACCAAGATTACTCTACTCAGCAAAGCTATCATTTAGAACTGAAGGTCAGATAAAGAGCTTCACAGACAAGAAAAAGCTAAAGGATTTCACCACCATCAAACCAATAATATAAGAAATGTTGAAGGGTATTCTTTAAGAAGAGAAAGAAGGGTCCCGGGTTTGATTCTAGTCAAGGGCACATACCTGGGTTGCAGGCTCCTTCACAGCTCGGGCCCTGGTCATGGCACATGCAGGAGGCAACCAATCCATGAGTTTATCTCACATTGTTTCTCTTCCACCCTCCCTAAAAATTAATGGAATAATATCCTCAGGTGAGGATTAACAACAACAAGAAATAAACAAATTAAAATACTCCACTGGATTCTTTGCCTTAGAATGTGCAACTGTGATTCAAATTCTCTTAAAAAAAAAAAAAAAAAAAGGAGGGGAGAATCCAAGATGGCTGCTCGGGTAGGCAACTAGCAGCAGCCGCACACAACAATTTTAATAAAATACAACTAAAATATAAAATGGACATTACCCAGAACTACAGGAAAGTCGACTGACTGGAAATCCTACAACAAGAAGCAAGGAGAAAACCAGAAGGAAGCGCGGAGGAGCTGTAAAAGCCTAAGGTACGGAGACACGCGGCGCACGCGAAGAGGACGGAGCCGGAGAGGAGGGAGGCCGAGTGCCTGGCGGGCGTTCCCTAGCGGGAAGGAGATAAAACTCCGACTGTGCTGGGCCCCCGACTGCTCTGAACCCCAGTTCTGGGCCAGACCCTGGGGACTCAGGCTCAGCCAGAGGGAGCTGGGCTGTAAGGCAGAACCTGGGGAAGCGGCGAAAGGAGGTCCCAGAGGCGCGCACACTGCCCCCAGAGAAGGGACGGTCGGCTGTGCCGCGGGATTGCCCTGACGGGAAGGAGACTGGAGCTCCAGACTGCTGTGAACGCCACCTCCAACTCCACTTCCAACTGAACTGAACCCCAATACTGGGCTCATTGTGGGAGAGCATAGACTGTTTGGCAGCAGGCGAAAATCGAGGGCACCTTTCTCTCAGAGGCGCCGGCAGCGAGCACTGAAGGACCCGCATAGGGCGGGGCTGACTGAAGCCAAAGCTGCAGGCTCCACCCTGAAACCCCGTCCCATCTGTGACTGCGAAATGCGACAACAAAATAGATCACAAACGAAAGAAATGGAGGACAAAAAGCGTCTGGATATAGAGTTCAAATCTACGCTTATAAGGTTTTTCAAGAATTTCCTAGAAAAGATGGATAAGGCCTATGAGGATATGAAAAGAGATCAACTAGAATTAATAAGGAGTCAACAAGAAATGATAAGAGATCAACAAGAAATAAAGAATACATTGTCTGAAATAAAAAATATTTTACAGAGTCCTAAAAACAGAATGGAAGATCGCAAGAATCAAGTCAAAGATTTGGAACATGAAGAGCCAGAAGACACTCCTCCACAGAAGCTAGAAGGCAAGAGAATCCAGAAAATTGAAGATAATGTAAGAAACCTCTGGGACAACTTCAAGCGAACCAACATCAGAATTATGGGGGTTCCAGAAGATGAGAGAGAGCAAGATATCGAAAACATACTGAAAGAAATAGTGACAGAAAACTTCCCCCACCTGGTGAAAGAATTTGACTTACAAGTCCAGGAAGCGCACAGAACTCCAAACAAAAGGAATCCAAAGAGGACCACACCGAGACACATCATTATTAAAATTCCAAGAGCAAAAGATAAAGAGAGAATACTAAAAGAAGCAAGAGCAAAGAAGGTAGTAACTTATAAAGGAGCACCTATACGATTGTCAGCTGACTTCTCAACAGAAACCATGCAGGCCAGAAGGGAATGGCAAGAAATATTCAAGGTGATGAATAGCAAGAACCTACAGCCAAAAATAAGCTACCCAGCAAAGCTATCACTCAGAATCGAAGGCCAGATAAAGAGCTTCACTAATAAAAAAAAGCTAAAGGAGTTCATCACCACCAAACCAGAATTATATGAATTGCTGAAGGGGGTTCTTTCAGAAGAGAAAGTAAACAAAGATAAAAATTATGAACAACAAATACGTAACTATCAACAAGTGAATCTAAAAACCAAGGAAATTAAAAAAATCTGATGAACAATATTAACTGTTGAATATAATAGAATCAGAGGTATGGAAGGGGAGTGAACTGACGATTCTTGGGGAAAAGGGGAGAGGGGGGCGTGGGAAGAGACTGAACATAAACTGTGCACCTATGGATGAGGACAATGGGGAGAGGGGAAAGGGCAGAGGGTGGGGTGGGAACCTGGTGGAGGAGAGCAATGGTGGGGGGGGGGGAAGGAACATTTGTAATAATATGAAAAATAAAAACTTATTTAAAAAAAAAAAAAGAAAAAAAAAAAAAGGAGGAAGAGAAGAAAAACAAAACAAAACATGAACAATAAAATAGCAATAAATACATACCTAAAAATCAAAAGAATGAACAAGAAATCTAATGAACAAATTAAACTGATGAATAAAATAGAATCAGAGGCATGGAAATGGAATAGACTGATGAGTCTCAGGGGGAGGGGAAATTGGGGGTGGGTGGGAAAGATAAACCAAAGGTCTTATATGCATATAGGCCTTACCTATGGGAACAGAGAACAGGGTCGTGAAGGTCTCGGGTGGGGTGGGAACCACGTAGAGGGGGACAATGGGGTGAAAAAAGATCTGTAATACTCTCAACAATAAATATTTTAAAATAATTAATTAATTAAAAGAAAATCAGAGAAAAGGGGCCTTGGAGACAGAATCAGGGGTTAGTCCAGGACAAGCTGCTGCTGCCCATTTCTCCCCTGGTTGCAAGTCTCCTGGGAACCCTTAGATTTTAGGAGAAAGAAAGTAAAAAGTTCATGCCCAAGAAAGGGCATGGGCATACTCTGGGCACCTTTTTTCTCTCTCTTCTGCAGGTGAGAATCTGAGGGAGGGTTTCAGCAGAATATTCATCAGCTTTCCATGTGCGTTTTTAATATGCTGATGCATCAAAATGAGCTGATAAGGAGTCTGGGATTATTCTTTGGTTTGTTTTACTGTTTTATTTTTATCTTGGGTTTGTCTGGCTCTAATCAGGCTTTTATCATTTGTTTCCTGACTTCATCTGTCCTTGGGTTTGGCTGGCACAGATGGCGTTAATTAGATCTCCGTCCTCTATCTCTGGGTGACAAGCTATGTATTCTCTGGTATACACCGTTTTCTCTCAAGTGTTCTTGGTTGGGGAAGGTAAGGTCCTCAGATTCACTAGCTGGCTATAAGTTGTTCAAATTGTTTGGTCTTATTTAATTATCTTATCTCAGTTTCCCCATTCCATTTGCCTGGGAATTTTTCTAGCTTCTTACTATCCTGCCTTATTATGAACAAAATTACATAACCTACCTTTTTAAATTTTTTAAATTTTTATTTTTAAAATATATTTTATTAATTTATTTTACAGAGAGGAAGGGAGAGGGATAGAGAGCTAGAAACATCAATGAGAGAGAAACATTAGTCAGCTGCCTCCTGCACACCCCCTACTGGGTACATGCCCTTGACCGGAATCGAACCTGGGACCTTTGAGTCCGCAGGCTGACACTCTATCCACTGAGCCAAACCGGTTTTGGCCTTTTTCTTATTTTTAAAAATCTTTATTGTTGAGAGTATTACAGATGTCCCCCCTCCTCTTCCCCATTGCCTCCCTCCACCCGGTTCCTGCCCTGCCCCAGGTCTTCGAAACCCTGTTGTCAGTGTCCATAGGTAATGCATATATGCATATAAGATCTTTGTTTACTCTCTTCCCGCCCCCCGACACCACCTCCTTCACCAGTCTGTTCCATTTCCATGCCTCTGATTCTATTTTATTCACCAATGTATTCTGTTCATTAGATTTCCTTTTTTTTTTTTTTTTTTAATTTTTAGATTCAATTGTTGATAGATATGTATTTATTGCCATTGTATTGTTCATATTTTTGTTCTTCTTTTTCTTCTTCTTCCTCTTATTAAAGAACACCCTTTGACATTTCATGTAATACTGGTTTGGTGGTGATGAACTTCTTTAGCTTTTTCTTGTCTGTGAAGTTCTTTATCTGACCTTCAGTTCTAAATGATAGTTTGGCTGGGTAGAGTAATCTTGGTTATAGTTTCTTGCTATTCATCACTTTGAATATTTTCTGCCACTCCCCCCATAATGTGAATTTTGGTATGCTTGAAGTTGTCCCAGAGGCTCCTTACACTATCTTCATATTTTTGGATTATTTTTTCTTTTTGCTCTTTTGATTGGGTGTTTTTTTTGCTTCCTCATATTTCAAATTGATTTGATTCTCAGAAACCTCTACTCTACTGTAAATTATTCTTTATTTCAGTTAGTGTATGCTTAATTTCTAACTGGTCACTTTTCATTTCTTTGACATTCTCACTAAGATCCTAAAAGTCTCACTAAGTCCCTTGAAGCTCACATGTTCCTTGAAGCTCACATTAAGATCACTGAATAACTTGCCGAAACCGGTTTGGCTCAGTGGATAGAGCGTCGGCCTACGGACTGAAAGGTCCGGGTTCGATTCTGGTCAAGGGCATGTACGTTGGTTGCGGGCACATCCCCAGTCGGGGGTGGGCAAGAGGCAGCTGGTCGATGTTTCTCTCTCATCGACGTTTCTAACTCTCTATCCCTCTCAATTCCTCTCTGTGTAAAATCAATAAAAAATATATTTAAAAAAATCACTGAGTAACTTTATAAGCATTGTTTTGTACTCTGTATTCAGTAGTTTGCTTGCTTCCATTTCTTTCATTTGTGACCTGTTTCTTTGCCTCTGCATTTTGGCTGCCTCCCTGTGTTTGTTTCTATGTATTGGGTAGAGTTGCTATGTCCTCTTGAGTTGGTAGAGTGGTCTTGTGTAGTAGGTGTCCTGTAGAGAGCGAGAAACATCGATCAGCTGCCAGAAATCAGCTCCACACCCAGGCATGTACCCTGACTGGGAATCGAACTGGCAACCGAGAAGGACTTACAGTAGAGTAGAGGTTTCTGAGAATAAAATCAACAATTTGAAATATGAGGAAGCAAAAAAACACCCAATCAAAAGAGCAAAAAGAAAAAGAACCCAATGCTTAAGTCTTCAGGAACAAGAGAAACAACCCGAATTTTATTTTATTTTTTAAAATATATTTTATTGATTTAAAAAAAATATATTTTATTGATTTTTAACAGAGAGGAAGGGAGAGGGATAGAAAGCTAGAAACATCGATGAGAGAGAAACATCGATCAGCTGCCTCCTGCACACCCCTTACCGGGGATGTGTCCGCAACTAATGTACATGCTCTTGACAGAATCGAACCTGGGACCTTTCAGTCTGCAGACCGACGCTCTATCCACTAAGCCAAACCAGTTTAGGCTATTTTATTGATTTTTTACAGAGAGGAAGGGAAAGGAATAGAGAATTAGAAACATCGATGAGAGAGAAACATCAACCAGCTGCCTCTTGCACACTCCCCATGGGGAATGTGCTCGCAACCAAGGTACGTGCCCTTGACCAGAATTGAACCTGGGACCCTTGAGTCCGCAGGCCGACGCTCTATCCACTGAATCAAACCGGTTAGGGCAAGAACCTGAATTTTAGATAGTAATTTCTCTCATTGTTTTCCCCAGTTCTCTTCTTTCATTGTGCACTTCATGTGTTCTGTGTTACTCCTTCATGTTCCCAGTAATCTTCCTTTATCTGCTGGCTTTCTGTGCTCTGTTTACTTTTCCTACTTATTCACCCGTCTGCCAACCTCCCTCCTTGCACTGCCTGCAGCCGACCATGTGTCAACGTATGCGGAGTTTGTGCAGACGCACAGCCCGTCTGGGGAGTACATGTTCCAGTCTGACGGGGACGAGCAGTTCTACGTAGACCTGGACAGGAAGGAGACGGTCTGGAGGCTGCCGGAGTTTATCCACACCTTTGACTACGATGCTCGGAGGGGCTTGCTGACATCGCCATGGCAAGAAAGAACCTGGACACCCTGAGCCAGCGGGCCAACTACACCAGCGCCACGAATGGTACTCTTACCCTTGCTCATCCCTCAGCCCGGCAGGTGGGGGGCCCGGAGCCCACTCGTGGTGGCCCCGTGAGGGGGCAGCATCCAGAGGGTCAGAGGAGGCACTGCCCTCCTATTCGAGGAAGAGGCTGGGCTGAGGGCAGCCGGGTCAGGGGCACAAGAAGCCGTGACTCTGACCTGGGCGCCCTGGGGGTACGCGGGGGGGGGGGGGGGGGGGGCCTGAGAGGGTGACCCCTAACTGGAGAAAACTGGGCCCCAGGTGGACCCTTAGAGGCAGCCGGAGGCCCAGGCTCACCAGGGCTGTCCCCCTCAGAGCCCCCCGAGGTGACGGTGTTTCTCAAGGAGCCCGTGGAGCTGGGCCAGCCCAACACCCTCATCTGCCACGTGGACAAGTTCTTCCCGCCCGCGCTCAACGTGACCTGGCTGCGCAACGGGCGGGCGGTGACGGAGGGCGTGGCCGAGACATCTTCCCGCCCAGCGCGGAGTTCAGGTTCCACTACCTGACCTTCGTGCCCTCGGCCTGGACGTCTACGCCTGCCGGGTGGAGCACTGGGGCCGGGCCGGGCCGCCCCTCGGGCACTGGGGTACGGGGCCGCACCCGCAACACCGTCCCTGCACCGTCTCTGGCCCAGCACCCCCTCGCCTCCGCACCTGCTCTCTGGCTTTCCTCAATCCCGTGGCGTATCGTCAATCTGCCCAGTCACCATCTCATGGGTTCTAACTCTTTTTTTTTTTTTCAATTCTCACATGAGGGTATTTTTTCCCATTGCTTTTCAGAGAGCGTGGGAGGGAGGGGGAGAGAGAAATATCGATGTGAGACAGACACTGAGCCTGGCTGCCTCCTGCACGCGCCCGACGGGGGGTGGGCGGGAATGAAGCCGCCACCCAGGCATGTGCCGTGACTAGGCATGGAACCTGAGGCGCTCCGGTGCGCCGGACGGCACTCTAACCGCTGGGCACACCAGCCAGGGCCCCTTAAAGCCCACGCCCAAGGCCTGCTCCTGCTCTCCACACCTCTGACTTCATCTTTCCTGTGTGCCCAGAGGCCCAGGAGCCCACCCAGGTGCCCGAGACAGCGGAGATGGTGGTGTGTGCCCTGGGCCTGCTGGTGGGCCTGGTGGGGATTGTGGCCGTGTCCATCGCCCTGAGGAGCAGGTGGCCTGACAGTCCCCGGGTACAGGGGCCCCTGTGAGTCCCCGGGGGCGGGCAGGGGCTCAGTGGAAAGGGGAGGCGGGCGCTGGGGGTGTGTGTCCTGCACCAGGGCCCGCTGCCCCAGGCACGTAGCAGCCAGCCCCGCGGCGGGCTCTGGAGAGGAGAAATGGCTGTGTCTGCGGGCTGCCGGCCGGACTGCGGCAGAGGCGCCAGCCGGTCGCCTGGGCTGGGCGGGTGTGTGTGTGGGGCAGCTCAGGGCTCACAGGAGTTGCTCGTGAGTGGAGTTTGGCAAGGGCTCCTGGCAGGTGATGGATCCACTTTGGTTCTGGGTGTCAGACATGTAGAAAACACACGACATGGATGTGCACCCGTGAGTATCAGCACGGCCGTGACCAGTAAGTTCTCGCCAGGAGAGCAAACGCTGCCAGCACCCCAGAGGCTCTCGTTTGAGCAGCACACACTTAAAGCTTTTCAGGAAGTGGAGCTTCTTTTACCCATAATGCACAGCTCCTGGCACACAGTGGGTGCTTAGCACACGTCTCTTATAAGAGAGTAACTTATTACGTAAGCAGTAGGTACCCACTGAATACTTTCTGCTTCGAAGATGGCATCTCATCTGGAGCTGGTGCAGCCACGTGGTGTGCTTGGGGAAGTGTAGGCAGTGATGTGGCTTCCAGGGGGACCACTGAGAGGCGGCGTGTGATCGGCCAGGCCCCCTGGGGTGCTGGCGCAGGTGCTGGGAAAGGTCTGTGCGGGCGCCCAGCGGCCCTGACCAGCGGCTCTGACCAGCGGCGGGAGCAGGCACGGGGACCAGGGCACCTCCTCGCTGCGCAGCGTGGGCTCAGGCCGCAGAGGCAGGAGCGGTGAGAGCTTTCATCCCAGAGGGAGCGGCTTCGGGAGGAGGCAGCAGCACGGTGCCCGCTGGCCGCAGTGTAGATGGTCCTTGGAGCCCCTAAGGGCAGCCTCTCAGTGTCTCGCCCTCCTCCCTCTCCACCCGCCTCTGTCCACTGGTCTCACTGGTGGGCATCGCCGTCTGGGGAGAGCTGGAGAGGGAGAAGGGCTCTCCCTGGGCGCCTGGCTTCTCACCCGCCTGCCCTGCGGCAGCAACACCTGCTGGGACCCCCACTGCCACCCTGGGCAGGAGGCAGGGAAGTGGGAGGAAGGCAGAGAAGGGGGCGGGAGGCAGGGAAGCAGGGGAGGCAGGGAAGGGAGGAGGCAGGGAAGGGGAGGCAGGGAAGGGGGCGAGAGAGGAAGAGGGTCAGTGCCCACGGGGTGTCCTAACCCGCTGTTTGTCCTACTGCAGGTGACAGGCTGTCGGTGGCAGAAGAGGGCTGAGGGGAGACACCAGGGTCAGGCCTGCTTTAAAGCTCAGGCCCTTTGAGCCTCTATGTTCACACCAGTGACTGAGGCCTGTCTGTGACCTCTCGCCCTTGGCAGCCTGCCGAGGCCCCCTGTAGACAGACGTCAATAAAAGATGAGGTTTGAAGTGTGGTGACGCCACATGGTCTCCGAGTCTCCGAGCCCGTTTGCCTGAGTGTCTCCCTGCCAGGCTGCCCGCGGAGCAGCCCGGGCCAACACACCCCGTGTGGCAGGCGGGCAGCACCCCAGGGCCTCTCCCGGGCTCCACACTGCGGCCCCCTGGGCACACATCCTGGCCGGGACGCGGCACTCTGTGGCCCTGCCAGGAGGTGGGTCTAGAGAACGCTGGCCGCCCGGGCACTTCCCGGTCTCAGCGTGGGCACGGGAGCAAGCAGGTGGGGCTGGCTCACTCGGACGATTCCTCACTTCCTCTCTGTGCTCTCCCCTCCACCCTCTCCTATGTCAGCCGGAGTCCGCCCCTCTGGCCTCTGACCTCCTGGCCCTCTCCCTGGGCAGCAGGAAGACCCATCTCCACCAGACCCACTGCTCCTCCAGCGAGGTGCTCCCCTTAGTGCCTCCGCACAGCCCCTCCCGGAGCACAGACGGTGGGCGGGGGCTGGGCCAGGACAGGCGGGGAGCCATCTGTACTGTGCCCACTGCTACCCCACCCACCCTTCCAGCCTCACTCCCCCATCTTCTTTCAAGGGCCCTGCGCCCACCATGGAGGCCCCATGTGCTAGCTGGTTTACTCATGTCTAAGCCCCAATTGTGGTTAAGGTCCGAGCTCTCCCTCTCCCTCTCCCCCCTCCCCCCCCAAGCGAAGTACGGGGATGTGCACGAGCAGTTTCAGTGGGGGAATTCGGACATAAACTACTCCATCGTCCTCCTCTGCGTGGTCTGGGGTGCCGGCGCAGAGCAGGGAGCGTGAGGGGACACAGGAGCCCAGCTTTGCTGAGGAGGAGCCACCGCCCGCTTCCCACTCCCCCTCTGGCCCGCCCTCAGGCGCTGGCCTCAGCGCGGCGCTGCCCATCACTGGCCTCAGGGTGGGTCGCCCTGGCCTGTGGCAGGGCCTGCGCCTGAGCACGGGCCCTGCCTGACCCTGGGGCCCAGGCCCTGCAGGGCAACCATGGTTCCCGGTTCGGATCTTTGATGTTGAAACGGTGTGAGGGTTATTTTTATTTTATTTTATTTTATTTTATTTTATTTTATTTTATTTATTTATTTGTGTGTGTGTGTGTGTGTGTGTGTGTGTGTGTGTTTACATTCGTTTGTTCTTGTTTTCTTTTTTTTTTTTCTTTTGAGGTTTAATTGACATACAACATTATATTAATTTCAGGTATTGCTAAGAGAGTAAGCCTCAAAAGTTCTCATTACAAGAATAATATTGGTAACTAGTATGGTGAAGTGTTAACTGCTTATGACGGTGATCATTTCACATCAAATGTCACGTCATTAAGCTGTGCACCCGGCAGGCCGGCCTGACCCTCTGTGAGAGGGGGATGTGTGGGGGGGAGAGAGGTGGGCATCTGGGGTCTGGGTGGTGGCAGGTGGACCTACGCCTTCCCTGGTCACTCCCTCCTGACCTCGCACTCACCTTTCCAGGTCTGAGTCAGGACCAGGGCCCCAGAGCAGCAGGGGGAGGGTTTGGGAACTGGGGGCTCACACTCTGCAGGTCTGGGGAGACTGTGAGTCCCCCTGGAGGAGACAGAGATGCCGATAGACTTCTTTAGAAACCGGACACCTCATGAGTGAGAGCTGGGGCTGGGCCCTGAGTATCCAGGAAGGAGGACCGCACACAGGTTGTGAGAAGGAGAAGTGAAACCCCAGGGAGATGGGGCTCCCAACACTGAGCTTCCCCCCCTCAGACTGTGCCCTCGCCCTCGGCTGAGCCCCTGAGAGCCAGGCCTGGGGTGCTGATGCTTCATTACCAGACCCGGCCCAGTCATGGCACCGGTTTCCAGAGCTTAGGCCGCCCTGCCCTGCCCTGCCCTGCCCTGCCCTGCAGGGTGGTGGGGGGGCGGTGGCAGAGCGGGAGCAGGCAGCACCGCTGTGGAAGGATGGCTGTTGACCATGACAAGGTTGAAGGGACGACAAGGGGGTGGGGACCAGGGAGAGCCGAGCGGGAGGGCAGGAGGGGAGGAGCTCGGGGCTGAGCAGCAGGCTGAGCCCCTTTCCGGGGGGCGTGCTCTGTCCTGTGGCACAGTCATCATGAGCCGTGTGGAGGCTGCACACCCTGTCCTCATGGGGCCAGAGCCAGGCACGGGCAGGTCTCTGCTCCTCACGGAACCGTCCTCTTGGTGGTCTGAATGCAGATTCCTGTGGAGGAGCACTGAGGCCCCCTTTCCTTGCTGGCTGTCAGCTGGAGCCCCCTGAGCTCCTAGAGGACAACTTGGGCCCTGGACGTGGCCCCTGCAGCACCGCCCCCCCGCCCCCCCCCCCACACACACCCGTGGAACCTCTCTGACCTCCTGCCCCATCTCTCCTGCAGCAGCTCCTGCTCCAGCCCAGAAACTGCTCTGCCTCCCGGTTTGCAAGGTGATGGGCGGCCCACTAACCCCTGTCTCCCTGTCCAAGGTCCTGAACCACAGTGCAGCACCCAGGTCTGCCTGTATGGACACTGCCCAGGGCTCCAAGGACTGGCCTAGACACAGTCTGATTGTGCTGGAAGCATCAGGATCGAGGAGGGAGAGTCTGGGGAGAGTGACAGCCAGCTGGGTGCTAAAAGGAATGGGGGTACCTGCAATGAGGGGGTGGGGGCTCTAATCTGATGATGGATTAGGGGTGTTAGGCAAGAGGGAGGACCAAAGCAGCTGAGAAATAAGGACCCCACCCACCTCCAGGCCCCGAGGCACAAGGTTAGAGGGAGAGGAGACCCCACGGGAGCGTGGACTCAGGGTACCTCCTTTGTGTTTTGGCTTATAATCCAGCGCATGGTTGCTCACACTGTCCCAGCCACGTTCATAGCCAGCGGTGCTGGGGCTCAGGTGGCCCAGCCATGCACTCCCCCTTGGGGAGGTACAGTCCCCTTCCCACATTCCAAGGTGTTCCTGGCTCATCTTGCATCTGCTTATGTCTTACCCTGGAATCAGCTATTTTTCTGAAGAGCTCTGGTTCCTTTTATTAGAGGATGACATTTTGAGACCTGCCTCAACCTACACAGCGGGTTTCAGGATGACCTGTAGGAGGGCTGATGCACAATGAAGATACTACATAAGAAATATGAATTTTTAAGGCATTGGGAGGCCAGGTGGAGCCTCTTGCAAGAAGAGGAACCCAGGAGTCTGGGTCCTGCCTGCTTTTATTCAGTTTGGTTACACATTTTCCCTTTAGCAATGCATGCAGGCAGATCAAAGGTAAAGTCTGGTAAACAATGTAAAGATGATCAGGTCAGGAAATTGCCATGAGTCATCGCCATCACAGCAGGAGAAATCTACACTGATTCAGCCCTGCTGAGATTGAGGTCCATCGGCCTTCGTGTCTCTTTTGCACTTTCATGCTAATGCTGCTGTGCTGCGGACTCTGGCAGAGACCAGGTCTGTGCTCATTTCACTTTCCAAAGAGGACACAGGTCCCGAGGGCTCCCGCCTGCTCCACAGCTGGCTGCCATGCTAGCACCGCCTCAGCACTTGTCAGAGCAGCTTTGCGTGGCCAGCACTCAGGGTCAGTCCTCCATGCGCACCTTTATTTCTTAAAGCTTCTCTTGTTCCACTCTGCAGGGCTCACACATTAATAATTGCAATTCCTAATATTTGGAGATTTTCCTAAAAACACTAATTTTACGTTTCAGTAACAAGTTTCACTTATAAAATTGACCAGACCAGGCAAGAGGGAGAGGAAGGAGTCCCTCACACTTTCTTTTCAGGTGGGATTTTCTCTGTTCCTGCTGCTCCTTCTGTGGGCCCGGGCCTGGGGGAAGGATGGCTCCCTGGGGCCATGAGAAAAAATGATGATGTGGGAACACCTTTCTCCATCACCTCCCCAACCCTGGGCTTTCCCTCTGGCCATGCCCATCTCCCTCCCCACCCCCACCCCTGCCCAGGAGCCTTTCCCTCTCTCACCTCAGCTATTGCCCAGCCTCTACTGAGAGCCCCTGAGAGCCCCTGCCCAGTGGGAGCCAGTCCTCCCACTGGAGCGCAGAGAGGAGGGAGGTCAGGGCCAGGGAGGGAAGGACGTGAGAGCAGCAAGGACTTTGGGATGAGGAGGAGGTGTGAGTGATCAGAGTGCCTAGTTTACTCCTGGCCTCTTTCTTTAGGAGGGAATGGAAGAGACTTGGGTGTAGGGGCAGAGAGCATGGGCAGAGCACTGACAGCAGTTAGCATGGCATAGGCCGCAGGGAAGCCCCAGGCCTGGCAAACAGAGTCCGGACAGCAGGGCATGGAGGCTTCCTTAGTGTGTTGGTGTCGGCGAAGCCCCCAGGCCTGCAGACAGAGCACACTGCAGGGCATTGAGGTTTCCTTCACATGGCGCATGGCGAGGCAGGCAGAGAGCAGAGAGCAGGGCATGGGGCTTCATCTCCATGGCTGCAGCAAAACCTCCAGGCCCACAGAGAGCAGAGAACCACAGGGAATGGGCCTAATCCATCAGTAGGACATCCCCTGAGAGGTCCTGGATTGTAGAGGGTGCAGGTTGGACTGAGGGACCCCTGTGCATGAATTTCATGCACCGGGCCTCTAGTCTACCTAATAAAAGAGTAACATGCTAATTGACCGTACCTTTGAGACACCCACCATCCAATCAGGAATGAGCATGCAAATTAACCCAACAAAGATGTCGTGTTAATTTGCACACACAGGTGTTAAGTGGCCAGGGGTGGGGCGGAATGCTTGCATCGTTCTGCACCACCCCAGCCGCTCTGGGCTTCTGGGCAGTGTGGGAAGGTGGAAAGGTGGCTCTGGCCAGACCCAATGCTGCCGGCAACCAGGGGAAGAAAAGCCCATTCTTGCATGAATCTTCGTGCATTGGGCCTCTGGTGATCAAATAAAGAAAATGAACAAGCAACACCAACACTTTATTGTCACCCAGATGTGATGTTTGAACTTTTAACACGGAAAGCTGGTCCTACGAGGAAACAAGCTTTGTATTCTGCCCTTGCAGGAGGAATTGCACACTGGTAGTTCCCTGGGTGAGAACAGCTCTCCCTTTAGAGGCCTGCCAGCTGGTCAATGCAGACAGAATAATGGAGTCAGAACGTCAGCATTGTGCCCACCAATGTGACCACTGGCTCAGGGAAGGCATTGTAATTAGTCATTAGAACAGATGACAGGGAGCTGGAGAGTCACTTCGAACCAAAGGCTCACGCCCATAGATCGTTTGCTATTGACGAAGGGAGAACCTGTCTTTACAGAGCAGGCTGTCACCACCATCTCGGTGATCCGCACAGGCCCACCAACAAAGGACAAGCAGTGATCACTGCTCCCAGAGAGGAACAGTGAAGCACACAGCATCACCTGTTAGGCTATCGCTAACACCTCTCACCTGAATCTAATCAAGCCTCTGGTTGAAAGTTTGTTGGTAGAGGAATAAGTGAAATTAAACCACTAAGAAACATCATACACATTCAGAATGTGAGCTATTCCACAAGACAGTTGGCCAGGTCTCTTTAAAAAGGCAGTGCAAGAAATGGTGGGGTGGGGAGGGATTCAAAGGGACTTAAGAGACATTACAATCAAATTTAGTGGGTGATTCTTAACATCTTTGGGGGAAAATAGATATAAAGGCACTTTTTGAGACAAATTGGAGCATTTAAATATGGGTAATCAATGAATTAGGAAATTATTTTCAGTTTTGTTCATATGATTATGGTACTCTGGTTACATAGCAAGACACTTTCATGCTAAAGTATTCTGTATAATAAAAGGATAATATGCAAATTGACAGAATGGTGGAACAACCAATGGTGGAATAACCAAACAACAAGTCACTATGACGTGCGCTGACCACCAGGGGGCATATGCGGAATATGGCAGATGTTGGCTGCAGTGGGATGGTGGAGCAGGTGAGTGGGGGCACCAGACCAAGGCGGGGCACCAGTCACTGCCATCGGGGAGAGCCTCTGGTGGTTACTAAAAATTCTTTGCTCCCGTGCACTGCAGTCCCGCCCAGTGCTCACACCCACTGCTGATGCGAGAGCTGCCACTTGCACCCGCTACCAGTGCCCAGTGTTGGTCCTGATCACTCGGTGCCATCAGCAGGTGCAAGCTGCAGCAGCTGGTCTTAATTGCCCCTGAGGGCTTCTCCACCTCCCCCTGCTCCTGAGGGCGATCAGGGCAGCAACCACCACTCACACCTACTGACAGCACACAGGGGACTGGGGCCATGGTGGGAGGGGCTGGGTGGGGCCACAGAGGATGGGCCAAGAACTGCCCCTGTGCCTATCGCAGCCTTGTGGCCCACAGTTCCTTTCAAGGTGCAGGAATTTGTGCACTGGGCCCCTAGTCTATAATAATAGAAGAGTAATATGCAAATCGTCCAAATGACTGAACAGCAGAACCATCTGGACCACCTTCTGGACAACCACCTATGACATGCACTGGTGCCAGACCAGCCAAGGCAGGTACTATGGGATTGGTCAGGGGGCCCTGCCATCCCCCCCAGGATCACCTCACAGAGGGAGGCCCAGGTCACCAGCCAGCTGTAGTGGGTGTGCAGGGCCTGCCAGCGATTACCCTGCAGAGAGAGGCCCAGGCCAGCCAAGCAATCACACCCTATGCCTGTCATCTGCAGAGGCAGGCGACTGGTGGTGGGGAGGGAGTACTGTGCAGCACAGATGGCAAACAGTGGCAGCAGTGGGGGCGGGGCCATCTGCTGGCAGCCAGGGGAAGGAAAGCCTCAATAAGCCCTCATTGCCAGCCAGGCCTAGAGACTCTATCCGAGGGTCCTAGGTTGTGAGAGAGGGTCCCACAGGCCGGGCTGAGGGCCCCCCTCCCATGCACACATTTCATGCACCAGGCCTCTAGTTTAGAGATAAAATTCCATGATGCCTTTATTTTGAAATGGATTCAGATACACAAATTCACACAGTTGAAACAAACAGGCAAAATATTGACAGTTGCACTTTTTCCAGCTTTCCTCCATGTTTAGAATTTTCATAGTGTGTGATGCTGAGCTATACTTGAAAAGAGAGATTACTGGAATCTGAACCCATAAGCTGATGTGTGCCTCCTATTGAATAATTGAATTTCTCTTTCATAACAGATATTTTAAATATTTTGTTCTTTTATTTTAACTAAAATAAATAAGCATGATGTAATGCCTTTAACATTTTGGTTAATTACATGGTTATTAAATCTATAATAATAAAAGCATAATATGCTAATTAGACCAGATGTCCTTCTGGACAACCTTCTGGATGAAGCCAGGGCTGCGAGGGAAGCCTGGGCCCTGGGTGCCAGAGGGAAGTCGGTGCCAGCAGCCAGGGGAAAGAAGGCCTACTCTTGCACAAATTTTGTGCACAGGGCCTCTAGTATATACATAAAATGTAACCACTTCTTTTAGAACTTTTTCAACCATGGGTTCAGAGCACAGTCTCATTTTATCTTGGAGACAATTGCCTCATTAAATTTTATCCTTTGATAAAAATGTTCTGCAGTCAAAAATTACTAAAATACTGTCTATATACATCTCATGAACATCAAGAATAAATCTGCCTAGCCGGTCTGGCTCAGTAGGTAGAGCATTAGCTTTTGGACCAAAAAGTCCCAGGTTTGATTCTAGTTAAGGACACATAGCTGGGTTGCAGGCTCCTCTCTGGCCTGGGCCCTGGTCAGGGCTCTTGCAGGAGGCAACGAATCGATGTGTTTCTCTCTGTCTTTCCCTCTTTCTTCCACTCTCTCTAAAAGTCAATGGAAAATCTCCTCTGGGGAGCATTAACAAAACAAAACAAAACAAAACAAAACAAAACAAAACAAAACAAAACAAAAAAATAAATTAAAAATAAAAGAATAAATTCAACTGTAAAAATATTAAGATGGTTTGTGATTTTGTACTTTTCTCCATGTTTGAAATTTTCTTGTCAACCCTAATCAGAAAACAGACAAGGTTAATAAAAAAAAAAAATAGCAAAATTCAGAAGATACATAGTTTCCAAAATCTTGCAAAGTTATTATTTATTCCTGGTCTATAGTTTTTGTCATCCTTTTTCTGTCCTCTCACATGGGCAATACAAACACAGATATTGCCCTCACCTCACTTTCCTCTCTTGGTCTTGTCCACCTTCCCCTCCTACACCCTGGTTCCCACTGGCCTGGCCCCTCAGAAAGGTCCCCATGTCTAAGCCCAAGCCTGAAGGAGGGTTAGGAAGGATGGTGGGTATGAATAGTTCCCACTCAGCCTGCTTCCTCCTCACACTGCAAAAGCAATCACTGGGAACTATTGTACTTGTACTTGGGGAATGAGGTAGCTTCATTTCTTCACACTTTCTAATAGTTCTTCAGCTCAGCTCAGTTAATTGGCCTTGGTGGGGAAAATACGAATTTCCTACAGCATGGAGGAATCTTGGGCAGCAAGCTACACTTAAATAGGGATATATCTATATCTATCTATCTCTATCTCTATCTCTATCTCCATCTCTATCTCTATCTCTATCTCTATCTCTATCTCTATCTCTATCTCTATCTCTATCTCTAGAAGGAGAGGGAGAGGGAGAGGGAGAGGGAGAGAGAGAGAGAGAGAGAGAGAAGTGTATGTGTTTGTAGTCTCATTCTTTGATTCAAGTAGATGGAGTCAACCATATCTGAATGTTTTTTCTAAGTTTCATTTCTGAATTTCTTTTCTTGCTTATTATCTAGAACACACCCAAAAACTTTCAGTATAGAAGAAGAAAGATAAACTCTGCAATTTGCCTTGTCTTGTCTCGCTAGCTCTGTGATCGTATGCACCTCAAGTTAGTTTCCTCTTTTCTACAACAGGAATAGCAATGCACACGTGATAGGGGTGTGGTGTGGACTGAAAGAAATAAGTGTATAGACTGCCCACCAAACAACAAGAAAGCCCACTGCATGGGAGAACATATTTGCCAATACTATATCCTATAAGGGTTTAGTCTCCAAAATTTGCAGGGCACTCATACAACTTAACAAAAGGAAGGTAAACAATCCAATCAAAAAATGGGCAAAGGACCTAAAATAGACACCTTTTGAAAGATGGCCAAGAGACATATGAAAACATGCTCAAAGTCACTAAGCATCTGAGAGATCAAAACAACAATGAGGCACCATCTCACACCTGTCAGAATGGCAATCATTAATAAATCAACAAATGACAAGTGCTGTCCAGGATGCGGAGAAAAAGGAACCCTTGTGCACTGCTGGGGGGAATGCAGACTGGTGCAACCAGTTTCAAAAAACTGAAAATAGAACTCCCATTTGACCCAATAATCCCACTTCTAGGAATATACCCCAAGAAACCAAAAACACCAACCAGAAAGGATATATGCACCCCTATTTTCATAGCAGCACAATTCACCATAGCTAAGATTTGGATAAAAAACTGTGGCACATCTACACAATGGAATACTACGCTGCTGTAAAAAAGAAGGAACTCTTATAATTCACAATAGCATGGATGGACCTGGAGAGCATTATGCTAAGTGAAATAAGCAAGTCTGTGAAAGATAAATATCACATGATCTCACTCATTGTGGGATATAATGAACAACAAACTGATGAACAAAGGTAGATCCAGAGACAGAGAAGCATCGAACGTCAAACTTCAGAGGGAAGGCAGGGTGTGGGGTGAGGGTGAGGGGGTGGGGGGGGGGGCAATGGTAAGAGATCAACCAAAGGACTTGTATGCATGCATATGAGCATAACCAATGGACACAGACACTAGGGGGTGAGGGCATGTGCTGAGGGGTGGGAGCAGCCAGGGAGAGGTCAATGGGAGAAAAAGGAGACATATGTAATAGTTTAATCAATAAAAAGGAAAAAAAGAAAAGAAATTCTAGTGTGAGATCTTAGGGGAAAAAGATAGTTTAAAAGACTTTTAAATCATTTTCCTTGGTGTTAGAAATATAATTCAAATTTGAAAATTTTCAAGAGACTGCAATAAAAGTTTGAATTTTAAATAAATTTTAAATAAAAAAAGTTTTTTTTAAAAATAAATCTTTATTGTTCATATTATTACAAATGTTCCTCATTCCCCCCCCCTCTATTGTTCCCCTCCACCAGGTTCCCACCCCACCCTCTGCCCTTTCCCCACCTCCCTTTGTCCTCATCCATAGGTGCACAGTTTTGTTCAGTCTTTTCCCCTAGAATCATCAGCTCACTCCCCTTTCATACCTCTGATTCTATTATATTCACCAGTTAATATTGTTCATCAGATTTTTTAATTCCCTTGGTTTTTAGATTCACTTGTTGATGGTTACGTATTTGTTGTTCATAATTTTTATCTTTATTTTCTTCCTCTTCCTAAAGAACTCCTTTCAGCAATTCATATAATTCTGGTTTGGCGGTGATGAACTCCTTTAGCTTTTTTTATTTGTGAAGCTCTTTATCTGGCCTTCGATTCTGAGTGACAGCTTTGCTGGGTAGAGGATTTTTGGCTGTAGGTTCTTGCTATTCATCACCTTGAATATTTCTTGCCATTCCCATCTGGCCTGCATGGTTTCTGTTGAGAAATCAGCTGACAATCGTATAGGTGCTCCTTTATAGGTAACTACCTGCTTGGCTCTTGCTGCTTTTAATATTCTCTCTTTGTCTTTTGCTCTTGGAATTTTAATTATGATGTGTCTTGGTGAGGTCCTCTTTGGATTCCTTTTGTTTGGAGTTCTGTGCGCTTCCTGGACTTGTAAGTCTAATTCTTTCACCACATGGGGGAAGTTTTCTGTCACTATTTCTTCCAGTATGTTTTTGGTATCTTGCTCTCTCTCTTCTTCTGGGACTCCCATAATTCTGATGTTGGTTTACTTGAAGTTGTCCCAGAGGCTTCTTACATTATCTTCAACTTTCTGGATTCTCTTGTCTTCTTAATTCTGCAGAGGTGTGTCCTCTGGCTCTTTATGTTCCAAATCTTTGATTTGATTCTTGCGATCTTCCATTCTGTTTTTAGGATTCTGTATAATATTTTTTATTTCAGACAATGTATTCTTTATTTCTAGTTGATCCCTTTTCATATCCTCATAGGTCTCGTTTATTTTATCGGCCTTTTCTAGGAAATTCTTGAACTCTATAGCCAGTTGCTTTTTGTCCTCCATTTCTTTCATTTGTGATCTGTTTCCTTGTCTTGGCATTTTCACTGCTTCCCTGAGTTGGTAGGGTGGCTTTGTGTGCTAAGGTGTCCTATATGGTTCAGTGGGTCAGCCTCCCAGTTACCTGGGGTGGACACTCTTGGTGCACCCTTTTGTGGACTGTGTGTACAGCCTTTTGTAGTTAAGTCTTGATTGTTGTTAGTATCACTGGGAGGAACTGATCTCCAGGCCAATTGGCTGTGAGGATCAGCTGTGTCTATGCCAGGAGACAGCCTTATTCGACTAAACTTGGAAAACTGCAAAAGCCTTTGTCCTCAGCTTGGATGGGCGGAGTTTCAGGGTGGAGCTTACAGCCTTGGTTTACTGTCAGCCCCGCCCTATGAGGTTCCTGAGTCTCAGTGTTCCTCAGTGTCCTTCAGTACTCACTGCAAGCACCTCTGAGAGAAAAGTGCCTTCGAGTTTCGCCTGCTACCAAACAGTCTAGGCTCTCCACCAATGAGCCCAGAACTGGGGGTGAGTGCAGTTGGAAGTGGGGTTGGAAGTGGGGTTCAGAGTATCTGGAGCTTTTGTCTCCTTCCCGCTAGGGCAATCCAGCAGCACAGTCAACAGTCCAACCACTGTGCACAAAGTGCGCGCCTCCGGGACTTCCTTTCATTGCTCCCCTGAGTTTCCACTTTATAGCCCAGACTCCCTCCATTTGAGCCTGGGTCCCCAGGGTCTGGCCTAGAAGTGGGGTTCAGTGCAGTCCGAACTGAGGCTCAGCACAGTCCGGAGCTTTTATCTCTTTCCTGCTAGGGATCACCAGCCAGGCACTCAGCCGCCCTTCCTCTCTGGCTCTGTCCTCTCCCCGTGCACACTGTGTCTCCTCTGTACCTAGGCTTTTACAGCTCCTCTGATGTTCCTTCTGGTTTTCTCTTTCCTTCTCCTTGTAGAATTTCCAGTCAGTCAATTTTCCTGTAGTTCTGGATAATGTCCATTTTGTATTTTAGTTGTATTTTTTTGAAATTGTTGTGTGAGGCTGCAGTTAGGTGTTTACCTATGCTGCCATCTTGGTTTCTCCAGGACACCCAAAAAGTTTGAATTGTGTGTGTTTTTTAAGAGAGTGCCCATCAAAATAGCTGGCAGTCAGCAAGAGCTCGGTGTCAGTTCTCTTTCCTGGCTCCTCTCTGGCTCCGGGCTTGGGGAAACACGGTCTCTCTGTGATGTTGTACAAGTCGGGGGAAGGCGACAAATGCCCCCCTTGCTCTGGACTGAGCCCTTCGCCACAGCCCCCTCACAGACTGCTCTCTGAACTGGCCTCTCAGCCCCAGCTCCCTGCTCAGCTGCTCCTCACAGCTGTTTCCTGGCCAAATCACTGGTTAAATCACCAGGGCACTGCGGAGTCTAGTTCCGAGGTCAGAGCTCATGATGGAAGACAGGATGCTGGGGCTCAGCTGGGGCAGGAGAGGGACTCAGCAGTCTGGGTCATCTGCTTGGAACCAGGTCCAGCACAGGATGCAGAGTTTAAGGGGAAGTCCACGCATGCCAGTCCAGCACCCCAGGGAACTGGGGCCACATAAGGAGAGCTCCCCAGGGAAGGCAGCAGTGCGACGGGAAATCTAACCCAGGAACCCGAGGGGCCTGGGGCCACGCTGCTCTTTGTCCAGAACCACCCTCACTGCCCTTCCTGCCCAGGAGCACTGTGGCCTCAGGGCGGGCCAGCCCTTTCACCATCACAGTTAGTAACGCCAGCTTCCATTCCCCTGGGGTTACTTAGGGTTAAATGCGTAAGAACAGACTAGACAACCAGGAAAAATGGTTCGTTGGAGAGGAAAAAGGATGATGGAAACCATGAAACCGGCTCCTCGCAGCAGCTCTGGCGGGCGGTACGGATAAGGCAGGACCGGTGGTCACCACCAGAAGAATCCTGCGTCTCTGTCACCTGTCTTTGAGGGAAGCCAGTGCCAGTATACTGTCTGTGCTGCAGGAGCAGAAGAAGAGGAAGTATTTCTCGATTGACACGTTCTTCTAGTCGCAGGAATTGCAACAGCCACAGACTCTCTGAGGCCTGACAGTTGCAGTTCGTTGAGGATCACTTTATTTTTTTATTTTAAAATTGTTTAAAAGTTGAATTTATAGGGGCCCGGTGCATGAAATTCATGCACTGAAGAGGGTTCCCTCAGCCCAGCCTGCCCCCTCTCCCATACTGGGAGCCCTCGGGGATGTCCTATGATGGCTTAAGCCTGATCCCCATTGGGAGCGGACCTAAGCCGCAGTCTGGCCTCCCTTTGCTTGAGGCGACTGGGCTGATCAGGGGAAGGCGCCAGCCCCATCACCCCACTGCTGCAGCCACTGCCAGTCACCACAGCTGCCAAGGTGTTTTCATCAACACAGAGTCCAGTCCCTTCACCATGAAACAATGACAACTTTCTAAGATGTGACTTTCATAGGATGACATTCCTTTCTTTATTTTTCTTTTTATCCTCTCCTGAGGATATGTTTCCATTGATATTTTTCCCTTCCCTCCGAGATTGCAGGCTCGGCCCCTCCCCAAGCCTAAAGCCTTTGCCCAGGTTTAGTCTTGGGAAGGGGCTCCTCCCCCTCCACACCTCTGATTGTAGACTCCGCCTCAGGCGTTAGGCTTGGGAAGGAGACACCCGCCTCTCCAATTACAGGCTCAGCCCCTTCCCAAGCCAAAAGCCTCTGCCTGATGGCCAGCTGGGAGTGACCTGGGTGCAAGGAGGTTCCCTGGACCCAGTATATATGCAAATTAACTGCCATCTTTGTTGTGTTAATTTGCATACTTACTCTAATTGGCTGTGGGCATAGCGAAGGTATGGCCAATTTACATGTTTCTTTATTATTTGGTAAGATTGTTTAAAAGCTGAAGTTATTAGCATGACTACTGGTTATCAAATTATACAGGTTTCAGTGTGTGTGTGTTTTAAACCAACCTTTAACAAATTAAAAAAATTTGGGAGAGAGGAGAAAGAGAGAGAGAGAGATAGAGAGACATTGATTTGTTGCTCCATTTATTTATGCATTCACTGGTTGATTCATATATGTGCCCTGATCAGGGATGGAACCCACAACCTTGGCATATGGGGCAACACTCTACCTGGCCAGGGCTGAGGATCACTTTAGAAACATGCCACTGTCTTTTTTCTCAAATGAACACCTGACAAAAATCCTTATCCCTGGAGAATCCCTTTTCTCCTCCAACTTCAAATCAAACTTTTGCTTCACCGACAAAACTATCAATACCCTCAGTTGGCAAGCACACTCGAGTCATTAGGTATAAATATTTACTTGTTACACAAGAACACAAACATACATCAAACTTAGCAGGATGATTGGTCCCTCTTATTTGCACAAGGAGTGATTCTTATCGTGGCCACCTTAGATTGAGGGGGCAGGCCTGGTCCTCAGGGAGGGAGGACTCCTGGCAAGGGCGGTGAGGCGGAGCCTGGGCAAAGCAGTTGATGGCCCTGCCACCACATGGCACAGCAGAGAGGCGTGGAGTTTGGAAGCAGTGATTTAGGCCAAGTCAATAGATCTCTGTGAGCCTTTGTTTTCTCTTCTATTAAGTGGGGCAATAGAATCTAATGACCAGCAATTGGATGGCTTGAGAAGCACAAGATGATGGTACGGAAGTGGCGAGCACGGGGCCTGGGAAACCGTAAATGCCTGGTGTACGTTAGCGCTCACTGTCCCCCTCCACCACCAAGGTGATGTGATGTCTCCCTTTCCTGAGGTGAACACTCACCCCAATTTGCCCAGGACTTCCCCAGTTTTATTGCTGCAAGTCCCGTGTCTGGGGCAAACCAGAGGCAGTTGGTTGCCCTCCATTTAGCACACCTTGATGATACACCTGTCCAAGCCTCAGCTCCGGGCCTGCAGGGCCTGGGGCAGGGCTGGGGAGCTCCTGTGCAGGGGCCCTGGATGAACACAAATGCCAGGAGGTGGTGTAACCATCGTAGATGCTTACGTTTAAGTGGCACCGGGCGGGGTAAGCATGTGACGAAAAGACAGCCCACACATCACAAGGGAGCCGTGGGAGCCATGAACACGCAAAGGGGCAAAGCTTAGGAGGAAGGAAGTCTTACGTGTGAACTAAAAGTGGAAGTCGCCAGTCTGTTCGCCAGTCTGTTCGCAGTCGTCCAGGCTGCGAACAGCCACGATGGAGAGGCCATGTTAACGCAATGCAGGGCACTCCTGCTGGAGTCAGGAGACAAGGCAGTGGTTGAATGGAGAGGGCCCCGTGTGCTCAGTGAGGTTCCTTGTAGGCTTGTGTGTGTGTGCATGTGTGTGCGCATGTGCATGTGTGCACGTGCATGTGATGGAAGATAGGATAGTTAGAAAAGTCTTTACAGTGGAGGAAGCCAGTTGTTCTTGGAAATTCTGTAGGATTTGCTGATGGGAGAGGATATTCTGGGCAGAGAGAACAGCACGTGCCAAGGCCCAGTGGCAATAAGCAGCGTGGGAGAACCCAAGCAGGCCCATCCTATCTAATAAAGAGGGAATACGCTAATTGACCCTCATGCTGTCGCAAAGATGGTGGCGCCCACAGCCAATGAGGGAATATGCTAATTGACTGCCACACCCTAAAAGATGGCGGTGCCCAGTCCACTCAGCCCCACCGGGGTGGCAGGCCCATGACAAGGCTGGGCCCGCCCACCTCTGGAGTCCCCCAGTCCTCTCAGCGCCCCCAGCTGCTCAGGGCCGGCCCGAGGCGCAGGCAAGCCTTGGATGGTGGCTGCCCAGCTGCCCAGGGATGCCTGAGGCTCAGGTAACCAGGGCTGGCCGAGGCTTGAGCTGCCGGCAGTGGCAGCAGCAGAGGTGTGATGGGGTGTCACCTTCCCCTGATGACCAGGTTGCCTCCTGCCTCCCAGACTATGAGGGGGCAGGCCGGGCTGAGGGATTCCCTCTCCAGTGCATGAATTTTCATGCACTGGGCCTCTAGTCTTTATATAAATATGTATTTATTTTTATGAATTTCAGAGAGGGAGAGAGATAGAAACATCAATGATGAGAATCATTGATTGGCTGCCTCTTGCCACACGGGGGATTGAGCCCACAACCTGGGCATGTGCCCTGGCTGGGAATCAAACCATGATGTTCTGGTTTGATTAGGTCAATGCTCAACCACAGAGCCACACCAGCCAGACAAGAGAAGGCTCATCTTTGCCCTGAGTTGAGCATGGAGTTCAAGGAAGGGCGAATGAGGGTCATTTCTTGAAGAGGCAATAGGGCTATAGAGAGGCTTGCAGAGAGCTTTCCCCCTTAAGGGTAATAAGCAACATGGTCAGACTTGTTCTCTAAAGCATCTCTCTGGCAGCTACAGAGTCAGGGCTGGACTCATCAGATGGAAAAGAGACTGTGGATACAAGACCAGACTAATGGTCTGAAGAGTCCCGATGGTCCAGCCCAATGAGCGCTGACAGAAATGACAGAGGAAAGCTCAGCAGGTGTGAGGGGGGCGAGAGGGCAACGGGCAGAAGTCCAGGCAGAGTACCAAGCTCTGGCTCAAGTGCCTAGGAGAATACGGCACATTAGTAATCCTGGCTCTGCTCCTCCTTATTTATGGTAGAGCTGTTACCGAACCGCTCTGAGCCTCCGTTTCCTCACCTGTAAAGGGTGGTGATTACCTCATGGTGTTACTGAGGACTTGAACTGTAAAGGCGTCAGAAGTGTCTGGGACACCCCCTCGCCCTTCACGCAACGCCCGCTCCTGGGGAACCTGGCGCTAAACCGTTCGAGAAGACCTGCTTTGGCGTTGGGCTTCGTATGTGGGCAGAGCAGCTCCCTCACTGCGATCTATTGAAAGTCAGCCCTCGACACAGGGTTTGTAAAAAGAACAACAACAAAAAGAAGTGTCTGGCACACTTCAAGTTCTCTCCGAGTGCTTGTGCAGGAACGGAGAAGTCACAGAGGGACACATTGAGGGGGGAAATCGGACTGTTTTCGGACACGTGCTGAGTGCCGGCGCCCATGGGACATCGCCATCAGGCAGCTGAGAAACAGACTGGAGCAAAGTCTGGACGGAGCTCATGGATGGGCGTTGCCTCCAGACAAATGAGTCAAATTGCTTAGCAACAAGGTGCGAGCGAGAGGAGAACCAAAGGGAGCACAGCATCTCCTGGGAGGCTGAGCCTGACCGTGGCCACACTGAGGAGGAGGGCCGTGTGAGGGGAGGAGTGGTGTCAAAGGAGCCGGGGAAACCCAGGAGGCACTTCAGAGAAACTTGTGCTTCAAACTTGAAGTAACAGGGAAAGAAAAAGGGAAGAAAAGAACCCAGAGGGGAGGGTGGCACAAAATAACTAGATTCAGGAGGAAGTCATGCTCACCAGGTGGCGCCAGAGACCTGTGTCTGTTTTACCACGTGTCTCCCAGCCGCCAGCTGGCACTAACACTCCTCAGTCACTCAGTCAGATGCCCACACTGCAAGCTCCGGGCCTGTGCCTGTCCCTGCGTCTCCATCGCTGCTCTCCATGCCAAACCTCCTCACTGGTGGACCGAGCCTGACAGCTTTAAATGAGCACTCTGCATCATCCCGCCACCCACAAACCCACGGCTCCTGACAGCAATTGCTTCCAAGTATGTCTCCTCACTGCCCACCAGCCCACGGGATTGGGGTTCAAGTCCCCCCTCCAGCACTCACTGGGGCCACGTTGGGCAAGTTTAGTACCCTCTCTCTGTGCCTCATGTCTTCATCTGTTAAATGAGAGAATGACTTACCTCACAGAGTCAAAATGAGGACGAAATGAGCTTACAGTTTCTATCTTTTCGTAAGTCGTGTGCTTGGCATAGATTTTTGGGATAAAAATTCAAGTCCTTATTGTGGCTCGCCCACTTTTCTGAAAGCACTCCCTTCATTCTTGCTGCTTCAGTGCCACCTGCGTTCTGGCCATTTCCCATCTCCTTTCCTCCTCCCAGCCGCCATCACTCACCCGTCAGCTGCAAGCTCTCATCTCTGATTAGCCGTCTCTCAGATCAGAACCCCCTCCTATGAATTCGTTTTAGATCTTTGCATACTGTGCTGCTAAGATCATTTATAATTACAAAACACACAAAACCACCCTGCAGCTACCTGATGTTGCCCCTTTCCTCACTCCCAGCACACCAACCATGGGGCAGAAAGCCGTCTCATTCGGGGCTGGAGGCCAGCTAGTGGGAATTTGGAAAGAGCTTGCACCAAGGCGATCTGGAAAGACTATCAGCAAGGATGTGAGATCATGGAAACGTCAGCTCAGTTCCCACCTACCATTCCAACATCTTCCCGCTTGCTATCAGTCCCTCTCGTTGCTCAGGGAGACCTCCCTTAGCTATTTGGACAACAGCCCCCCCCCCCCCCCCCCCCTGAATCTTTGGTCCTCGTCCTGGGAGCCCAATGAGGACAGTCCTGAACGGACCTAAGAGAAAGGTTTGCAGGGCGGGACTGGGGCCACACATGGAAGCCAACCAGTAAAACCAGTTTCCATGATTAATAATCGAACCCTATGATAGAGCAAGCTTCTTGAAGACAGGGCCCCGTCTTCCATTTACATCCCTACCCCCTCAACTTAGTAGAGCTTCTTGGGAAATAAAAAGCAGGCAAGGAAACTCAACAAAAGATGTCAACTGAATAAATACTTTCTGTGGAAACACTAGGGTCCCAGTGTACGAATTCATGCACCTTGAAAGGAACTGTGGGCCTGGAGGCTGCTGTAGGCACAGGGGCGGGTCTCAGCTCCTCCTCCGCAACCGTCTGGCCCCTCCCACTGCCTCTGCTCCCATGCACTGACAGCGCCACCCTGCTCATGCGACAGCAGTGGATGAGAGCCAGCGCCAGTTAAATGGCAGCTGCGGCCCCTAATGCCCCTCAGGAGGGGGAGGCGGAGAGGCCTGAGGGGCGATTAGGACCACAGCTGTAGCTTGCACATGCCGACCAATTGAGGCCAACGCTGGTGCCGGCTGTGGGTGAAAGTGGTGGCTCCGATGCTGGCAGCAGGTGCGAGTGCCTGGTGGACCTCCGCATGTGGGAGCAAAGAATTTTCAGTAACCACCAGAGGTTCATCCCAATTGACAGTGACCAGCGCTTTGCCTTGGTCTGGTGCCCCTGCTCACCTGCTCCACCATCCTGCTGCAGCTGAAGACCATGTTCTGCATGAGCCCCCCCTGGTGGTTAGAACATGTCATAGTGACCGGTTGTTCAGTTGTTTGGCAGTTCGGTCTATTTGCATATTAGCCTTTTATTATATAGGATTCAAGGGGAGCAGACGGCATGAGAGGAAGAAACAAAAAGCAGCAGTAGTGGTCAGGACAAGAGCTGGGCTGCTCTGGGAAGGATCCCTCCACTCCCAGCCCCCAGTGCCAGCTGGGCAGACCAGCTACTGTGGGAGGCCTTATCCCAACAGTATAGCACTCAGTCTGTCTCCTGTAACCACTACAGCGTCCAAACGGCGGGAGAGAGTAGAGCTGGGGCTTGGACTAACAGAGAAAGTGAATCAGGACAGACTGGCTCAAACCGAAACCTCAAGGTTCAGCGAACAAGGCAGGGACTTGACCAAAAGGCTGCTGGTGAGGAAATCCACGTGCTATGGAAACTGCCTCACGTGGCAGGGTGGGCGTGAGCCACAGGGCCAGGCCACGTCCCAGTCTCAGCCTTTTCTTGAGGACAAGCCAGGCTCTTCTCACAGCACTTACAGTGGTCCTCAAGTCCGGGTTCAGGAAACTCCGTCTACAGGACCCCAGACTAAGGTGCCTCCAAAGGTACAATGTTAGAAACATACCTAACATTCGATAGTTGACATTTTTTAATTTTTCCAAACTATAATAAAAAGCATCTTATGAACATAAGGCATAGAACTACAGTCTACCTTAAGATTCTGTAACTAGTCTCCTCCCCAAACTAGTCCAACTCAAACATGAAATTCCTTCTGAAATGTCAGCTGACTCCTGGTGACCTGTGAACCACGCCCACTGACCTGTCCACAAAGCTGCTCAGCTCCTGGACTCAGGCCAATGGCTTCTTCCTTGGAGTCAATCCAGCTCATACCTGGGCCCTTTCCTGTTTTATTCTTCCTAGAACTTGGCCTTCTCTTCCAAAACCTTGCCTTGCCAGCCTGAAGTCCTAGACAAGAATCTAAATAAACCTGTCACCTCCACGTTTATTCGTAAGACTTTTAAATCCTAGCCCACTAACACAAACCTTGGTAAAGCACCTGAGTTCTCAAAATCTTTCCTAACACGAGAACTCAAAGGGGGCTAGCTGAGGGCACTCAAAGCACCCCTTACGCTGGCCAAAAAGCCCACTCCGGGGGTCTCCTCCCCATGAAAACCAAGTGAAGGACTTTGAACAACACTACTAAGTAGTTTTCATCCTGCTGCACATCACCATCTCCTAAGCTTTTGAAATGTGTTGCGCAGACCCCAATTTGCTGAGAATTCATAACCACAGAATACAGAAATAATTGCATTGTTTTAATAAGCTTAGTTCAAATACGTAAGCAGGGTTGAAAAATCGCTTTTAAAATCTTCACTACCATCTCCATCTTCTTTCTTCCAGCATACTTATGGGGGAATAAGCCATTTGCTTTAAATTCCCAATTCAGTTTTTATTACAATATCTAGGTTCTTACATGGCCCATTACATTAAGCTAGAAGTCTTTCTTTTAGTCTGTTAAGTCCCAAATTCCAGAGCCTAAAAGTCCCAGATTCCTGAACTATACCAGCCCCTCCCCTTAGCAAGACAAGGGGTTAGACTTGTGGAGGTGCTTGTGTGACTGGAACGCTCAGTTGTCATTGTATTAGTAAACTACACCAGGCCCTGTCAATCTATAATCGGAAGCCAAGGTAGCCAATTCCCATTCCCCCCACACAGCGCTGCGGAAAACCTGTCTGCTGCAGGAGCCAAAGGGCTGGCTTTGCTCACCTAACCTGGCAGGAGTCATGACCCAAAGGTCACTCTTTGGAACTCACTTTACAATGGGCAGAAGCATTTCCTTTTAGCCCAGCAGCAACTGCCTACAGGTTTGTACAAAAACCAAGACGCCATCCAACTACAGGAGGACTTCTACCTTCTCACCTCAAAAATACTTTTCTCAAAATTCTCAATTTTACCACGTTCTTTTTGAAGCACCCCAGAAACAAATGTTAAGATAGCGCAGAACTTGAATAATACTTTCTTTATTTACAAGTTAGAATCAACAGACAGACAATCCAGGGGACCAAATGGGGAGATGACAGAAACCCCCAAGGGCCCCAAACAGAGCCGAAGAAAAAAGGGAAAACAGTAGAAAAATGTCAACGTAAAAAATGAGCTCCCCCTTCCTCCTTCCCCATGGAGGCCAAAGGGACCACGGCCCCACGCGCCTCAGCCTTACCTAGCTTAAATAAATTAGAACCAACCTCACAACAGGGCCGCTACGGCCTCAAGGCAACCCCCATTGGGGTCTTTGCCCACTCCCACCGTCCGGTCCCAATCATTTTGAATGGGGCCCTATGCCCAAGAGGTCATTTCAATGGGGCTGGGAACGCAACCTTATTTTGTCCATTATGTTCCTCCTTCGGCAAATGTCCCTGCATCCCTCCCCCCTGCAGAGCCAGCTCTCCTACAGTGGGGGGAGTGGGTGAGATGAGCAAGTGTCACAGCACGAGGGAAGGGGCGGGGGGCAGCGTGGTCTAAGGGTCCGGTCCTGCGGAGCCTCCTGCCCCATCTGGCTGGGCCCTTAGCCTGAATCTGAATCACTGGTGTCCGAAGAGGAGGAAGATGACGAGGAGGAGCTGGAATCTGAGCTGGAGCTGGAAGCGCTGAGGCGTGACACTGCTACTTGCTGAGCAGATGACGACTCTGTTTTCTCACTCGCTGCAGGACAAAGTTAAAGATGTGTAAGTCGGGTGTCCGTTTGTGAAGAAGGGTCAGTCAAGTTAGCAGAACAGTGACCTTGCAGTGGTGAACGGACGGGATACTCACCTTTCTTGGGGGGCTTTTTGGTGGAATTGAGCTGCCCACTAACATCTTGTAACCGCTTTTCTAGTTCCCGCTTCTTCTCCAAAGCCAGCTCCTCCTTTGTCTTTCCCACAGGCTTTTTAATGGCTGGAAAAGGGGAGATCAGGCCTAAGACACGGCACCTCATGTTGCCAAGAGCCTTCCATCCTGACAGCTGACAGGAGCACACCAAGTATGCACACCACTACCGCCTTTCTAACCGTCCTGGGACTCGCACAAAGACGGGCGGGCCCTCCCATACTCACTGTAGGGCTTCCGTGGTTTCTTTCTAAGGCAGGACAGGACGTAACGCTCAAGCTCTCGAAGCGTGGATGGCTTGAGAGTTTCAAAATCAATCTCAATCTCTTCCGGGTTTGAGTCACGTAACGAGGGCTCCCTGGCTTGGATTATGTGCACCACTCGGCCCAGCTTCTCCCCAGGTAATTTATTGATGTCCAGGCTCAACTGCCGTTTCTCATCGTAACTCATGGGCCGACTTTCCTCTTCTTCCTCTGAATCATAGCCAGCAGGAAGGGTAGGCGGGGCTGTCTTTGTGGCCTTTTTGGGTAGTCTACAAGCAAAAGAAAATTCTCAATTAGAGAAGCATCCTTTAACCCAGGGGTCTTCAAACTACGGCCCGCGGGCCACATGCGGCCCGCCAGGTTTTTTGGGCAGTGAGCGCAGCCGAGGTGTTACAGTAGGAATTAGTAGTTCATATAGTCCGGCCCTCCAGCTCTCTGAGGGACCGTGATCTGGCCCCCACTTTAAAAAGTTTGAGGACCCCTGCTAACCTCTCTGATCAGGCTCCTACTGTTCAATCCAATAATGTCTCTTTGTTTTGTGTTAGGTTTCGTTTTTTAAGCTGTGTCCTGGTTTGGGGATTTTTGTGTATGGTTACCATTAGATTTGTAAAAAAATGAAACTGCATATATACAGTGGCTTGAGTACATCTGATCTCCTTCCTCCTTTGTCCGTTCAGACCATTACCGCCTTCCCTTTTATGGTTTTGTCACAAATTATGTTTATACTCGCAAAGTTTTTTTTTTTTTGGTATCTTACTCTTGTTGTGACACCATGCTCTTTAGATTTCCTGCCTAGGATGCAGCTTGGTTTTCCATTAAGGCATATGAGTCAAGTCAGAGGTGGGCTACTGGGACACTGTATTAGGGAATGCCAACCATTTTATTCTGGGCTTTGTGAACTAGATATAGGTATGCTGGCTTGTGTGAGCACATCTTTCTTCCCCAAATCACTATTAACCAACCTTTACCATGGAAAACAAGAAAAAGTATTCATTTACTGGTTTAGAGAAGGGGGTAGTCAAACTATAGCCTGTGCCATTTGTTTTTGTAAATAAAGTTTTATTGGAACATATATTCATGTTCATATCTTTATTGCCTATGGCTACTTTCGAACTGTCAAGAGTTGAGTAGCTTTGAGAGACCCTGTGCTCCTCAAAGTCTGTCTGTCACCTGGCCGTTCACAGAAAACATTAAGGAATGAAGGATGCATCCTCCTGTTACAACTCACTTGGTGCCACTTCCTCCAGAAGGTCCGAAGCCAGGAGGACCTAGTGTAGCAACGCTGCCAACCCCACTGCCGCTGGCCTTCTTGGACTTTTTGGACTGAGAGAGGCGGGGTGCCCGAGGCCCCCTGTCATCTTCATCTACCCCAGCTCGGCCTCGATGCTTCTCTGCCTTCCGTTTCTTCTTTTTCTCTTTTTTCTCTCTCTTCCGCTTCGGCTTGGATATTGGGCCTTGGGACAGGGCAGCCAGTTGTTCATGTACTGCCCGAAGCTAGAAAGGAAAAAAAAGAATCAAGATGTGAAATATACATCAAGTAGAACAATTCGAAGAGACCAAGAGAAGAAAAAAAGCGCAAAGAAAGGCAATAGTGTCTTAATGAGCTGAACAGAGAGAAGTACCTGTTCCTGCAGCTCAGCCAGGCGATGAGCCCGTTCCTCCTCGGAGTCAGAGCTCTCACTCTCTTCTTCCTCTTCCTCCTCCTCCTCCTCGGAAGAGCTCTCACTGCTACTCTCCTCACTAGAGGATTCTGAAGATGATTTGGCCAGGCTGGCAGGCAAGGCAGTAGAGATTGGCAGAGGCCCTGGCTCCAGCGGTTCATCTGGCATCTTGGCATAACGGAACTCAAATACGTCCTAGAAAGAGAGGCAGACTCAAAACCAGGGTGGGGATAATGCCCTGACTGCACCCAGCCACCTGGTGACACGGCTCCAATTTACAACTGGAAGGATTAAGAGACCCTCATGTTAAGACTGACAGTGCAGATGACAAAATTCTCTCCCAGACCTAGTCCTTCTCGACTCCAATCTTGACACTCACCTGTAGCTTTCGTGCCATGGCCACAACATCGTGGTCTGGGGGATTGTACTTATAGCAGTTGGAGAACATAAGCCGCACATCAGCAGCAAACTCCTGGGCATCCCGGTAATCCCGATTCTCCATCTTCCGCTGCAGAAGGAGGCAGCATCAGAAGCTGCACAGGCAGGGAGACTCACCTTTCCCTGCCAACCCGACACCGCAAGAGCAGCCCTCTTGAGAGCACAGTGGGGGTGATAAGGACCTGTGCCCTGGGGTTCAAGTTTGAAGTCAAAGGAATTTGGGTGGGTTGAAGAAATATCCATGTTTAGGGGGAAAAAATCCTTCTGAAGTAACAGGGGTCAGTGACCCCTGGCTATCCTTCACCCCTTAACCACCCTAACCCAATACCCCAATAAGCAGGACTTAAATGTACACAGTTGTTCTGAAGACCCACCATACAATTTCAAACTCCAGAAAATAGGGACTCTTATCAAGCACTTGACTGATTGCCAGGTTACTATTTTGTAAAAGTAAAATCCTAAAACACAGATTGCAGTTCCCGTAGGAGGTGACTGAGTTTTTATTGATTCCCTGGCTCCGATCACTGCCTGCGTGTCCCATCTGCCCCATGCAGTGGGTACCTTTACAGTGCTGAGGTCCATGGGGTGCTTAATGATGTCATGGTAATCATGCAGGCCAAGAGCAGAAGCATCCACCGGCTTATAGAAAGGCCATGCATAGGCAGCATGCTTCTTCGAGAGTAACTCCTTCAAAATGCCATTGCAATGTTTCAACTGTTCCGACAGCTTTCCTTTCTTGGAGCTCTGGTGTTGTTGCTGAGAGTCCGGCAAGTCTTTGCGTGGGGGCTTGATGGGGCGGCCACTCTCTCTGCGCATAGGGGGAAGCCGTGCTGCCTTTGGCTCAAGACCCCCAGGGGGGCTAGCTGGGGAGCCAGGAGCCAGGATGGCTGTAGGTGTCGGGGTGGTAGTATCTGCTTTCCGCTTTACCCCCTTTTTCTGCAAAGAAAAGCAAGACAGGAGCCTTTTACCTCAGTCCACCTCAATCAAGCTTTCCCTCCCCGTTGTCCGAAAGAAACCCATGGGTGTATACCTTGGCAAGGGGCTGGGCTGGGGGAGCTGCAGAGACAGCAAGGAGCGGGGGTCCGGCGGAGTGCAAGGACTTGAGAAGGGGAGAAGAGATGACCGACGGGTGGGGAATGTTGAGGACAGTGGTAGGTATCTCAGGAGGTGGAGTATACAGGGCTGTGTGAGATACAGAAGAGATAGCAGGCACCTGGTGGGCACTGGTGATACTGCCCTGGAGTGCTAAAAGAGAAAAAGAGGTTAGTTTGATCATCTTCCCCATCTTTTGGTCCCCCATTAGCAAAACTCCGACTCTTCCTACCTGCCAACTTGGCCCCCTTCTTGTGGCTGTTCTTAGGGATAGTCACCACGAGCTCTTGTTCCTCCTGTGGCATCGATGCCACTTTCTGTAGGAAGATCTTTTCCAGCGTTTGTGCCATCAGGACAATATCATCAGTGGGCTACAGAGAACAGACAAAAAGGTTCAAATATTAGCAAGAAATACATTCCTTTCCTCAAAGGAATTCCTAGCTTCAGGCATCATCACCTGTAGATCCTGTAGATTAAGTTTGTCACAAAGAACTAAAAATTACCTACACGGGACACTAATTCTCAATTTCTCTCTCAACCCTGTCCCTCAAATGCAACCAAGAAAGAAAATTCAGAAATAAGGGAAGGAGATCTGACAAGGAAAGCAGATCCTGCTCTTTTCAGATCTCTAGGAATTTCTAACAGGGCCACCACCCCCAACTATGAAGAGTGTCTGTTCTACCTGACCTTTAACCCTGGATTTCGGAAGCCACATCACGAGGTAGTGGTACCCTAGGGAATCATATTTTCTAGATCCTGCCTACTGCCTACTATGGTAATGGAATTGTGTAGACAAAACTCCAGCAACGAAAACACCATCTCTCCTGTCTATTAATGAACACACAAGAAAAACTCACCTTGTTGTAGATGTAACAGTTGGTGAACATGGTATTAAAATCCTGCATACACTCTGAAGCAGCCCAATAATAGTTGTTTTCAAGTCTCCTCTTAATAGTACCCATGTCCATAGGCTGCTTTATAATTTTGTGGTAATCCTAAAAAACAAAAAACAAAAACCCAAAACAAAAAGGTCAGAGCCACCAAAAAATGCATACCCGTTCTCTTAAGCAAATTACTGATCCTCCAACACACACACATACGCACATACCCTGTGTCATAGGAGTACAGGGTCCCCTAAACTGCGGCCCCTGTTTAAACTACAGGACAGGAAAAAAAAAAAAAAAAGGAATAGGATTAACACCCAGCAGGAGGCCCCTAATGTCTTTCTCTAACCACCCATACCTCCCACCCACTCGGCAAGGTTTCCCATCCTGTGACATTACCTCTGGGGCTGGCTATCCATGGGCTGCATGAGGGAGAGGAAGAAGCTAAGAATTTTGGCCACCGTGGTCCTCTCCCAACCAGGGGTGGGAATCTGTAAAATGGAGCCAGGGCACAAAAGTTAAGGAAGGACACACGGAGGGCACAAAGATAAATGCCAAGAGAGCAAACTGTTGGATCAATGGCAAAGGACCAAAAATTCAGAAATTTGGTGGCTATCTGCTCAATGGGGGGAGACGGGAAATCCCTAGGGGCCGCAGTAACTATACCAGACAGCCCACCCCCACTCACACACATCCTTGTCCATCCCCACACCTCCCCACTTCAACTCCTCAACTCACCGGCAGACCCAGTTTGACAGCATCCACAGGCTGCCGAAAGGGCCACGCAAACTGGTGTTTCCACAAAGCCTTCATCACCACCTTGTGCAGGTACTGCAGCTGGTTGGTAACCCGGCCCGGCTTTTTGGGGTTGGATACCTCCGGGGGCGGTGGGTTGGCAGGGGTCAGTTGTAAAGCCGGCACTGAAGCCATTGTGGGGCTTTCAAACCCTTCATACAACAGGGAGGGCTTCCGAATCCTTTTCCCAGGCGCTGCAGCTTCTGGGCCCAGCCCCAGTAACCCTGCATTCCCCTCCCCAGGGAGTCTGTGAAAATGGGAAACAAAATTAGATGTGGCAAGCTATAGAAACCAGGGAAGAGTATCATTTACACTACACGCCCAATAAATCCAGGCTTGGGAACTAGTGAGAGGTAGGCAAGCTTAACTACAACCAGTACCTCAAACATCCTCAGAGATTTTGTTCTTGTCCCCCATCCCCATGTTTTTGTTTCCGTTTTTCTAGCACACGTACTTAGATCCTACCTTCTGGAGTCTGATAGGTTCTATCATCTGGTTTTTTAAAATTACTTAGGAAAAAAACACAAACAAATGGCTTCTTTTAGGACATAACTTGAGAACCACAGGCTTATGGGGAAGAGACCTAAGTAAAATGGGTGGAGCCTAGAAACTCAAGCTCCAAGCCTGAGGACCTCATCCACTAGGGGCCTAATGGTTGCCATGGTGGTCGGGCCTGGGGGAAGCAGGTGAAAAGAGGAAGGGAACGAAAAAGGGAGAATTTCATAAATGCTGATGAGACAGCTAAGAATCCATGCGGGCAGAAGAGATCAGCATCTTTCACATGCTCTGCATAGTTAACTTCAAAGTATAAAACAGACCCCGGAAATCTAACGGAAAACCATACCAACTTAAAAAAGAAAATCAGACAAGGAGCGTATTTGTCGGACTTCACAGCCGGGAATAATCCATCTGCCAGCCCCCAGAATTTTTGGCAAATCAAGTTTCCTCGCTCCAAGGGCCTCAAAAAATAGAGCTGTCCAGTCAAGGTCACGAGAGGGTTAGACCATCGCCCCCACCTTGCCAAAAAACAAGATTCCAACAGTTCCTACTGGAGCATCAACTCTGGAGACTCAAGGCCAACAGTGGTTCAGCTTTACATTCTCCTTGGTGCTCCTCTGGACCAGGTGTTTCAGGCCCAAGATTAGATCACTACCCTGAGATCTTATTGACACCCGAAGACAGGAGTCCTTTAGTTCCACCTCCCACCTTGAATGAAACTCAAGGATATTCAAAACGTCCCCTCCACCGAACAAAACACTCCACACCCTCACACAAAACCGACCCAGTCACTGTAAGACAAGCAGGGGTTTAATGACCCAGCCCAGATACAAAAACCCACGGGCTAAACAATAATCCCTCTACCCCACTCTGGGAATTCCCGTAGCCAGTGCCTGAAGCTGTCACCATGGCAACCCTGTAAGGCACTGGCTGTGGCCGGGAACATCTCAAAAGGACTGAAAAACCGTCGCTAAACACAAGGCCCACTACCCGCAGCCACATCAATGTGGTCCTTCCCATTACATTCCGCCGCCAACCTAGCTGGAACCGACTTGGTTAAGACTGGGCCACCGCCGAGAAAGTGGCAGAGACATTGACAACCTGTCCTCCCTCCATACGCAGCGGCCGGGGCACGACCAGTTCCAAAACCGTCGCTCAAGCCCCTCCGCGCGCCCCGAGTCAACAGTCGCGCCACGGAAGAGCAACGCGCCCAAGTCAGTTCCGTGTTCCCGATCCCGCACCCCGTGCCGCAGCCCCCCAACGCCCGTCCCGCTCGCGACCACGTACTTGTGGGGAGTTACGTTTTGCAGCATCTTGACCGCGGGGAACCGGCGCTGCACTCAGCCGCGGCAAGTCCGGGTGGCCTCGCTTCCCCTTGCCGCCCGGTCCAGCATAACCCGGCAAGTAGGGGGGGCCGCTGCCCTTGCCTTCCAGGCGACAACCCCCCCACCGGGCAGGCGAGAGAATCTCCTCCGCTGTTTCAACGAAAGCTCCCGGTAGCTTGGCGCGCTCTGCAGGCGGCGGACAGCGAGAAAATGGCGGCGGCCTCAGCAGAGGCAGGCGAGCGAGGGGGGAGTCTCTTCCAACCCTAGGAAGGCCCCCGGTCCCAGACACCGTCGTCAATATTGCCCGCTGTTGGTCTGCAAGAATCCCCTCTTCCTGCGGGGACTGTCCGGGCCGGACGAAGTCCCGTTTCAATCTCGATGGAGGCGGATGAACACAGAAAGTGGTTTAAGGAGCCGCCGCCTCCATCTTTGAAATCCTCTTGAGGGCGGAGTAGAGGGGGTGGACAGATTCCGAGGACTGGGCGGGGCCCGAAAAAGGGGAGCTCCGGGGGCTTCTATGGGGTCTGTACTGTCCGCCGGGAACGGTCATAGGCCGAGACGAAGGCCATTTCCAAGCGGATGGATGTGGATTGCAATGGCGGGCCCCGACGACTGGAAAGCTCTGTATCGGTAGGCAGAATCCTCCAGCTCGTTCTAGAGGTTGCTCCACTCCAGCGCGAAATGGCGCCGCCGAGCCCCGCGCCAGCCCTTTATATATAGGCGGGGGGGCGGAGCTTCGCCGCTCATGCGCGCCACCGCGCTCGAGACTTCCCCCACCCCCGGCGCGCGCGCACGCCCGGGACGCAGTCCAGGCGCAGGGGGAGGAACGCCTCTCCGCGGGAGCATCTTCTATTGGCCCGCTGGAGCGGTTACGTCATAAACCTGATTCCCAGCGCGCCGGTCTCCGGGCAGAAGAGTGCCGCATACGCCCTCAGGGAAGCGGCGGCCATGTCGCTGTGCCAATTGGCTGCGCTGAGGGTCGGCAACTCCAGGGGAAGGACGATGGCGGGGTGCAGCACCCCCTCCCCACCTCCCTCTCCAACGAAGTCTTCCCAGGCCTCCGGGCCCGGTGCGACCGGCGACTGCCAAGCCCGGGCGGGCCGGGCCATTCGTAGCTCCTCCATAGGCCAGAGCCGCAGGACTGGGGGGGCCGCGGGGGCGTAGCCAACCTCGGCGGCTGGGTGTGGCCGCAGGGCGCCGCCCGCTGATTGTTCTCGACAGGGAGGCCGCGGCAGTGGAGAATCTGAAACGAGGAAGAAGACGCCATCTTAAAGCCACGGCCTGGTGCTCTGGCAAACTGCTAAGGGCCCCCAAAGTAGCGGAGTCGGGATCCAAAGTCTCCATGTCCCACAATAAAAAACAAACACAGGCTTATCAGAGTCTTAAAATAGTCCCTGCCCTCCCCCAGGTCAAGCAACATAAAGACAAAGGCAAAAAACGCCCCCACGCTTCTACCAACAAGGTAAAACCTAGAATTCGTTCCAAAAACTTGCACCCCAAGCACATCTCCGATCACTACCCACTCATACTTTATGAATACAAATACCTGCGGGCTCGACCAAATCTCAGCAGCCCCAAAGTGGAGCCAAAATCTGGAAACACACCTATACATGAAACCCACCTCCTCCCCAAACTTCATTCCGACGTCTGGCTCAGTGCGGAAAAAACCAGTCCTGCGAGGGGCGAGTCTCGGAGAACACCTTTCCCGGGCCGAGCGCTCGGACTGCCCCCGCCCAGGGAAAGCCGCACCCCGTCAGGGCCCCTCGGCCGAGCGGGCGGAACGGCCCCATCCCCCACCGGGGTCCGCAGTCCTCCCCACGGAGCGGCGGTCCTTCGGTCAGCGCCAGGGAGGAGGGCGCGCGGAGGAGGCGGCCGCTGCGGCTCAGCAGCCCTCCCCCTCCTCCTCTCCCCTCTCCCCTCCCCCCGGGCCGTCCGCCTCCGAGGAGGGGCAGGAGCCATTTTGGGAGCTCAGTTTCGCCCCCTCCCCCCAATCCACGCATTTAAGTCTTCCCACAATCTGGTTGTCTGAATAGGGCTGGGCAACGGATGGACTGAATCAAGAGCACAGCAAGGTCAGGCTCTCTGAAGCCAAGATCTCCTGGGCTCCCCGTCCCCTTACGGGAGAGGAAATCCCGGCCCTCCCATTCCCCCGTTTCTGGACACCCAAGAAAACACTGCATATCAGGAAGGAAATTAATGCAAGCCCACGAGTACATGGGCCCCCTCCCATCCGAAGGGCTCCCGAGGGCCTAGATCCCTGAATTCCAACCCCGTCGCCCTCCCTCGGCAGCAGTTCTGAGTTACTGCGTCTAAAATGGCCGTCCATCTCCTGTCTTCACCACCTTCCCGGCGGGCAGACCCTGCGGGGGAGTGCGCCCCGGGGAGGAAGCCCTGCCGGCCCCCCTTCCGCCGGGGGCCGGGCCTCGGCCCCCAAAGAGCACGCGGGCCGCCGCGGCGGCGGGAGGGCAATGACACAGCAACTTTGCGGAGCCGCCCCCCCGCCCCCGGGGCCCAGCCCTCCGTGCTCGCCGCCGGCCTGGCAGGCCAGAGGAGGCAGCCCGGAGAGGAACGTTCAGGAGGGGAAGTGCTGGGCCTTGGAAAGCGAAAGGGCAGCCAGGCATTACTGCGGCTGCATTCCGCAACATCACCGCTCCCCTCCCCCCTCAAGCCTCCCTTCCCCCCGTGAGTCACCCCGGAGGCCACAGCTCCTCAGTGATTTGGAAAAGCAGCTCTTCCCTCCTTTCCGCTCCCTCCCCCGCAGCACACAGGGAGCGAACTGTTCGGGAGGGGGAGGGGAGGGAGGCGGAAGACGCCACCCTGGAGAAACCCTGGAGAAACCTGAGACCCGGGAGCTGTGACATCTCGGCGGTCCCCAGCCTCCCTCCCCCGCTCCGGGCCATGCCACCGCCCGCCTCCCTGCAGCCACCCTGGGCCTTTCTGCTCCCCACAGGCCCGGGCCTCCGGCCGGGGGTAAGCACATGCTCAGTAAGACCAGCGGCGCACAGCAGTCTGTGCAGGAGGCTCCGCAGGCCGTGCCCACGTGAGCGCAGCCTCGATAAGAGCTCGAAGCGCACACCGGATGGCGCCATGTGACCACGCGAGCGGCGCGGCACACAAAGGCGCAGGGCGCGCTCCGGTCTGCGGGGAGCGGGCGCGGCCGCCTGGCTCACGCGGACTGGCCTCTAAGCCTTCCCCCACGTAGTCACCTCCCCCACTCAGCCCACAGGTCACCCCCACCCCGCCCGCCCAAGGCCTCCGGGCTTTGTACCCCCAGGGGACGAGGGGAATGGGGGGCGCACTCCCCTTCGCCCTCCAATACCGTAGGCATGGAGGCATGAGGTTGGCCATTCCCCTCCCCCACCCGAGGTGGCCTCTCCTGCCGGCCCCCCTTCACGCTCCCATTGGCTGTGAAATAGCTGAAGGGCAAACCCACCCTCAGGATGGTGCTCTGAACCCCAAGAATCTCCCTCCCGGACTCCCCAACTCTGGTTAAGCACGTACATGACTGGCAACACCCCCGCTCCAGGGCCCCTTCTTACCTGGATCCTGGAACCTTCCAGGGGGGATCCAGTGTTCCCCTCGGCTTGGAGTGGGGGGAAGATGCAATCCGGGGTGTCACCCCCCACCCTGGAAACTGAAGCTGTGTGGGGGGAGGGGGCGTAGCCCCCCGCCCCTCCCTTCCCGGTCGAGTAGGGGGGTGGGGAGATCATCGGGGCCGCGCGGACACGTCAGCAACGCCCGGATTGGCTGGCCCGAGTCACGTGCCCGCCCCCCTCCCGGGGCCAGCTTCCCGAAGGTTCCGGGGGTCCCACGAGGGGCCCGGGGCAGTTCCCGGTCCAGGCCTAAGTCTAGCGTCTCCGCGCGCCCCAACGCCGCCGCTCCTCTAGACCCGGCTTCCCGGCCGCTGTCGCCGGCCTGTCCCCCCCACGCCTCTCCTCACGGGTCCAGCATGGCCGCCGCAGCCGGGAACGTGGCACTGCGCCGGCGCAAGGGGCGCCCGGGCGGGGGAGGGGCAGGCCCGGGGCGCGGGCCGCGGCACAGCGCAGGCGCCCGCGGCGGCGCGGCGGGGCGCGCGGTGGGTGGGGCGGGGGCGGGAGCGGCCGCGCAGCCTCCGGCTCCCCCGCCCCCTCCCCGGCCCCCCCCCGCCCTGCCCCGCGCCCCGCGGGCGGCCGCACTCGCTTCCTCTCCCGCGGCTGGGGGTGCAGCTCGGCCGCCCCGAGCGGAGCCCCCGGAAAGGCGCCTCGGAAGTCCTGGGAGGAGAACGGGCCCCGGTCCCCCCCGGCTATGGGGAGGGGGGCGGGAGCCTTCCCCGCTAGCGGTGTGCTTGGGCCTCGGGACAAGGACACGGTCACCCGTGGTGTCTGCCGCGGGGGCATGAGATGTCTTAGGCAGTTTTGCAGCCTCTCGCATGCCCTGAACCTAACTAAACTTCTGCGTTTTAAAAAAATATATATACTTTATTGATTGTTTTACAGAGAGGAAGGGAGAGGGACAGAGAGTCAGAAACACTGATCAGCTGCCTCCCTCACACCCCCTTTGGGGATGTGCCCACCACCAAGGTAACTGCCCTTGACCGGAATGGAACCTGGGACCCTCAAAGGCTCTGTCCACTGAGCCACACCGGTCAGGGCCTAACAAAACTTGGTAATGGAGACCTGCTGGTCCCGGACTCCCCGCCTTCTGTAGAACTTACCGGCCTTCTGGTCACTTTCACCTCTTTACTCACCTCGTGCTGGACCACTGAAATTAAAACGGATAGTTCTTCCTTAAGGCTCTGCCCCCTAGTCTTTAAATCTTGAGTCAATCCCATAAAAATACAGAAATTGAGCTGCCACCTAAAGCAGACCTTTTACTCGTTCACAATACTCTCTTCCTTGCCCCTCAGTATGGTTGAATGTTCGCCCTGTAGTCCATACCCGACTCTCCCACCAAGAACAGGCCCCCAGAGAAGGCGCGGCTTTCCCTCGCCGGCTGCACACGTGACTCACCACTGTGCTCGAAGTCCTCTCTTCTGCTGAAGAAAATGCCTTTTCTTTTGACCTGGTTGACCTTATCTATTACTCTGAAGCTAGCCTCTATTTTCTACAAATTGGCATTTTAAAATCTCCATTCTACAAGTTTCCCAGCTCCCAAAAAGGAAAGAAAATAACCTTATCACTATTGTACCCCTTTAGACTCTTACCTCATCTCCCCTGCACAGTCAGGACCTGAAATTACCTAAGTTCTCTCTGCCCCTCTCTCCCACTACTGGGACTGCTGGCAGAGGGCACCAAGGCCCTCCTCGTTGGCAAAGGCAGGAAGCTCTTTTCAGTTCTTGCCTTAAGTGACCTCTCTGAAGCATTTGACACTTGATCATGCTTCCTTCCTGAAATTCTCACCCTTGATTTCTGTGACCAGCCTTGCTGGTTTCTCTCCCTACTTGTCCAGCGGTTCCTCTCCAGTCTCCTCATGAATTCTCCTTATTCCTGCCAGTTGATGTTTGCCAGGATTTTACTTCAGTTTGCTTCTAATTCTGTTCATCTTCTCGAAGTAATTTCACTCAATGACACAAAGCTCAGATCTGTACCCTCCGGAGCTTAACCTGCTACTAAATATTACCGCCTGCATAACCTCCAGATGTTTCAGCCTGGCCAGAATGGATTCGATCTGTACAACCGGGAGCCCTGCTCCTGTGTTATCCTGGCTGATGGCCGCTATCCTATCACAAAGCCTGGAATCTGGGAGTGCATTCTTGATTTCTTTTACTCACAACTTTCTACCCACTATCCTTACCATTTTGCCTCTAAAATATCTATCGAATCACACTGTCCTATCACCTGAGCTACATCAGTAGCTTCCTGATTGGTTTTTCTTATCACTAAAGCTGCACTGTTCAGTACAGAAACCACTAGCTACCTGTGGCTATTTAAGTTAACATTAAATACAATTTTAAATTTAGTGACTCAGTTACACTGGCCACATATCAAGGTCTCATTAGGTGGCTAATGGCTGACTACTGGACAGCACAGATTATGGGACACTTCCACATTGCAGGAAGCCCTGTTGACAATGTTGCTCTAGATTTTTCTCTCTGCCTCTGCCCTGTGAGGAATGAGTACAACTCTGGCCATGTGCTGCTGCAGAAACCCTGTGTTAGTTCCTCATGGCCTGGGAGGTAAAACCCACATTCCTGCACTTGACAGAAAGGCCTGCCTTCCTCTTTGGCCTGTGTCTAGCCACTTCTTCTTGTGCCCTGTACTCCAGCCATAATGAACTATTCCCAGGACACACCGTTGTTTTATGCTTTTGTGTTTTACACATATTGCAGTCTAACATGCAATAGGCTTTTCTCCAATCCATTTGAGTCCCCAGAGCATCTGAAAAGCCTATACTTGCCTCCCAAATTCAGCTGGCTGGCTGCGCAGTCCTTGGTGTCCTGATGATTGCACTTTTCACAGTGAATGGCATTTGCATGATTACATGTGCCTCTCCCTCAGTAGAATTTGATCTTGAGAACAGGGCCATGTTGTATTCTCTTCCGCCCCCTCCCCCCCCCCCCCCCCCCCCGGTATAAATCCCCAGCTCCTGGTGTACCTGGCTAGTATGAGGTGCTCACAAAGAGAGCAAATGAAGAAAATGAATGCTTAAGTAAGTATACAACTTAGGTAAGAATGTAATGATTTGTTTCTGGGGTACCATGCAAAGTATTGGGAAATAATCATAGTAAGACACAGTCATTGCCGCCATGTACACATTTGAGACATGGGGTGGTGTGAGGGAAGACAGAGCATGTGGCATCCGTCATCTTTATACAGCAGGGCAGTCCAGCCTGGCCAGAAGAGTGTAAACTACAAGCAGTGAAGCGGTAGGAGGGAAGCCCCGAAGGTACATTAATTTGAGGGGATGTTGTGAAGGGTTTCTAGTGCTGTTAGGTTTGAACTCAGCTGGGAGCCACTGGAAGTTTTTGAGCAGTGACTTGATCAGGATCATAGGATAGGAACTCTATCTTCATATCCCTAGTAGCTAACACTATATTTGTTAATAAACACAAAATGAAGAGGGTAAAGGAGAGGATAAGTGGTGAAGGAAAAAGACTTGATTTTGGGTGGTAAACACAATACTATACACAGATAATGTATTATGGAATTGTACTTCTATTGACTTATGTCAGCAATAAATTCAATAAAAATTTTTAAAACCTACAAAATGAAATTATCAGGTTGGAATGAGATGAGACTGGTGATAGCTAACGTTTACTGAGTACCTGACACATATCAGGCCCTGTTAAAAGTCCTTTACATGTACCGTATTTTTCGGACCATAAGACGCACCGGACCATAAGATGCACCAGTTTTTAGAGAAGGGAAATGAAGAAAAAAAGATTCTGAAACAAATAGTGTCCTAAAATATTTTATGTGCATTAAAACCCAACATCACAGTCATAAACACATGTAATCAACCCTGTAAAGTAAACAGCAGCATTTAGAACCATTTTAGAGCCGGGCAAGCACACAGAGACCACACAGAGCCGGGCAAGTAAAAAAAGGTTTTTTTTTACAGTATATGTGTAGGCTATATTTGGACCATAAGACGCAGGGACTTTTCCCGCCCACTTCTGGGGGAAGAAAAGTGCGTCTTATGGTCCGAAAAATACGGTATTGACGCTCTTAATCATTATAATCCTACTAGAGGCCCAGTGCACAAAATTTGTGCTTGGGTAGGGTCCCTCGTGGCTGCCGGCTGCTGGCAAGGGCTTCCCTTCTCCAGCTGCCAAGTGATCAAACTCCCGGTAGGTCTAATTCCCAAGGGGACACTTTGCATATTAGGCTTTTACACACTGAGTGGCCAGATTAGTATAATCTCTGAATGCATAATAATATGGCAACTCAGTGTATAGCCTATTTAATAAAAGGCTAATAGGCAATTATCCCCTCAACCAGGAGTTCAACCAGCAGGCAGGCTGACCAGCTGCCCATATCCCCTCTCCCTGGCCAGGCTGGCCAGACCCCACCCATACATGAATTCATTCAATGGGCCTCTAATATATATACACCGAGTGGCCAGATTATTATGCATTCAGAGATCATAATAATCTGACCACTCAGTATATACATAGATAACGTAAATACTGTAGACATCACTCTCATTTTTCATGTGAAGCAACTGAAGAAAGAGATATTAAATAATTTGCCCATGGTCACACTTAGTAAGTGACCAAAGCTGGGATTTGAACCCAGGCCTTTTGCCCCTGGATGGTGTGTTATTCTGATTGCTAAGCATAGCAGGAAGTTTAAGATCCAGGATTGGAGTTGGAGAAAAACATTAGGAGAGGTAGATTTGTGAGTCATCTTTGAGGCAGGGTTTGATTTATAAGGTAGGTGAGGTTTATGAGGAAGTAGGAAACAGAGTTTAGTTATGGACAAGGATTGAGCTTTGGGTTCCCTCCTTAGGGAGAAAGAGTAGGAAGTGGAACCAAGGGAAGAGCATCAAAAAGGGAGGAAAAGCAGAACAAGGGAATGTTCTGTGCTGCCCTCTGAGTAAGATGTCCTCCAGTGAGGACATTATGTTTCTCAAATGAGTTCTTTAAAAATATATTTTTATTTATTTTAGAGAGGAAGGGAGAGGGAGAGATAGAATCATTGACTGGCTGCCTCTTGCATGCCCCCAACTAGGGATCGAGCCTGCAACCCGGGCATGTGCCTTTGACCAGAAACGAACCCCAGACTCTTCAGTCTGCAGGCCGACGCTCTATCCGCTGAGCCAAACCAGCTAGGGCTCAAATGAGTTTTTAAGTTTGTGGTGTGGCCCTCTTTGGCAGTTTGGTGGCACCTTTGGACTTTACCCAACAATAATATTTGTAAATACGTAAATAAACAATTATGAAGATATCTTTAAAATGTGTGGTAGTCTAGTAATATATGTATGTTTTATAAAATTAAAAAAATTATTTTAAAGGGAGAGAGAGAAACATGGATGTGAGAAACATCGGCCAGGGATTGAACCCACAACCTGGGTGTGTGTGGAATTGAACCTGTGACCCTTCGGTGCACTGGATGATGCTCCAGTTGAGCCACATTGATCAGGGCAATATGTGTTTTCTTAATACCACACATATGTTTCTTCACTCATACGTTAAATAAAATGACTTATTGGCAGGTCTAACAACTCCCATAATTATAAAGTAGAGATATTTTGAGATGTCTGTATATGTGGTATGAAAATATTAATTGATGATGATTTCTATTGATGACAACATTAACATACTGCTATTATTACAAATATTTATTTTCTACATTCATAAAACTAAATTTTAGTTAGTGGTTACTGAAAATAAGGTGACTTATTTATTCCATCCAGGTTCATGGACCCCTGGAATTTATGACGTGGGCTGCAGGCTAAGCACCCTGTTCTGACTGATGAGGAAGTGACAGGATAAAGAACGGGAAACAATCACTAGTTGGTATGGGGCTCACTGCTGATATTGGAGAGCAGTTTCCGTCCTCTGGGCCTAGAACTCCAGAGTGCAGAGGACCCAGGCCACGTGATGCAGACCGAATGCAGTACAAAGGAAGGGGCTATTTTGATTGGGGGAATAAAAGCTACCTTGGTAGGAAGATTTACTTGGCAACAGTGTGCACCATGATTAGCTTTGGAGAGACTGGAGGGGGTCAGCCACCTTAGCACGTTCACGCATGAGATGAGGAATAAAGTAGTTGTGGCATCAGAACTAACACTCTGTGGTCCCATGGTCCCGCGTGGCTTTGCCTCTGCCTGCCTCTGGCCTCATCTGCCGGCTCTGACTGCTCCAGCCACACGGGTCCTTCCTCACTTCCTAGAAGGAGCCAGCCCTTTCCTGCCTCTGGGCCTTCACATGCTGCTCCCTCCATCGGTGCACTCTTCCTACCCGCCTTCAGATCCCATCTCAATATCAGGAGGTCCCCCACTCCAGTTAGTCTCTCTTAGGGAGTCAGAATTCTTTTTCTTCAGAGTATCGCTTACAATTTGCTTTTATAGATTTGTTTACTTAATGTCCCTTTATATTATAACTAGAGGACTGGTGTACGAAATTCATGCACAGGTAGGGTCCTCAGGCCTGGCTGGCGATCAGGGCCGATCTTTGGGGCAACTGGTGGGGCAATTGGGGTCCCCACTCTCACCCATCTTGGCCTGGTGCTGCCCGGCTCATCTGCTCCACCATCCAGCTCTGGTCCTGCTCTTGTCAGGGCCTATAGGGGCCGGCAGAACACACCATGTTTTGTGCTGCCCTTCTGGTGGTCAGTGCACGTCTAACTCCCAGTCGGTCAAACTCTTGCCCACGTGAACAATTTGCATATTAGCCTTTTACTATATAGGATTAGATGGTAGGTGTCTGGTATCCAGCATACTTCCAGGTGCGTAGAGGATGGTCAATAGATATTTGTTAAATAAATAAATGAATGGACGTCTTTGAGCCACAGTTCTTGTTTATATAGTGAGCATAGTAAATCTCAACCTTGTAGAGTGTTGAGAGGGTTGCTACTCCTTTAGTAATGTATCTAAAGGAGAGGATGAGTATGGATGTGAAGAGACACAGAGCTAGACATGAAGGTAAAGTGGGAGCTAGGTTTGATCTTTGAAGCAGGAGGTGGTGGGGACCAGGAAGAAAGTGGCCGTTGGGAAGAGTGGTGGGTGCATAGGGAAGGCAGTGGGGGGTGAAGGTGCTCATAGAGTAAAGACATTGCTGGTTGAGATCTCTGTTAGAAGGGACGATCTATTTTAAAGTTAGAAGGATTCCAGGCTCAGATTCAACACCTTCAGTAACAAACTAGCAGCCCATTTGAATTTATTTAAAAAATTTTAAAATTGATTTTAGAGAGCAAAAGAAACATCGATGTGGGAGGGAAGCATTGATTGGCTGCCTCCCACATACATGTCTACTGGAGATCAAGCCAGCAACGTGGGCATGTGCCCTGGTTGGGAGTCAAATCCGGGACCCTTCAGTGCATAGGATGGCACTCAATCACTGAGTCACACCAGCCAGGGCACTAGCAGCCTATTTATTCCTCCAATGAACAGTCACTTGGTAGGCCTTCTTGGTAGATGCTGAGAAGGTATAAAAGAATATGACATGATCCCTTAAGGCTGTGGTCGGCAAACTGCAGCTCTCGAGCCACATGCGGCTCTTTGGCTCCTTGAGTGTGGCTCTTCCACAAAATACCATAGCCTGGGCGAGTCTATTTTGAAGAAGTTGCGTTAGAATAAATTTAAGTTTAAAAAATTTGGCTCTCAAAAGAAATTTCAATCGTACTGTTGTATTTGGCTCTGTTGAATGAGTTTGCCCACCAATGCTTTAAGGACCTTGCAGTGGGGTCAGGTGCAGCAGACAAGAATAGAAGAGAATAATAAAAGCGATGGCAGTGGCAGGCGCAGGGTGCTGGGAGCACACCGAAGACGCTGTGCACTGATCTCTGTTCAGTGCTCCAAAGACTTCCTGAGGTTTCATCCCACAGGGATACAGATAAGTAGGTTCAGTAGGGTCCAGATCACAAGTATGATGTGACTGAATATGCATAATAAAACATCCCTTTAGCAGCACTGGGAAATAACAGTGAGATTGGGGACAGAAACCAATTATAAGCAAGTTGTCGTAATCCAGGGATCAAACCAGTGGTGGCCTGAGCCAGTGGGAATGGGAAGAGAAGGGAGGGCAGGTTTAAGAGCTGTGGAAGAGGCGATAGGACTTGGCAAACAACGGGATGAGAAGATGTGAGGAAAATGAGGTTGGCTCACATTGTAGCTCAGATAATTGGCTGGATAGTTAAGCTATTCAGGTCTTGAATATAAAAGTGGGAACTTGTTGAGAAGAGAAGGTGATGAGTTTGGTTTTGTAAATTTTGAGATGGAGGTGCATTCAGAGTAGTAATTATTCAACTTAATTTGTCTATTAGAATTCATTATTGAACCATAGGGGTTTATGAGACAATAGAAAATAAAAAACTCACCCATTTTTTAAAAAACGAAAGCACAATTTAAAAACCATAAGACACTGCTTTTCATTTAAAACATCTTTTAGGCATTTTTTAGATAATGGAGGGGGGCGGTGAGAACACATTAAGTTAAATGAATTAAGTGTTTTTAATGTTTTTGGTGAGAGTATTATAGTTATTGTAAAGAAAATTATCATCTATTTTAGATTCCCTTAGAAATATTCCTCATGGACTATAATGACAGAATTTCTGTAAAATACAGGGAAAAAGTGTGAAGAACAGGACAATAAATTAAGCATGAATGGAAGACTCAGAATGCTGAAGATCGTTGAAACTTATGAGAGTACATAGGAGTTTATTAGATTCTCTTGTGCATGTTTGAAATTTTTTCTAGTAGAATTTTAAAAAAGCGTTTTAGTTATAGATCCAAAGGAAGTCTGTTAGTGGAATATAAATATTTTATTAATCAATATAGAATAATAAGTACATTTTGAGTTTGTGGCAAGGCTGGTGACAGACCAGAGCCCCAGTAGAAGCCATCTCTCCCCAGCAGCTCCTGGCACCCCGTTTGTGCCACTGGGGTGCTGTACGTTCAAGAAAGCGGAGTTGGGTGCTTGTTTGGTTCCTGCTGATCTCTCCTGCTTTGGAGATGGCTCTGCTGCACGGAGGCCCTGTGCCCACAGCTCATTGATCTGGAGGCACCACCTGTACAGGCTGGCCCAGTCTGTTGTCTCGCCCAGCGGTGTGCAACTTGAAAGCTGGAGGCTGGAGGCCTTTGAAGGTGAGGCATCTTCATGGCAAGTACCCTGCTGCTGGCCCAGGGCTCCCTCTCTGGGGCTAGCTTATTCCACTCTTGATTTCCTGAGCTCACTCAATGTCCTTCTAATAAATTGCCACTTATAAATTTAATCTAAGTTAGGCCCTAGCTAGTTTGGTTCAGTGGACAGAACATCGGCCTGCGGACTGCAGCCGATCAATGATTCTCATCATTGATGTTTCTAACTTTCCCTCTCCCTTTCTCTCTAAAAAATCAATTAAAACAAAATTTAAAAATATATAAAATATACAATTCTCTTATTTAAAAAAAATTAAGTTAGGCCTGGCCAACATGGCTCAGTGGTTGAGCATCAACTTGTGAACCAGGAGGTCATGGTAGGATTCTGGTCAGTGCACATGCCTGGGTTGCAGGCTCAGCCCCCAGCGTGGGGTGTGCAAGAGGCAGCCAATCAATGATTCTCTCTCATCGTTGATGTTTCTAGCTCTCCCTCCCTTCCTCTCTGAGATCAATAAAAACATACTTAAAAAAATTTAAGTTAGGCCGAAACCGGTTTGGCTCAGTGGTAGAGCATCAGTCTGCGGACTGAAAGGTCCCAGGTTCGATTCCGGTCAGGGGCATGTACCTTGGTTGCAGGCATATCCCCAGTGGGGGGTGTGCAAGAGGCAGCTGGCCGATGTTTCTTTCTCATCGACTTTTCTAGCTCTCTATCTCTCTCCCTTCCTCTCTGTAAAAAATCAATAAAAATATATTTTAAAAAAATTAAGTTAGCCAGAATTGGTTTTTATTGCTTCTAACCAAAAGAGCCTTATTAAATGCAATAAATGATTGCATAATTATTATGTAAATGTGTTTGGTGTTGAAATACATTTTAAAATTTCTTAAGGGAGACTTTTGTGGGGAATACGGTCTGAGAATTGCTGTTGTCGACATCCAAATGGAGCCGCACAGGCAGCTGGGGACAAGGGGTGTGAGTCAGCAGAGCTGACCAAAGGGGCAGGTTGGTCAGCTCTGTTGGTGGTGCGGGGAGGTGCGGGAGTAAATGCCATCCCCGACATGGACAGTATCAAAGAGACGGTTGAGAACACACCTCCTGGGACACCAACATAAAGGGTAAGGGTGGCAGGAAGGGAGGAGTGCACGAAGGAGACAGAGGACACCAGGGCACAGGAGAGAGCGCCATCTGATGTCAGAAGCATAGGCAGGAGGCCCGGCCAGCAGTGTCAAATGTTGCGGACTGGGAAGAGTCCACGTGACTCAGCAACACAAAACTGCTCGTGGTAATTCCATTGTGGAGGCTTCAGGATTAAATGGCAAGTATGAGAGGGGAGAGATGGTGGCCACGACTTGTTCAGCAGATTTGCCAGGGAGAAAAGGAAGGGAGAGTTGGGTGTCAAAGCTGGACATTGGGCCAAAACCGGTTTGGCTCAGGGGATAGAGCGTCAGCCTGCGGACTGAAGGGTCCCGGGTTCGATTCTGGTCAAGGACATGTACATACCTTGGTTGTGGGCACATCCCCAGTAGGGGGCATGCAAGAGGCAGCTGGTTGATGAGTCTCTCTCATCGATGTTTCTAACTATCTCTCCCTTCCTCTCTGTAAAAAATCAATAAAATATATTTTAAAAAAGAGATGGGAGTTTTTTTCTTAAAAAAAAACAAACAAAAACGCTGGACATTGGGAACCGCTCTGTGTTTCGAGTGTAATACAGTGGTTTCCAAACCCTGCCCCAACCCTGACACCCCCCCTCCGCCCCCCCTGCCCAGCATTGCTCACACATCCCAGAGGTCATGGGCTTGGTTTTGTTTGGGGCTGTTACTGCTGTCATCTGCTTTTCTAAAGGGAATAGGAACTTTGAAAGTCTCAGGAACATAGATGGGCCATGTTCACATGGATTAATTTCTAAGATTACTTAATTGCCACATCAGTTCTTTCTCCCTGCGTCTTCCCCCACCCTTTCTGCCTTTCTCCTTTCTTCTCCAGCGAACTTGCAGCTCTACACTGACAGCTTCTGCCTCGCCTCCCACTTCTCAGCCCACTGCCATCTGGAGCGCTCCCACCACACGGTGACATTGCTCTCCCTCAATTCATCGACCAGCTCGTACTCCAACGGAGGACACTTTCCAGGCCCTCTGAGAAGCTCTTGGCAATGCTGGCCTTGCCCTGCTCCCTGGGACGCCTGTTTCTCTTCATCAGAGTCTTCCTTGTTCTCATTCCGGAATGCTCCTGCTGCTGCCAGGTTCTTACAAGCTCTTTCATTTCCGTGCCCTGGTTAGCAGGTCCCGAGGGCACCTGGCGCCCCCCTGCAGGTGCTCTGGGCTGCTCCGTGTCTGCAGGGCATGTGCTTCCAGCCTCCTGGCCAGTTGGCTCCCACGGGAGAGCTCGCCAGGCAGGAGAAACCAGGAAGCTCCTGCTTTGTCTCTCAGAGGCAGGAGCAGGTAGTGACAGCAGCAGCAAGAACAGGCGAGTGTGGACTGGAGCCTGCTGGGCAGAGGAAGCACCCTCTCGGTGAGCCAGCCTTGCTGGCGATGACAGCGCTTTGGTAGATCCAGAGCCAACTATGACTGGGTGTCCCCCGGGCAACAGAGGTGCAGACACGGTTCCAGCTCCGGCCCAGCGGCGTCTGACAAGTATTTGAACATTTATTCAGCCCCCCAGCCCCTCTCTGTTTTCCTTTTGTACTTATTGCCTTTGCTGCAGATTCTCGATAGTAAACCCCCGCCGGGAATACCTAGCGTGGCTATGTGCTCCCGATGGACCCCGGATCTTGGCTGGCGTGAGGCTTGGGGTTGGAGCTTGTGCAGACGTGTCCTGTGCCTCTCCCCGCCCCTCGCTGCACAGTTCACTGGGTGATCTCGTCCACCACCTCTGCTCCAACCCGCACACCTCTCAAATGAAGGCCCTTCAGCCCAGAGCTGACATCCACATCCACAAACCTCACTCCACGGGCATCTCAAAGTCAACACGTGCAAAGCGGAATTCATTCTCCTCTTCATCAAACCTGCGTTTATGGCGTTGTTTTCTACCTCAAACCTGTCCATTGTGACTCACCCCACCACCCAGTCAGAAAGCTGGGTGTTATCCTGACGCCATCTAACCTTCCCTCGACTAATCAGTAGCCAAGCCCTTTAGCTTCTACTTCCTAATTATCACAATACTAGTGACCCGGTGCACGAAATTTGTGCACATTAAAGGGGGATTAATTAGAGAAAATAATTTTATATTGCTATTTGCTCTTTCTCTATGATAGAAATGTCAGAGATGAAAGAAAATTAGTAAAATGTATATGAAAACCTTTCTCCTGTCAGAGTCTGGGGCTCCCCAGGGGACCCAGAGTCAAGTTCCCACCCACCCACATGCACTTCAAAATCATGTGAGACCAGACTTGCCTCCCCTCCCTCCTCCCCCCCCCCCCCCACACACACATTGGGCTAGATCCAGACCCGGCCAGCCCCACCCTTGTCAAGCCCTGCTGGGAGGAGCTGTAGCCTCAGGTCCCCTGACCCAGCGCCAGGATGGGGTGTGTGGCCTGAGGTCCCCCAGCCCAAACTGGGGCAGAGGGCATGCCTTGAGGTCCTCCATCAAGCCCTGCCAGTGAGGGATATGGCCTGAGATCCCCTGTCAAGCCCCACCGAGTGGGGGGCACAGCCTGAGGTCCCCTATCAAGCCCTGATAGGTGGGGGTATGGCCTAAGTTCCCCTGACCCAGCACTGGAGGTGCACCTTGAGGTCCCCCTTCAAGCCCCACTGGGTGGGGGGCAGAGCCTGAGGTCTCCTGTCAAGCCCAACCAGGCAGGGGGTGCAGCCTCAGGTCCCCTGGCGCTGTGCTGGGGTAGGGGGTGCAGCCTGAGGTCCTATGTCAAGCCCCACTGGGGTGCAGTCTTAGGTCCCCTGGCCTGGTGCTGGGGTGGAGGGTGCGGCCTGAGGTCCCCTAGCTCAGCACCAGGACTGGAAATGCACCTTGAGGTCTCCTGTCAAGCCCCACTGGGGTGGGGGCAGGGGCGGGGGTGGGGGAGGGAGTAGCCTCAGGTCCCTGCTGATTGCTCATTGGTCAATTTGCATATCTCCTCTTTATTATATAGGATTCGATTCCCCTATCTCCACCCCTCATACTTAACTCAGGTTCTGAACGTTTGTCACCTGGATCGCTGCTATGTTGCCACAAGAGGGCGGAGTGTGTGCCACTTTTTATTTTGATCTCATACACTACACACTCGTGGCCAGCAGTTCTGCCTCAATTCTGTCTAAGCTCCAGTCCTTGTTGGCAATAGCGGGACAGCTCTTTGTGAAGGTGGAAATGATGGTGCACGCGTCAGTTTTACTGTCTCATCATCTGCCGAGCAGAAGCCGGACCCTCCTTGTGGCATAATCGGGCTCTGTGATCTGTTCTTGCCCGCGTTTCCAGCTCCACGTGAACATGCCTCTGCCTGCATGACCAGACAGGGACGCGTGAGCAGTGTCCACACACCCACTCCAGCTTCACGGGGCGGCACGGGAAGGAGCTCTGGGCCTCTGACTTCACACGCGTGCCCACCCCTTGCCCTGGAACGCTCTTCTCTTCGCTCACGTCCTGTTGTCAAACCGTTTTTTCTTCATGAGTCTTAGAAGCCGTCCGGAGGTGTCTCACCTGATCCTTCACCTTCATACAATGACTACTTCCAGAACCACGGGGCACGTTTTAATTAAATACGTTACAGTGTTGGGTGTGTATTCATTGGCCCTCTCCCCCCACTAGACTTTAAGCCCTTTGAAAGCAGGATCACGTCTTACTCGCCCTTGTATTTTCTGGCTCCAGAACGCACCGGAGCTAATGATGGGAGGGGAGCGCGGAGGGCCAGGGGTTTGCTGCGGGAAGAGGAGCTTCATCCCGGGCCGCTGGCTGGGTGAGACTCCTGGCTGAGGCTGAGCAGGCGCGGAGGGGCCCCCACCAGGAGGCAGAAGTCCCTGCTCACTTACCCCGCCCAGTCACACCCCGCTCTGGCTCTGGCCTGGGAAGCCCTCTTCCGGAGGTTGCTGGCTCCAGGCCTCTCTCCCCAGCGACTGGTGATGTCAGAGCTTTCCCTCCTGTGATTGGTTAGCCAAAGGGGCAGGGACCCTTTTGGATGTGAGCTGGCGGAACAGGGTCTGCGAGGGAGTTGGGCCGCTGGTGGCAGCTCCCTGCCTGCAGTGTGGGTGAAGGATGGGTCCTGAGCGGGGCCCCAGACCTGGACCTGCGCTGCTGCAGCTGCTGCACCTCCTGTGGCTGCTGCCCCACTCCGGGGCCGCCCCTCCAGGTAGGACAACCCCTCCCCTTGGCTTCAGTGCCCACCCAGAGCCCTGGAGGAGAGCCCGCTCTGTAAATGCTGGAAGGACTGCCAGGTAGTGGAGACCAGCAAAACTGGGACAAAGCTACAAGGGCTGGGTGGCAAACTGCCAGGGGTACTATTACATTTTATGTAAGAGCCTCTGAAGCAGAGATTATTATATCCATTTTCCAGATGAAGAAAGTGAGGCTTGGAGTTTGAGTAACTCCTGCAAGTTCACAGTGGGAGGTGGTAGCGCTGGGATTGGAGCAAAGCAAATGCTATTTCCATGGCTCCACGCAAGAGCCACCACACTGGGCCATCAGCTCACCTTGCAATTCTGGAAAAGTTTTTCTTGATTTCCCTCTCTGGAAAGGATGGGGCAGGATGGAAGAATAATCTGGAAGACCCCTCTTACTCAAAATGCCTATTATTCTAAATATTGGGTATTGGGTAGGCTTCCTGCTCGCTGGGGGAGTTCTGCCAGAAGTTTCACAGACAAGGGCTTCTTTCTTGCAGGTCTGAGGTCACTTCCCTGATCTTGTCGTTGCAAAGGTTGGAGGTGGAGTGAGGGGAAGCGTTTTTGGGGGGCTGGCGAATTAGACAAAGGTCTCCCTGGGGCGGATGCAGCTGCCTGCTGGGCGTGTGCTGGGTTTCAGCAGCCAGTAGTGCACGCACCGCCCCCACCGGGACCCTTTAGACAGCAGCCGTTACCTCCAGGCCTCGGACAGTTGGCCTTCTGAGGGCAGAGGCAGTTGGGAGAGATCCCAGCGATTTCTTTTCCACCCCCCGGGGTGGGTGAGCCCAGATAAGAGACACTGGAGGGGTCCCCCCAGCTCCGGTGCCCAGGCTGACCCGCCCTGCTCTGTCTCCCCGCAGCAGCGGCAGGGTGGCGGGCCGGCCTGCAGAACCACACGTTCCAGCACACGGTGTACTGCCAGGACTGGAGCCCGGGCGTGGGGCTCTCCGAGACCTACGACGAGGACCAGCTCTTCTCCTTCGACTTTTCCCAGAACACCCGCGTGCCTCGCCTGCCCGAATTTGCTGACTGGGCGCAGCAGACTAGAGATAACCCCGCCATTTCCTTTGACGAAGGGTTATGCCAAACCATGGTCCAGAAAGTAGGCCCACAGCTTGAAGGGAAGATCCCGGTGTCTAGAGGTCAGGGTTTTTTGGGGGTGGGTGGGTGCTGCATTCGGAACCTCATTAATCCATACCCAGAATTGTTCCCTCACACCAGCCCCCACCTCTGGGGCTCTGGGGCTCCCCCGGCCCTTGGGTTTTCTACCAGCCACGGGCTGCACCGGTCTCTGTGGGGGCAGGAGACAGGGGCCTAGGTTGGGGCGTCCCAGGGTGTGTTAGATTGAAGTCAGCGGGAGCAGGGGGCCAGCGGACGTGGGCGCTGGGATGTGCTCAGCAGGATAGACGGAGGGGCCCTGCCGGCGTTCCCTGAGGAGCAGCTGAGGTCGGAGGCCACGGGGGGGCTGGACAGGAGGAGCTGCGGGAAGCGGGGCGGCCGCAGTGGCCAGGCCTGGCTCTGCCTCTGCCTCTGCCTCTGGGTCCAGCTCTGCTTCATGCCTAGGAGACCTCAGAGCCCAGCGCCCCGGGACCCCCCAAAGCCCGCCCCTCCGTGTGCCACGCCCCCTCCAAACACTGGGCTCCCTGAAGAGTCCCCTCTGTCCCCCCACCCGCCCTCCAGGGTTTCCTGTGGTCGAGGTGTTCACGCTGCAGCCCCTGGAGTTCGGCAAGCCCAACACGCTGGTCTGCTTTGTCAGCAACCTCTTCCCCCCGTCGCTGGCGGTGGCCTGGCAGCATCACCTGGCCCCCGTGGAGGGCGCCGGGCCCACCTTCGTCTCAGCCCTGGATGGGCTCACCTTCCAGGCCTTCTCCTACCTAAACGTCACCCCGGCGCCCTCCGACATCTTCTCCTGCATCGTCACCCACGAGATTGACGGCTACACAGCGATTGCCTACTGGGGTGAGAGCCTCCTCCCGGCCTGCCTCCGGGGGCAGAAGGGGCAGACCCCGGAGCCTTCTTCTCCGCTCGGGCCTTGTTTAGTCCAGTCTCCCCCTTTCACGCCTCAGTTTCCCCCCCCCTGTCAGCCCAGACACCGCATAGTCCCCAGGGTGGGGGCTCCCTAACCAGGTCTCGGGACCCACCTGCTCCCCTTTGTCTCCAGTGCCCCACAACGCGCTGCCCTCACACCTGCTGGAGAATGTGCTGTGCGGCGTGGCCTTCGGCCTGGGCGTGCTGGGCATCCTCGTTGGCGTGGTCCTCATCATCCGCTTCCGGAAGCCGTGCTCCGGCGGTACGTCGGGGTGGGGGTGCCCGGATTCTCCTGGGCCTGAGGGGGACTGAGAGGGGCCCTCCGGCCCTTGGGTGGCGAGGCTGTATCGGCTCCGTGGGCATCGCCTGCTTGGGGTCCGGGTTACACACAGGCTTGGGGGTCACAGGGATGGTTTTGAGGGCAGAGGGGTGACGGGAGCTGCAGGAAGGGTGGGGAGATGATGGGCAAGGAGAGATCAACTTCTGCCGGACCTGCTGCTGGCGGGGGGTGGAGGGGCGGCTTTGGGGAGGAGGGGACCCTCCTGATGGCTTTCCCCATCCTTCTCTCCTCAGACTGACTTCCTGATCTGAGACTGACGCCTGACCCCGGCCATCCAGCAGAGCTGCTCCCCTTCCTCACGGGCTACCCGGCCCCACTCCTCCTCAGAGCAGAAGGCCTGGGGCTGTGCACGTGTGCCCGTGTGTCTGTGCACGTGCGTGTGCACGTGTGTGCAGGTTTCTCAGCTGGGGCTGTGCTGCCCCGGCCTGCATCCCAGGGAGCCAGTGGCCGTTCTATCATGACCACTATCGTCCCACTTCAAGGCAATAAATCTCGTTACTTTCTGTCGGTGTGGCTCCTTTTTTAACTCATGGTGTTCGTTTCTGGAATTCTCAACTTGAGTGAATTGTCATGTCCAATTCAACATGCCTTAACCTGAACCTTGGCGGGGGCTGGGGGGGAGATGGGAAACCCCAGCTCCTAGCGGCCTCCGCCGGTCCGAGCACCATGCGATGCTCTCACCCCCGCCAGGTGTGCGGCGGTGAGGAGCGCTGCTTCCTGGTCTGGGCGCACACAAGGCCGGGGTTTCGCCTGTGGGCGTCCTTGCGCTTCACTGCCTTCGGAAGTGCACACTCCCTTCCACCTTCACCGTCGCCCGGAAACAGGCTGCAGGAGCAGGAAAGTAAGCCTCAGACGCTACTCTTTTTCAAAAATCCTCACCTGAAGATACCTTTCCATTGATTTTTAGAAAGAGTGGGAGAGGGAAAGACGGAGAGAAACATTGATATGAGAGAAACACATCGATTGGTTGCCTCCTGCACGCGTCCTGACCAGGGCCCAGGCCAAGGAGGAGCGTGCAACCGAGGCACATGCCCTTGACCGGAATCAAACCCGGACCCCTTGGTCCACAGGCCAATGCTCTATCCTCTGAGCCAAACCCAGTGATGGTGATTTTTTTTAATTTTTATTTTTTTAGAGAGAGAGGAAGGGGGAGGTAGAGAGGGATAGAAACACCAATGATGAGAATTGATGAGGTCTGCATGCCCCCTACTGGGGATCAACCCACAACCTGGGCCTGCACCTTGACTGGAAACCAGGTTCCTGGTGCACGGGATAACAGCAACCAGCTGCGCCACTCCGGCCAGGCCAGATGCTGTTCTGTCATGTCAGTTCTGTGAAAACAGTGCACGTAGGCTCCTGAAGTGACAGCTGAGCAGGCTGGAAGGGCCCAGAATTCACATGTCCTTCTAACCGGTCTGTCCTCCCCGCTGGTCCAGGTAGAACTGAAAGTGCCGCCTGGGCCCATAGTGGGCCCTCGGGCCGGCACCACTCCTGGGGCAACTGCTTTGATGTGCTTTGCTTCTTCAGGGGTGATGACGACAGTAGGGCTGATGGGATTGATGTGAAGCTTAACTACGTTACTGTCTGCCAGATGTTTAGGATGGTGTTTGGCAGGTGGAAAAGTTACTCAATAACTTGGCAAAGATTCTCTCAGGGGACGTAGCAGCATCAGTGACTTCTTTCTCTTTTCTGAGCCTACTTTGAACCTGTCTTCAAATATTACATTTTCGCCTTTTGAGATGTTTTTCTTTTCACTTTACATTCTACATCTGTCTTTCATTGTTATCTATGCCTTCCTGATTTCTATCTATTTCCCAACTTATGGGGAAATTCCAGCAGTCAAGCCTTGAAGCTGCTTTTGTTATGCTGTGTGACCTTAGACAAGCCACATATCCTCTCTAGGCCTCAAGTTTCTCAGTTGTAATATAATGGGCTTGGGTTAGCACTTTTTGATCAAATATTCTATTAGACCATCTCCCCCCCATCCCCCCCTTTTTTTGTCTGTTATACCGTTTCTTAAAATACTCACCATTGGAGTCAGAAAAAAAAAGGGAGGGGGGAAGCACTCAAGACCCTCTCTACTCTGGGTCCCACTTCTAATAAAAAATATCACTGCTTTAGGTGGTTTTCTCAGTGATTAGAGCATCGGCCCACAGATTAAGGGTCTGGGTTTGATTCTGGCCAGGGTCAAGGGCATGTACTTCGGTTGAAGGCTCGATCCCTGGCACCGGTCAGGGGCTTCTTAAGATCATAAAAGCTTAAACCATAAGGTTTCTAAAGGCCAACATTAAATCTATTCAGGAGGGAATCTGTGCTAACTGATGAGCTGCAAATGGAAGAAGGCAATTGCAATATTTATACTGACATAAGATTATATTAAAAAATAAAAAAGATTACTACATAAAATACACTGAGTGGCCAGATTATTATGACCACCTGATGTTTGTAGGAATATTAGCCGTACACTGCATCATATGGGATATGGAAGCCGAAGGCCTGTTCGAACACCTTTGCTGTCTGAAGTTACCAAGATAAAACGTCTCCAATTCGCACAGGAACACAAGGATTGGACAGTCAAGCATTGGGGAAAAAGTCATGTGGTCTGATGAATCACGTTTCCAGTCGCATCATGCAGATGGCAGAGTGAAAATTTCTCGGAAACAACATGAAAGCACGCACCCCACATGCATGAGTACAACCCTTCAAGCTGGTGGGGACAGTGTTATGGTTTGAGGCATGTTTCCTGGCATGATTTGGGCCCTTTAATTCGTGTGGAACAATGTCTGAATAGCACAACATACCTAAGTATCATTGCTGATCAAGTTCATCCTATCATGTTGATGGCGTATCCCAATGAGATGGCTTCTTCCAACAAGACGATGCGCCATGCCACAGTGCTTGTATTGTGCAGGAGTGGCTTCAAGAACATGAGGGAGACTTTACCTTGCTTAGGTGGCCCCACAATCACCAGGTCTCAATCCAATTGAGCATTTGTGGGACGAAGGTAAAAGGCCATCAGGCAGCTGGTTCCACAGCCGTCAAACCTCACAGAACTGGACAGTGCTACTCATCAGGCATGGTGTCAGATTCCTTGAATCACCTTTCAACATCTCATGGAGTCAATGCCAAGAAGAATCGCTGCAGCATTGAAGGCAAAAGGTGGCCCAACGAAGTACTGATGGGGTGGTCATACATATCTGGTCACTCAGTGTATATTAGAAATCCCTACAAACTCACAAGAAAATGCAGTTTTTATCTTTTTAAAGTTTATTTTCATTGTTGAAAGTATTACAGATGTCCCTCTTTCCCCCCCCATTGACCCCTTCTAGCTCGCCCCCAACCCCATCCCAGGCCTTACCACCTCATTGTCTGTGTCCATGGGGTATGCATATATATGTGCACACAGGTCTTTGGTTGATCCCCCAACACCCCCCCCCCCCCCCCCCCGCCTTCCCTCTGACATTCTGCAGTCTGTTCCATGCTTCTATGTCTCTGGATCCACTTCGTTCATCAGTTTAGTTCAGGGGTCTTCAAACTACGGCCCTCAGGCCACATGCTGCCCGCAGAGGAGTCTGATCCGGCCCACCAGGTTTTTTGGGCAGTGAGCGCAGCCGAGGTGTTACAGTAGGAATTAGTAGTTCATATAGTCCGACCCTCCAGCTCTCTGAGGGACCGTGATTTGGCCCCCACTTTAAAAAGTTTGAGGACCCCTGGTTTAGTTTGTTCATTAGATTCCAGATATTACTGAAATCGTGTGATACTTGTCTTTCTCTGACTGGCTTATTTTACTTAGCACGATACTCTCCAAATCCCTGCATGCTGTCTCACAGGGTAAGAGATCCTTCTTTTTTACTGCTGCAGAGTATTCCATGCTGTAAATGTACCATCTACTACTGATGGGCACTTGGGCTGTTTCCAGATCTTAGCTATGGTAAATTGTGCTGCTATGAACATAGGGATGCATACATTCTTTCTGATTGGTGTTTCAGGTTTCTTAAGATATATTCCTAGAAGTGGGATCCCTGGGCCAAATGGCAGTTCCATATTTTATTTTTTGAGGAAACTCCATACTGTTCTCCACAGTGGCTGCACCAGTCTGCATTCCAACCAGTAGTGAGTGAGGGTTCCTTTTTCTCCACATCCTCGCCAGCACTTGTCATTTGTTGATTTGTTGATGATAGCCATTCTGACAGGTGTGAGGTGTTACCTCATTGCCATTTTAAGTTGCATCTCAGTGAGAATATCTTAAAAGATTTTTGAACAAATTTTAATACATGAAAATTTAAGAATATAGAAGTTATAAGGAAATAGTCAAATATTCAAACTACCTTTATTCAATTACCAACTCACAAAGTTAGTCACATTTTCTAATGTAATATATTAATGTAGACATATTTTTGTTTCTACTCTCACACTTTATAAAACAACTTTATTCTAAGCCTTCTAGTGAATTTATTGAGATTATTTTAGGATGCTGTATCTTCTCTGAATAGCTGGGACAAAATGGCCTTAATTTGGAAAGAAAAACGCTAAGGACTTCTATACAAGGATAGTTCCTCTTTTCCAGACGAGTGATTTTGGGTGAAAGCTCAGCCTTGCATCTGTCTGTCTGTGTATGAGAATCCCCGGGCTGGCATTGGTGTGATTGCTTTCTTCTCGTGTTGAGGTCTGTATTGATCTAGAATCTTTCTCTCAGTGTAAGGATACAACTTTTTTCCCCTCCAAATAATAACTTGATCTTTTTAATACCAATGACCAAATATTCCATTTATCTCCAAGGATTTTCACACCAGGTTCCCTATATGGATGGATTAGTCTATGGATAATGCAGTTACTTTGTCAGCATCATATTGTTTTAATTGCTGTAGCTTTTTTTTTTTTAAATATATATTTTATTGATTTTTGTACAGAGTGGAAGGGAGAGAGATAGAGAGTTCGAAACATCAATGAGAGAGAGTCATCGATCAGCTGCCTCTTGCACACCCCCTACTGGGGATATGCCCGCAACCAAGGTACATGCCCTTGACCGGAATTGAACCCGGGGCCCTTCAGTCCCCAAGCCGACGCTCTATCCATTGAGCCAAACCGGTCCCGGCTAATTGCTGTAGCTTTCTAATATTCTCTTCTTTATCAAAATTGTCTAAGACATTCAAGGTCCTTGTTTCCATGGACATTTTGGAATCAACTTGTCAGTTTTTCCCCAAATTCTGCTATGCTTTTGTTGGGACATTTCGGTTATGTCATTTGGATATGGGGGAAATTGATTTTTTCATTATGTTAGAATGCCCCATCCATGAAAATGAGATGTCTCTTTACTTCTTTAGGTCTTCATTTATGTGATTTAATAAAGTTTTCCCTCATAAAATTCTACTTTTATGTTAACTTTTACATAATTATGGTTCTTATTAATATTAAAAAGGTTTGGCAATTTTCCATCATTTTAATTGATTATTAGAAGTACTAGAGGCCCAATGAACGAAGATTCATGCAAGAACGGGCCTTCCTTTCCCTGGCTGCTGACGCTGCCTTTGCTCCTGCCAGAGCCACCTTTCCGCCTTCCCATGCTGCCCAGAGGCCCAGAGCGGCTGGGGTTGTGCGGGACACCTGCACAGTCACCATGCTATGACACAAGGTCCTGCCCCCCCTGCAGCCGGCACCTGCATATGCAAATTAACAACAACAACAACAATAACATCTTTGTTTAATTAATTTGCATACTCACGCCTGATTGGCTGGTAGGTGTCACGAAGGTAAGGTCAATTTGCATCAAGATAGGATTTAGGCCCAGTTGATAGAGCATTGGCCTGTGGACCAAAGGGTCCTGGGTTCAATTCTGATCAAGGGCATGTACCTTGGTTGCAGGCTCCTTCTTGGCCCAGGACCTGGTTATAAATTGTGCAGGAGGCAACCAATTGATGTGTTTCTATACACATCGATATTTCTGTCTGTCTTTCCCTCTCTCCTACTGTCCCTAAAAGTCAATGAAAAAATATCCTTGGGTGAGGATTAACAACAACAACAACAACAACAAAAACTAATAATAAAGTCAACTTAAAAAAAAAAGTATAGGATTTGGAATAATAAATCCGGAGTTCACGTTATGCTTCGTTACTTGGTACCTGGGTAAATCTGGGCAGCACTGACCTTCCTCGCCTCCCTTCTCTCCTAGTTAAATGGAGATCACGCTGGGCAGGAGCTGTGGTGGCCAATCAGGCAGCATACCCCCTGGTAGTGCAAGCGATTTGGCTGCAGGATGGAAGGAAGACCAACTGGTTACAGCCACTGGGCCCCGGAGGTCAGGTCTGGAGCTAGAATCCCGGTGAGGGAATGTGTGTGTGTGTGTGTGTGTGTGTGTGTGTGTGGGTGGGTGGGTGGGGGGTGCGTGCGGGCGAGGTTGGCGGCCTGGGAGCAGCGCAGCCCTGCAGGAGCGGGTGTGTGCATTTTTGAGAAGACTTGAAGTAAGTCACAGGGTGGTCTCGGGCGACTGCGTTCAGGTTGCAGCTGATGGTGGTGGCGCAGCTCCTGAGTCCAGGACGCGGGGGCTGAGCTCAGTGCACCTGTGCTGGGGGAACCAGAGAACCGCGGGGGCGCGGCGAAGAACTGCGCGCCACCGCACCGCCACCGCATCGGGACCCCCTCTGGGACCCAGCCGCAGCCGCACCCGCACCCGCAGAGGCCGCCCCGCCGCCACGCCCGCGATGGCGTCCCTCCCAGCCCGCGGGCCTGCGGCGCCCGTTCCCACGTGGACCTGCTCCCCACGAGGCTCCCTCCCCCGGGAGGAGCGGGAGGGGCGGGAGGGCGGGCGGAGGCCCCCCGCCCCGGGCTTCCCGCAGAGCTGGCGCGGGGCGGGGCTCGCGGGGGCGGGGACGGGGCGGCGGCGGGAGGCCGGCTGCCCCCCTCCAGGCCTGCGCTGCCCGCACACAGTCCCCGGCAGCGGCTGCGGGGCCCTGCGGTGACTGGCGGGACAGTTGGTCTGGAACAACGAGCAGCGTCAGAGGAAGCACCTCTCCGCCGCGCGCAGTCACGGGGTTCCCGTCCTTCAGGCTGCACCGCCGCAGCCTTCCCCGGAACAGAAGCGAAACCGCGGCTCCGCTGCCTCCCCTTTCACATCCCTCCGCGGCCACAGTAACAGAGTCTGGGCGCGGGTGCGGGTGCGGGCACTCCTCTGTCCACAGGAGCCCCAGGCCTAGTTCCTGCGGGGTTGGGCGCCTCCTACCCAGGGGGAGGGAGGATGCGAGGAGGAGTGTGTGTGTGCGTGTGCGTGCGTGCGTGCGTGCGTGCGCGCGCGTGCGTGTGTGTGTGTGTGTGTGTGTCTGGGGAGTGTGTGTGTCTGGGGAGTGTGTGTGTCTGGGGAGTGTGTGTCGGGTGTGCATGCAGAATTCACCCAGTTTGGAGCTGTTGAAAGAGAAAGTGGAAGGGACTTTAGTTCTGAGAGCAGAAGGAATTCTGAGAACAGGAGGCCTGGCTGCATCCGGGGCACTTTCCTTTCTCCTTTCCCCAGCGAGGCCACCACCAGCTTGTGGGTCGTCTCAGTCCCAGGGGCAGCGAGTGCGTGTGCGTGTGCGTGTGCGTGTGCGTGTGTATGTGTGCACATGCCTCTAGACTTGGGTGTGTATCTTTGGACCTGTTTCCAAAACTTAAAATGAGGACAATTAACAGGTCTTTGAGATTAAGCGAGGCAGCATGTAAAAGGCCCACCTATAGTATCTGTCACCACATAGAAGCTCAGCAAGTTTGGACTCTCCACCCATTCCTGCCACTCCAACACATGGGTGCTCATCGGTGAGGTAGTCTCTAGATCAGTCTCATCACCGGCGCCGGGAAACACGGCACACCTCCGGTAAGCTCAGTTATAGGGAACAAGGCTTTCTTTCTGACAGTCCTTCCCCTTTGTGTTACTTTTGGTGCATGCTTTCCCTCCCCCCATTTTTCTTCATAAAGATCAGAAATTTCTTGGGATGGAGGACAGACAAGTGTGGTGACAGCCCTCACCCCACCCCCGTCCTCTTTTGTCTAACTCACTATTAAACCAAATCCAAGAGCTTTCAGAGGCCCGGTGAGAACAGGCAGCCCTGGAGCCTGTTGGGGAGCTGAGAGAGACCAAGTTAAGGCTGTAAATTTGTGATGGAAAAAGCCACCAATGCTAGAACTCACAATGGGACAGGAGAATGAATTGCCATTTACAGTCTGTCTTTTCACCCTCACTGGTTTGGCTCAGTGGATAGAGCCTCAGCCTGCGGATTGAAGGGTCCCGGGTTTGGTTCTGGTCAGGGGCACATGCCCAGGTTGCAGGCTCGATCCTCAGTGGGGGGGTGGGGGGGAAGGGGTGGGCCCAGTGAGGGATGTGCAGGAGGCAGGCAATCAATGATTCTCTCTCATCACTGATATTTCTATCTCTCTCTCTCTCCCTCTCCCTTCCTCTCCCAAATATATTTTTGTCTTTTCCAGGGTAATGGAAAGATTCTTTATTCTCATGGATGGGAAAAATCAACATAGTTAAAATGGATATATTACCCGAAGCAATATACAGATTTAATGCAATCCCCATCAAAATACCAATGTCCTTTTTTTATAGAAACAGAATGAGAAACCACCAGTTTTGTATGGAACCACAAAAGATTCTGAATCGCTAAAGCAAACGTGAGAAAAAAGAACAAAGCTGGACGTGTCACACTGCCTGACTTCAGATTTTACTAAGAGCTACAATAATCAAAACAGTACGGTACTGGCAGAAAAACCTACACACAGACCGACCAATGGAACAGAATTGAGAGCTCATATATAAAAGCACATATATATGGGCAAATAATTTTTGACAGAGGAACAAAAAGCACACAATGGCCACATGCAAATGAATGAATTACAGTTTGTCCCCATGTACAAAATCTTACTCAAAATGGACCAAAGACATAAATATAAGACCTGAAACAGGAAATTACATAGAAGAAAACTTAGGTACTAAACTTATGGACGTTGGTCGTAGAGAACATTTTATGAATTTGACCCCAGAGGCAAAGGAAGTAAAGGCAAAAATAGATGAATGGGATTGTAACAAAACGAAAAGCTTCTGCACAGCAAAAGAAACTGACGACAAAACAAAAAGGCACCAACTGAATGGCAGATATTCGCAAACAACAGCTCCGACAAGGGGGTAATATCCAAAATATGTAAGTAAGTCATACAACTCAATACCAAACAAACAAACAAACAACCCAATTATAAAGTGGCCAGAGGACCTGAACAGACACTTCTCCCAAAGCATATGAATTGCCGATAGATACATTTCCACTAGCTATAGGGAAATGCAAATAAGAAGTACCACGAGACACCACCTCACACCCGTTAGAATGGCTACCATCCACAAGACTAGCAATGACAAGTGTTGGAGAGGCTGTGGAGAAAAGGGAGCCTCATTCTCTGCTGCTGGGAATGTAGACTGCTACAGCCACCATGGAAAGCAGTCTGGCGATTCCTCAAAGAATGAAGCATAGAATTACCATACGACCAGCAATCCCTCTTCTGGGTATCTACTTGAAAAACTTGAAAACATTCATTTACAAGGACATAAGCACCCCTATGTACATTACAGCATTATTCACAGTGGCCAAGATATAGAGACAACAAAATGCCCTTCGGTAGAGTATTGGATAAAGCAAAGGTGGAACATGTACACTATGGAACACTACTGAGCCACAAGAAAAGATGAAAGAGCATCATTTGCAATAACATAGATGGACATGAGAATATTATGGCAAGTGAAAGAAGTCAATCAGTAAAAGCTAAGAACCATATGATTTCACTCACATGTGGGATAGAAAACAGACAGCAAACAGTATAGTGGTTACCAGAGAGAAGAACCAATGTATGCAAGGATCTTAGCATGAAATAGTAGCCTTACAAACCCCAAGTATTTAATCTTAATAATTGTAGTAGGAAGTAGGTTTTATTTTTATTTTACAGATGAGTCATCTGAGGCTAGGTCACTGATCCAGGGTCACCAGATCTATTGTGGTTTTGTTGTTGTTGTTTGGTTGTTTTAATTGAAAATCCATTATTATTATTTTTAAATTTTTATTATTAAATTTACTAGGGTGACATTGGTTAATATGATCATATAGGCTTCAGGTGTAGGTTTCTATGTTACAAGATTTGGGTGGTTAGTTGAGGAAGGGTAAAAGTTAAGGGGCCAAGTATAGTGATAGAGAATGATTGTATTTTGGGTGGTGGGTACACAGTGCAATGTCTTTATAGATTTTGTATCATAGACATGCACACTTGAAACCTATATGATCCTATTAGCCAATGTCACCCCAATAAATTTAGTTTAAAAATAAATTCTGTTTTTTCCAAGGGGAAGAAAAGTAGGGAGGATTTATCTTATTTTTCTCATGGCTTCAAAATGCAGGGACTTGCCTCGGCTCAGGTGGGACCAGTGGGGGAAGCACACAGGGGAGTTTCGAGGTTGGGGCAGACAGGCGAGCTTGGGCACTGGCCCGTCACCAGCATTTATCAAGGGGTTAAGCAGAGTTGGACTGCTGGCTTCCCTGAGGGGCTCAGAGTGTAGGAGGTAGGTTTTCCTGCCCCAGAAAGCAGAAAGGAGGACATGAAACTCCACTGGCTGGACAAAGGAAGACGGGAGGCCCAGGGTGGTTTTCAGGCCAAGTCCCTGACCCTGGGGAGCCTCCTTCCTTTATTCTGCTGTCTTGTGTGAGGCCAGAGGGAACCCACACTCTCCCGTGCCTCCTTCCTTCTCCGCATCCTGCCTCTGTCACCTGCCCCAGAAGGTCCCTTCCTTGTCCTCGGCCTGCTGGGTGACAGGGCAGACCGAGAGATATTGAATATCTTCCCAACCTCCCTCCCTTAAAGGAACAAAATATGCTATCTAGTCGGTCTTTGGGGAGGACATTGAGAGGAAACAGCTTAACCAGCTTAACCACCGACCCAGGGAAACCCACATGCAGACTGGATATTCCATTCCACAGTAAGAGCTAAGAGACCAGGAGTTGTTTAGAGCCCAGGGCAAGATGAGATTTACCTAGCAACTGATGACGCTACTCTGAGGCACTCACCGATTTGTCTCTATGTTTGTCCCCGGCTACCTAGCCAATCTGGCAACCCTCAGTTTGGGACGCGACTTGGGTGAGCTGGTAGGAAAAAGTTAGTATCTATCACTTATTTATTGGGGATCAAGGGGCCCGGGCAATACCACATTCTGCTCAGGGTCTGGAGATCAACACCCAGGCTGGGGTTTCTGGGGCGAGTGAGCACTCAAGGCCTCTGGAAGCGAATGCCCCGCGTCTCTGCAGGCCGACCATGAGCACACTCCTGCGGCTGCTGCTGGGCCTCGGCCTGGGCTGCACCGGAGCAGGTAAGGACCTTCCTTCCCGGGACCCGCCTCTCTGCTCCCGTGCTGTGCCTGGGCAGGGGCTTGTTATTGGGTTTGGACGCATTGACTGGTTTGTCTCCCTGCTACATACTCCGATGGCACTTGCACTGCACCTTGGTAGGGATTTTACTAGTAACGAAGCTGTGGAATCATTTGTGTGACAGGACCTCGGGCTGGGATGGAGGCGAGGGCTGCACCCCCTGCTCCTCCCTCAGTGCCGGCAGAGCTTCCTGAATATGTACGGCGTGGCTGTTTAGTGACACATCCAGCACAGAGAAAGGCTGACTCTTTCTCGTGACCCCTTCTCTCACTCAGTAATGTGCCTTGTTGAAGGTCTTGGCCTGGGCAAATGGTCATTTTTAAACATGCAGATACTTTGGGGCCACTCCTGTCCCCATACTTGGTCTCACATAAGAAGGAAACAGGTTCTAAACCCTGCTGCTCCATCTCATCCCTTAGCTGGGGCTCCTGGGGACTCCAGTTCATGGCTTGGTCAGTAGATGCTGCCCGAGGTGGGACCCGTGTGTCTGGTCTCCGGTGTCGCTGACCCTGGCTTCTGCCCCGCCCTCTCCTCTGGCTCCTGCAGGCGGCTTCGTGGCCCACGTGGAAAGCTCCTGTCTGCTGGACGATGATGGGAATCCACAGGATTTCTCTTATTGTGTCTCCTTCAACAAGGATTTGCTGACCTGCTGGGATCCACAGGAGGGAGCAATGGTCCCTCTTGAATTCGGGATGCTGAATCGCTTGGCCACTCAACTCTCAGGTTTCCTCAACAACCAGGAAATCCTGCTCCAGCGCTTGTCTGTGGGGCTCCAGGAGTGTGCCAAACACACACAGCCCTTTTGGGGATCCCTGACCCAAAGGACGCGTAAGGAGAGAGGGGTGCGGAGGGGCTGTTAGGGAGCACAGCTGAGAGAGGGGAGGCCAGGGAGGAGCCTTGCAGGCAAGGGGTTTGGGATTTGGCCAGAAAGCGTGTGGACCTGGATGTAAAAAGGGGGAGGGTTGGCCCTAAAGCGAACACAGGTGGTGGGCGCGGGTGGAGGAGGCACAGGGAGGGAGAGATGCCTGAGCCCGCATGCAGCTGTGGAGGGGACAGCCGCTGCTTTCCTCCTAGGCAGGCATCTCTGGGCAGGTCCCAGCTTCGCCAGGCGGGCGTGTCAGCATAGCCAGGATGGCTTCCCTACGTGTACCCCTTTCTGTCCCAGGATCTGAGCTTACAGGGCTGGGGTGGCCCTGGACAAGGGAGCTGAGGGAAGCCTCGGTCGGGGTGTGCTCTCTGCACAGAATGACTCAGAGCGGTCTAAGGAGACTTGGTCTCCAAGGGCAGAGGACTGTGTCCTGAGGTGTGGTCTCTGGCCCACCTTTCTCGGAATGGCCGGGGGAAGGTGCTCCTGAAAAGTGCCAGCCCTTGCGAGCCCCTCGGACTCATGGAATGACAACCCCTGGGGATTCCCCGAGGGGATCTGCATGTTACCATGACTTCTGGGATTTTGTTTGAAAAGCACCAAGATAGAGGCAAGCAGTAAACTAGTAAAAACGTGCACACTAACAACAGCATTAATTTGAACTACATTTATCCAAATTGAAGAGAGTCCTGAGCTGGGCTTGTTTCCTTAAATTATCTGAGGAAAAGGGGCTTTATTTAGCAAATTAATTTGTTTACTCTTTAAAAAAATTTTTATTTATTTTTTTAAATTGATTTTTAACAGAGAGGAAGGGAGAGAGATAGAGAGCTAGAAACGTGGATGAGAGAGAAACATTGGTCAGCTGCCTCTTGCACACCCCCTACCGGGGATGTGCCTGCAACCAATGTATATGCCCTTGACCGGAATCGAACCTGGGACCTTTCAGTCCGCAGACTGACGCTCTACCACTGAGCCAAACCGGCTGTGGCAGCAAATTAATTTGTTGAATGAGGTTTGGGAACATAGTCTTTTTCTACCTCACATAAGCCCTAATTGATGACATGGGACCACTGTCAGCTTATGCTTCTGAGATAAATATAGGGCACCCGAAACAGCTTGCAGTTCAGACCTGGCTCATGCTTTTGTGATCCAACATGATTTTGGAGAAGAAAAAACGGGAGGGGCAGTGAAGGAATGGGAGGAAATAAAGAGCAAAGCAGGAGTAAATCTTAATTCCTTATTTCAAAGGGATGTGTGGTGGCCCGGGTGGGTGTGGGGAGGGCGGTTTGGCAAACTCCATGAAGAATTAAAGAAGGAAAAACCAAACCAAACTAAACCAAACCAAACCAAAACCAAACAAACATATTATATAAAAAAAAAAAGAATGCAAGAAGGAAGGAGCCAGGTCGGAGAAAAGGCTCTCCCTCCTTCCTGACCCCGTTTCCTCCATGCAGGGCCGCCATCTGTGCAGGTAGCCAAAGCCACACCTTTCAACACCAGGGAGCCCGTGATGCTGGCTTGCTACGTGTGGGGCTTCTACCCGGCCAACGTGACCGTCACCTGGATGAAGAACGGGCAGCTTGTCCCCCCTCACGGCAGCGCCCATAAGATTGTCCAGCCCAATGGAGACTGGACCTACCAGACCGTCTCCCATTTAGCCACAGCGCCCTCTTTCGGGGACACCTACACCTGTGTGGTGGAACACTTTGGGACTCCTGAGCTCACCCTTCAGGACTGGAGTGAGTGCATGGTAGGGGATGGTGGGTGGAGGGGAGGTGGAAGTAGGGTTAAAGCAGAGAGCTATTGCATGTGGTGGTTGGGAGTGAACACCAATATTTCCGCAGAGGGAGTGGGATGTGGAGAGGTCCACGGTGTATGGGAGAGAGGGAGATGGAGAATGGGAAGTGGGTCTGGAGGGGCTAGGGAGGGCTTGTGACTGGAGGTGGGGCAATGCCGTAGTGATGGTGGTGTGGTTGATGTCATGTGCTTGTCTGAGGTGGGCGGGGAGCAGGGCTGCCCTGAAAAGAGGATGTAGATTTCAGAGCCAAAAATTGCGATGCAATATTCTAGGGTCCTTAGGCGTCCACTGTTCTGCTGTCGGGTCAGGAATGGGAATTGGGGGAGTAGAGGAGGCTGCAGAAGAAAGGGGGCTGTCTCCTGGCCCGGGGCTGTGCTGGGCTCGGGCTGCTCTATCCGGAGGGAAAGCTGTGGCTGGTGGGTGCCTGGGTGTGCATGCTGGGGGCTAAAGAACAAGGAACCAGTCATGATTGCTCAAACCCCGGGATTGGAGTTAGTGAAAGGAACTGGGAGAAGTTGCACACAGATGTGGGGATGCTGGGGAAAGAGAAGAGGAAGAAATGAGGAAGAGGAAGTGTGTAGAAAGGGCAGGGGAGCAGGGTGCCACACTGGCTGCTGGGAGCAGATGTCTCCCGGTGGGAAGTGTGTGTCTTGTTGGGCAGCCGAGAAGGGCATGAGGAGCAGAGTGGAACCCACAGGTTCACCTGAGCTCTCCTGGGCGTCTCCTGCACAGCCTGACTCCCAAGATCCCTCTGCTGGTGGAGGGTTCATAAACATGGGACAGGAATCAGGTGGGACAGGACCTAGAGTAGCATCAGCTCTAGGCTGTGAATGGGCTGGAGACAGGTTCTGGAAGAACACACGGGAAATCCGGATGTGGCCAGGAGACACGTGACTTGTGGAATAGAACCACTGGAAGTTAGGAAAGGTGGAAAGACATTTAAATAGGAAAAACTCAGAGCGAGTAAGGGAGCAGATGTTGTCACCATGGGTCACTGGGAAGGGGAGTGAGGAATCCTTTCTTCTTTGGTGAGGGCGCCCCTGGGGTGAAGGAAGAGAGGCCCCACCATATTTGAGAGGAGCTGGAAGCCAGGGCGCTAACTCTAGGGGTCCCCTAGGAATATTCTAGAAATAGTCATAGGCTGGGAGTTTTGAGGAGTGAGGTGGTGTGAGCTAGACCTTTGGGGTTGGGAAAAAGCCTCTTTGAATCTGCTAGGTGGAGGTTGATATAAATAAAGTTGCTCCGGGGATATAAATAAAGTTGCAGTAGAGATTGGTTCTAGTAAGCTTCTGTTTTTGTAGCACCTGGTCTGTCCCCGGAGCAGACAGTGAAGGTTTCTCTGTCTGTGGTGGTCCTGGTCCTGGGCCTCATCATCTTCTCCCTGGGTTTGCTCAGTTGGCGGAGAGCTGGTCCCACTGGTGGTGAGTGGCCTTCCTGAACTCCCAGTCCCCGCTCACCGCTGTCTATGATTGGGTCTCCCATGGCTACGACATTTGCTATGAATCATGCCAGATACTTTAATCAAAAACACTTCCCTCTAATCAGCTATTTTCCTCTCCTAGGCTATACTGTCCTCGCTGGGTCCACTTATCCAGAAGGTAACATCTGTGTTGGTGTGTTTGCCTCCGGGCCCTTTGGGAGGGGTGCAGTTTGAGGGGTCAGCGTTAGGTTCAGCTAGTGGTGCTTTCTGGAGGGGCAAGCTTCCACTGGATCAGGCCAAGAGTGTGAGTTAGCCACTACTCGGGATTAGGAGCTGCTTCCTGGCTGTGCCTACCTTCCTCTTCTACCCAGTGGAGTGTCTACAGCAGCGGTTCTCAACCTGTGGGTCGAGACCCCTTTGGGGGTTGGATGACCCTTTCACAGGGGTTGCCTAAGACCATCAGAAAACACAGATATTTATGTTACAATTCATAACAGTAGCAAAAGTACAGTTATGAAGTAGCATCGAGAATAATTTTATGGTTGGGGGTCACCACAACATGAGGAGCTGTCTTAAAGGAAGGTTGAGAACCACTGGTCCACAGGGAAGAGGCTGCGGGTGGCTCCGGGGTTTTCAGTGTCCCTGTGATAAGGGGTCTGGCATGATGGTCCTAGAGACAAAGGTTGGGGTCAGGTTGGTTTGAAGCCTGTTGTCTCCTTTCCATTTCTCCTGCAGGTCGGCACATTTCCTAAGAGGCGGGATCCTGCAGCTTCCACTCACACTCTTCGTGATGTCTGCACCCTCTCCTCAGACCTCTGATTTCCCTGGAATCCCATGGATTCTCCGTCCAATTCTTAGAGTTTCCCAGTCTCCTTCTCATGTAACCCTTAGCAACCTGGAGGAGCTCATTTCTGGGAATATTCTGTAAATAAGTGATTGCCCAAGGTGTGTTTCTGGGGTGAATATAACCTGGGGAAGGAGCCCAATGTTCCTCCTCGGGGCCCCGCTGAGACCCTCGGGCAGTGAGGCGCTGGTGACATCGCTGAGGAATAAATGCCGTGGAAGCATTGCTTGTCCCCGTCTTTTCCTGAGGCGCCGGGGAGGGCTATCGGCAGTGTTGGGGCAGGGGTTGATGCTCTCTTACTCAAGTATGCTCTCTTACTCAAGTGGAGGAGTTCTCCCATTTCTCCATCCCGAAAGACAGAATCTGGAGCAGTAATTGTAATTTATAAGAAGAAAGTGAGCTGTGGCAGGATAGGATGTTCTCATGGAGCAGGGGAAGGGGTGCACATCCATCTTGCTTCCTCAAGGATCCGATGAGGGTGAGATGAGCTTATCCTTGTAAGCTCAGTGTTTGGGGCCAGACTCTGTGCCAGGTGCTCCACATGCACCATTTCATTCCATTTCCATCACCACCCTGACAGACCCCATCACAACCCCGACATCCCCATCACAACCTGACAGACCCCATCACAACCCCAATCACAACCTGACAGACCCCATCACAACCCGACAGACCCCATCACAACCCGACATCCCCATCACAGCCCGACATCCTCATCACAGCCCGACATCCACATCACAGCCCGACATCCCCATCACAGCCCGACATCCCCATCACAACCCGACATCCCCATCACAGCCCGACATCCTCATCACAGCCCGACATCCACATCACAGCCCGACATCTTCATCACAGCCCGACATCCACATCACAGCCCGACATCCCCATCACAGCCTGACATCCCCATCACAGCCGACATCCCCATCACAGCCCGACATCCCCATCACAGCCCGACATCCCCATCACAACCCGACATCCCCATCACAGCCCGACATCCCCATCACAGCCCGACATCCCCATCACAACCCGACATCCCCATCACAGCCGACATCCCCATCACAGCCCGACATCCCCATCACAACCCGACATCCCCATCACAGCCCGACATCCTCATCACAGCCCGACATCCACATCACAGCCCGACATCTTCATCACAGCCGACATCCACATCACAGCCCGACATCCCCATCACAGCCCGACATCCCCATCACAACCGACATCCCCATCACAGCCCGACAGACCCCATCACAGCCCGACATCCCCATCACAGCCCGACATCCCCATCACAGCCCGACATCCCCATCACAACCCGACATCCCCATCACAACCTGACATCCCCATCACAACCGACATCCCCATCACAGCCCGACATCCTCATCACAGCCCGACATCCCCATCACAGCCGACATCCCCATCACAACCGACATCCCCATCACAACCTGACATCCCCATCACAACCGACATCCCCATCACAGCCCGACATCCCCATCACAGCCGACATCCCCATCACAGCCGACATCCCCATCACCACCGACATCCCCATCACAGCCCGACATCCCCATCACAGCCGACATCCCCATCACAGCCGACATCCCCATCACAACTGACATCCCCATCACAGCCGACATCCCCATCACAGCCGACATCCCCATCACAGCCGACATCCCCATCACAGCCGACATCCCCATCACAGCCGACATCCCCATCACAGCCCGACATCCCCATCACAGCCCGACATCCTCATCACAGCCCGACATCCCCATCACAGCCCGACATCCCCATCACAGCCCGACATCCCCATCACAGCCGACATCCCCATCACAGCCGACATCCCCATCACAGCCCGACATCCCCATCACAGCCGACATCCCCATCACAGCCCGACATCCCCATCACAGCCCGACATCCCCATCACAACCGACATCCCCATCACAGCCTGACATCCCCATCACAGCCCGACATCCCCATCACAGCCGACATCCCCATCACAGCCGACATCCCCATCACAGCCCGACATCCCCATCACAGCCCGACATCCCCATCACAACCCGACATCCCCATCACAGCCTGACATCCCCATCACAGCCCGACATCCCCATCACAGCCGACATCCCCATCACAACCGACATCCCCATCACAGCCGACATCCCCATCACAGCCCGACATCCCCATCACAGCCCGACATCCCCATCACAGCCGACATCCCCATCACAACCGACATCCCCATCACAGCCGACATCCCCATCACAGCCCGACATCCCCATCACAACCCGACATCCTCATCACAGCCCGACATCCCCATCACAGCCCGACATCCCCATCACAGCCGACATCCCCATCACAACCCGACATCCCCATCACAGCCCGACATCCCCATCACAGCCCGACATCCCCATCACAGCCCGACATCCCCATCACAGCCCGACATCCTCATCACAGCCCGACATCCCCATCACAGCCGACATCCCCATCACAGCCTGACATCCCCATCACAGCCCGACATCCCCATCACAGCCGACATCCCCATCACAGCCGACATCCCCATCACAACCAACATCCCCATCACAGCCGACATCCCCATCACAGCCCGACATCCCCATCACAGCCCGACATCCCCATCACAGCCCGACATCCCCATCACAGCCCGACATCCCCATCACAGCCCGACATCCTCATCACAGCCCGACATCCCCATCACAGCCGACATCCCCATCACAGCCCGACATCCCCATCACAGCCCGACATCCCCATCACAGCCCGACATCCCCATCACAGCCCGACATCCTCATCACAGCCCGACATCCCCATCACAGCCGACATCCCCATCACAGCCCGACATCCCCATCACAGCCCGACATCCTCATCACAGCCCGACATCCACATCACAACCCGACATCCCCATCACAGCCCGACATCCCCATCACAGCCCGACATCCCCATCACAGCCGACATCCCCATCACAACCCGACATCCCCATCACAACCTGACATCCCCATCACAACCCGACATCCCCATCACAACCGACATCCCCATCACAGCCTGACATCCCCATCACAGCCGACATCCCCATCACAGCCGACATCCCCATCACAGCCCGACATCCCCATCACAGCCCGACATCCCCATCACAGCCCGACATCCTCATCACAGCCCGACATCCCCATCACAGCCGACATCCCCATCACAACCGACAGACCCTCAGTGCGGACCCAGGGGCGGGGCTTAGCCTCAGCCCTGAGTTCTGGGAGTCACTTCTTCTGTGCCCTGTACCCCTCAAATCAATTAAATTGATTTGAGGAGGAGGAGGAGGAGGAGGAGAGAGAGAGGCATCGATCTGTTGTTCCACCCATCCCTGTGCTTATTGGCTGCTTCCTGTGTGTGCCCTGATGAGCGATGGAACCCACAACCCTGGCACATCCAGACAGAGCTCTGATCCCTGGAGCTCCCGGCCAGGACCAGGAGCAGATTCTTTAGAGCACATGTGTCAAACACAAGGCCCACGGGCCTTGCAATGTGGCCCGCACCGCGCTGTCATCACTGCACTCCGCTGTCAGTTTATGACATTGTCAGTTTATGACTGTTCAGTAAACCATTCGGCCCACGATTTAGGCTGGATTTTAGATTTTGGCCCCTTCTCTGATTGAGTTCGACACCCCTACTTTAGAGGATGGCTGTCTCCCTGAGCAAAGGAACTAGTCTGCTTTGTTCTGAGGCCCCTGGCACGGGGAGCCACTGCTCTTCAGAGCCAGCCTCTGTTCCCCCACCCAACCCAAGGGGCGCCCCTTTGGGGGCTGGTTTCAGACTGCGGAAGCCACATACTGTTTGTGCCCAGCGAAGGGCCCGCCTGCCGCACACAGAACGCTGCTGTGCAGCCCCGTCTGGGAGGAGAGCTGGGTGCTGGCCTTCAGCAGAGAAGGGAAGCCAGGAGCTCAGCCCGGCAGCGGACTGGCAGGAGAGCCGGGGCAGGAGGGCCGGGTGGGGAGTCTGAAGAGCTGGGGGCAGGAGATGTGGAGCCCTCCTGTGTGCGCTGTTCAGGGTTGGGGGTATGGACAGTGTCTGTGGGGCCGGGCCTGCCTGAGAGTGGGCAGAGCTCCATCCAATGAGACTCCATGTCCCAAGTCGTGCTCAGTGTTTGTTTAGTCAGTGGACCAGTGGCCTCCACCCCGTGTTTTCCCCTCGGACCCTGGGCTCAGGGCGTCTTGGGGAGGAGTTTGAGGAGGGCATGGGGAGGGGAGAGCTCGTGAATTCCAAATGGTTATTCTCTGAGCAGGACCATGGATTGGAAGAGAAGGGTTCAGGGTGTTAATCGCTAAATGTAGGCTCAGAAACTAATCCCAGACCCTGGGTCAGTTCTATGCTTTAAGTTTCTAGATTGTGTTCACTTCATCAGCCTGGGCAGCCCTCCACCACACTGCCCACACTTCCTTTCGTAACTTCTGCTCGAAGGCTTGTCAGGTTTCATTTTCATTTTTCCTCCCATTGTTCTCCATTCTGCTTGTTTGACAGGAAATTCCCTTTGAAATTCCAGTCTAGCCTGGGGTGGGCTTTGGTCGGGGCCAGGCCTGGCCGGTATGGAGAAGCTGTGCATCGGGCGGGCCTGGGCTGGTCACAGCAGGGGGAGGACAGACAGGGCCCCGGGCAGGAAGTGGGCCAGCTAGTTGGACAGCTTCCAGGCCTCTGGAGACGTCCGTGCTCTGACCGCGAGGGTTTTGTTTCATCCAGATGTGGAGCAGGGAGAAGTGCCCGCAGGTCTCCTGGCCCCGCACAGCCACTGCAGTGGGGAGAAAGGGAGGATCACAAGTCATACACAGGGGACTCCAGTGCCTGGGAGGGAGGTGGCCGAGGGATAACGGGCCAGCTCCAGGGCTGAAAGGATAGAGAGTGTGGAGCAGAACGGAACCCCAAAAGGCATGTGTGAGTGTGTGTGTGTGTGTGTGTGTGTGAGAGAGAGAGAGAGAGAGAGAGAGAGAGAGAGAGAGAGAGAGAAGAGAGAGAGAGAGAGAGAGAGAGAGAGAGAGAGAGAGAAAGTGTTGGGTTTTGGGTTATCTAGTCCAAGTGGTACAACAAAGGATTCTCTTTCTTCAATGTCTTGTGTAGTTTTTTTTTTGTTTTTGTTTTTTTTTTAATCCTCACCTGAAGATATTTTCCCACTGATTTTTAATATATTTTATTGATTTTTACAGAGAGGAAGGGAGAGAGATATAGAGAGCTAGAAACGTCGATGAGAGAGAAACATCAACCAGCTGCCTCTTGCACACCCCCCACTGGGATGTGCCACAACCAATGTACATGCCCTTGACCGGAATCGAACCTGGGACCTTTCAGTCCGCAGACCGACGCTCTACCACTGAGCCAAACAGTTTCGGCTTCCCACTGATTTTTAGAAAGAGTAGAAGAGACAGGAAAAAACGGATAGAAATATCAACAGAGAAACACTTCAATTGGTTGCTTTGAGCCTGCAACCAAGGTATGTGCCCTAGACCGGAATCAAACCCGGGACCCTTCAGTCCACAGGCTGACGCTCTATCCACTGAGCCAACCGGCTAGCGTGTCTTGTTTTAAAAGCTGAACTTGGAGCTGAAATTGACTTTGAAGGTCACACAGCCCTATTGGTCACCATCCAAGAACTGGCTCTGTGTCCCGGAGGGCGCCCACGCTGCAGGGAGAACTCAGCCCTCCGGGCAGTACCACCGCTTCCGGGAATGTGTTGGCTTCTAGTTGGAGGTTTTCTTTTACCATTAAAGACAATGGGAACGAAACCCAAATATACAGCGGGGTGTGTGCGTGTGCGTGCGTGCGTGCGTGCGTGCGTGTGTGTGTGTGTGTGTGTGTGTGATTCTCTCCTGAGTTCCAGGTCCTCTCTGTTTCCTGACTCATGCACACATTGGTGTGAAAGGAACAGACAAGACTTGTATTTAATCTCAATGTTTATTTAGGAAAATCATATTTCAATCATCTTGTCAAGTAATTCTGTGTGCAGAGTAAGATTAGGGAAATGAGATGACAGATGAGGGTGGAGTCTAACCCCTTCCCCATTTGGTTTCGCAGGGAGTGCCTGCCGTTCCCAAGAGCCCTCACAGCGCCTGAGGTAGGGCCCGGGTGACTCGTGCTTCCTGCCACCCTGGCCAGACCGTCCCCGGGGCTGCAGAGCGTGAAGAGGCCTCAGACCTATAGGAATCCTGCCCAGACAGGTGCTCGCAACCCCCCCCCCCCCCCCCCCGCCCAGTTTCATTCATATGAGGGTTCCGAGGGCCTCTGGGCAGCGAAGGAGCAGCAAGGCTTCCTCTGTGTCAGGGCCACAACGGCAGAGAGGGCTCACTCCAAGGAGGCTAGTCCACGGAGAGTCTGCTTACAAGGCAGTGTTTATAAAGAGCGAGTGCAGGATGGTGCAGGCACCTGGCTCGCAGCTGGGCTCCCCAAGGCCTGAAGAGACAGGGATGCGGTTATCAGCTCAGGAGGACAGTGAGCTCTAGCAGTCTCCACTTGCTGGCAGTTCTCCCAGTCAAGGGGCACAGCCAGCCCACGGTGACCTTCAGGGAGGGAGCCAAGGGCACAAAAACCCTGACCTCGCCCGCCTCCCTGGCTTTCGGGACGAGGCTGAAAGCAAGGAGCTCGGCCCTGTGCTGTCCTGCAGGCCGGCAGCGGGCCAGTGACCAGGCAGAGGAGTGAGGGTCGGGAAGGTCAGCTGGAGAGCCGTGGGCACGTGTGCAATATGAAGGAAGGCTGGTGAGTCTTCCTGGCTTGCAGATGGCTGCCTTCTGGTCCTCGCTTGGAGATCACGGAGTGGAGAGAGGGAATAGTTTGATCTCTTTATTGCTCTCTCTTTTTTAATCCTCACCAGAGGATATTTTTCCATTGTTTTTTAAGAGTGAGGGAGAGAGAGAAAGAGAGAGAGAGAGAAAGAGAGAGAGAGAGAGAGAGAGAGAGAGAAAGAGAGAGAGAGATGTGAGATTGATGTGAGAGAGACACAACTGTTTGCTTCTCACCTGCACCCTGACCAGGGCCAGGGATCCAGCCTGCAACCAAGGTATGTGCCCTTGACCAAGAAATAACCCCGAGATGTCTTGATATGAGGGCCAATGCTCTAACCACTGAACAAAACCAGCCAGGGCTCTTTCTCTTTTTATAAGGACACTAATCCTATCAGACTAGGGTCCTTCACTTATGACCTCATTTCACCCTAATTAAGGCCTTATCTCCAAATTCGTTAGGCGTTAGAGCTTCAATATATGAATTTTGGGCAGGGGGAAGGGGGACAAAATTCAGCCTCTAGTAATATGGGAGGGCTTTTGGGGGGTTATTTTATTTATTTTTTCTGTTTTTAATTTCTGTTTATTTTATTGTTCTTTTCTGTAGCTTACTTGAACTTTTTTTTTTTTTTTAATAATTTGGTTTTTATTTATCTACTATAGGCCTGATGCATGAAATTTATGCAAGGGGCTCAGCCCTCGAAGCTCTGGCTGCCCTGTGGCCCCCCGTGGCACCACCCCGCTTCCACTGGTCATTCCAGAAGATTGTTCCAGAAGTTGTTCCTCCATTCGGTCTAATTAGTATAGCAGCTCTTTATTATAAAGGACGGTGTTTTTGAGTATATCTTTTGTATAGCAACTTTAGTGGGTTGTTTTAGGTGTAACATTATATACACATAATTATCCCTGCCTACTGTGTCATCATTTACCAGTTTGAATGAAGTATGGAAACCTTACTTCTCTTTATTTCCCCTTTTCTTCCCTCATTTATCATATAACTCGTGGCCCAGTGCACAAATTCATGCACACTGAAAGGAAGTTAATTAGAAGAAATATTTTAATATCACTATTTTCCCTTTCTCGATAATAGAAGTGTCAACCAAATTCATGATCGACAATGACAGATGGAAACACACACACGTGCAATTGGTGCCAGTGAGAGCTTTATAGGTATGGCGCATGTGTGAGTCAACTTAGCCTTTTATAGATATAGAATAAACTTGCTTAATTGGACCTGCTTTCTGAGTAGCTAAAATGTTTCCAGCCCAGTAAAGCACCCCAACTTCTTTTACTGGCAATTGTTGGCAACACAGCAATAAATATGAACACAAAGCAGATTATTATTATAGATCACACAGGGACAACAAAAGGTAAAATATTTAACTGCAGCAGTGTTTAACTATATTCTGCGCAGTGAGAAAACCTAAAGTCATTTTCAAGGTCCACCATTTCTTACTTCTTTTCAGCCAGATCAAGTTTTTAAGCTTTATAAATCTCTGTTTTCTGGCTAATGAAAAGAAAATAGGATTCCACCGAGTCTCCTATCTATCTACTCCAGGACTTCTGTGAGGATCAAATGAGATGAGGCACAGGAAAACACTTCACAGACATCTGGTTAAAGTGTGAAATGTTTGCATCTGGCTATAAAGCAAGCTGTGTTCCTGGGCTGAAGGAACTGCAAGGAGGCTAGTTGCTAGGGAGAGGAAGCCAGGCATTGCTATCTGACATCATTACCCAGAGGGACACTTAGCATATTAGCCTTTGATATATATTGTCTTAACTATTTCCTCTGCATACATTTAGACCATGTCAGGCAGTATTATAATTTTTGCTTTAACAACTGAACATAACTTAGAAAACTAAGGATAATTTTTTTGTATTTACTTATATTTTTTGTTTATATTTTTCTTTCCTTTTTTTTTTTTTTGATGTTCCAAAGTTCCTATTTTGTCATTTTCATTCTGTTTAGTTACCTTCTTTCAGGTATTGTCATGCTGGACAGGAGTGGGACATCCCTCCCAACCCCATTTCCTCTGCCAGTAAAGTTTCTATATTCCAGAACAACCTAGGGGAAGGGACCTCATTACTGGTCTGAAGAAATGAAATTCTTGGCATCCAAATTGGTCTATTCAGACAGCACTGCAGGGAAAGTTGGCATGACTCTTGGAGCCTCAAGCAAGTGGAAGTCCAGGCTTCCAATTGGCTCTTTCTATGCGAGTGGGCGTGGGGCTAGTTATTTCTGTGGCGTTTGCCTGGCTTAGAGCAGTTCTTGTCTAAAAATTTTCTGTCTTGAAAGGCTACCTCTGTCCTGATCTTTTGGTTATTGCTACCAGGTGTGTGTGTGTGTGTGTGTGTGTGTGTGTGTGTGTGTGTCTAGGATACAGGAGTTCAAAGGAACACACAGGTAACTCACCATGTGTCATTCCTCACCTGGCCTCCTACAGGGTCTGCCTTCTTATCTCTCCTCTCAGAGTCCTCTTATGTTTGTTTTGTATGTAACGTCCAGGGTTCTTGGTTGTACTTAGAGGGAGGAATAAAAAAAAGTATGTTTATTTTATCTTTCCAGAAGCAGATGTTCTTGCTGTAGGTTTTTATGTATCAACTTTTCTAAATTAAGAGGTTTTCTATTTATTTCTAGTTTTCTAAAAGTTAAAAAATCAAACATCAATAGATGTTGACATTTTAAAAATAGTTTTAAATTTTGCATTGCTTTTTTTTAATTTGTATTTTTGTGTTTTCTCTCTTAATCTCTTAGCAATGGGGAGTTATATCGAGAACTTTTCATATGAAATATCTTGCTTTCCTGGAATAAACCCTGTTTGATCATCCTATAGTTACACATTTACTGTTGGTTTCACTTAGTTAATATTTTACTTGGGGAGCTGTGTTTACTTTAATAAAGCACGGGCACAAAACTTGTTTTTCTTGTATTTCTTTCTTTATTTTTGTAATAAAAATTCTTATAGATGATGTGCTCAGTAGATTCTTGTTCTTTATCTTCTTTTCTGGAACAACTATATATGTATCTTTTTAAAGGCCAACTTTAGTTTTCATTAGAACCCTTGTTGCTTTTAGTTCTCAGTGACCTCTATCCTCTTTATTAATTCCTTCCTTCCTTCTTTTGGGGGATTTGTTCTGTCCCCTTTAAACTAACTTTTAGTTTTATTTTATTTAGTTTTTGTTGATAAGTGTATTTAAAGGTAAAAAACTTTTCCTCTAAATTCTGTACTAAACTTATGTCCTAAATTTTGTTATCTAATGTTTTAATTTATATTCAGTTCCACATTTTAATATTCTTTAACATTTTTATTTTAACTCAAATGTTATTTATGAAAGCTTAACCTTCTTATTTTGCAATAATTCCAAACAGAGAGAAAGAAAGTTATAAGAATTCCTATGGTGCTTTGTCTAGATTCAACAACTTTGCTGTGTTGCTTTCTTTTCCTCTCTCCTGTGTCTGAGGCTTTTTCCTAATCATTGTAGAGTAAGTCGAGGACATCACGCCCCTTCACTGCTAAATACTTCGGTGAGTTTTTCAAGAAGAAGGATATTCTTTTATAGAAACACAGGGATGATAGCATCCAGGACATTTAACTTTGACATCATAGTGTTATCTACTCTACAGTACACATTCCAATCCCACTAGTTTTCTCAACAAAGATCCTTGTGGTTCCTCCACTCCCCCGACTTCCTGCCCTGCAATCCAGAATCATGCATTTCAGTAAATGGTCCTGTTTCTTTAGTCATTCTTAATCTGAGGAATTCTTTGGTTCTTATTTCCTAAGGCTTGATTAATAAGCTTGAGCTTAAACAATTTAATTGTTCTGTTCTTCAAGATCTCTGCTTATTTTCTGGTCTACCTACCATTTTTGAGAGAGGTTTGTTAAAATAAACTGCAACGAGAAAAAACCTACCTGTAGTTCTCTTAGCCATTGCTTTATAAATTGTGAAGTTGTATTATTGGTGTTAAATTATATTTGCGATAGCTGCATCTTCTTGCTAATCTTTTTCCTCCTTTTAATTTCAACCTTCATGTGTTTTTGTTTTAAGTGTACTTGTTGTAAATAACATGTTGTTTGATATTTTTATTTCCTCCATATGAGCCTCTGTCTTTTCAATGGTAATTGCTGATGCATTAAGACATATTTACAACTCATTTCATGTTTTGTATTTATTATATACTAGTAGCTCTACGCAGGAATCCATGTGCCCGTAGCTCTCTGTAGGGCCTGGCCACTCTGCACCCGCTGCCCAGAGGCTCTCCATGGTCCAGAGGCCCAAACTCCGCCGGCCGTGGAATGCTGGCCTCGTCGCTGTGGCAACAAAGCAAGCATTCTGCCAGGCCCCTCATGCTGCCCGCTCTCAGGACTGGGGACTCCAGCGGGGCTGAGAGGACTGGGCACAGCCATCTTGTGACTATGGGCACTGCCATTTTTGTGACAGAGTGATGGTTAATTTGCATATTACCCTTTTTATTAGATAGGATTGTTTTTTCTTGCTTTGTTTTTTGACTAATTGTTTTTTTTTTAATGCTGGATTAAAAGTTATGTACACTGATTATGTTTTTATGGTGATGGCTTTTAATTTAAGATATATGCTTATGTATGCTTACCTTTATTAATCTCTTAAAATATCTTAATATTTATATCTTGCTCACAAATTCTTTAGTACACTCATATGCCCTTTTGATTTCCTTTAAAAATGTTATTTATTTAAAAGTTTTATTCCAGCTTTATTGATGTATGTGTAACAAATAAATTCGTATGTATTTAAGTTGTTAATGTGATTTTGTACAATGTGATGAGTTAATAGACACACACATTGTGAAATTATTACCACAATCAGGTTAATTTAATGCACCCATCACCTGCCATCTTGATTTTTTTCCTTCTTTCACCCAAATGTCAATCCCCTCACCAAATGGATATTGTCTAAACTTTAAAATCTGGGCACACACACACACACACACACACACGCACCTACTTTTTTTTTTTTTTTTTTTTAATATGGTCCTGACTGTGTTGAAAAGCATCCTTATTACTATATTCCTTGCTGTAAACTCCTTGATTTGACTCTTCATATTTGAGTACTTCCTCCAAGGTTGTTTTCAGTATGAGTGCTTGTGTTCTGAGGCCGTGTTGTGCCATCGTGCACAGCAACTTAGACATCAAGTTCCAGGTTCAAGCTCATTTTTCTTCGCTACTATGAATCATTATCCTATTTTCCTCCAGAGCCCATCGGTGCCTTTGAAAGTCTGGTGTCAGTATGATGTTGCTCTGCTGTAGGCAATCTGCTCTTTCTTTCCGTGAGCTTTTTATTTGCATGTTTCTTTGTCTCATTATAACCCCCCCGGTGTGTGCATGAGTGTGTGCACGTGTGTGTGCATGTGCGTGTGTGTTTGCTCCTGTTTGGTACTCATTCAACCCTTTATTCTGCAGCCTTTCCTCCTTCTGTAACGTTGGTAAGTTCATTACTCATTGTCCCCTCAGATGTTTATTCTCTTTCCTCTCATGGAGACACCGCTGGCCGCCCAGATGTCAGCACTGCTCTCTCTGTCCTCCCCGTAGCTGAGTTCTTTCCTGTTTTCTGTGGATCTCTCATCTCACCTGCCCCCTCGCGACTCACCCTTCAGCTCCATCCATCTCGCCAGCTCTTCCACCCACAGTAGTTGTCGTTTCTACTGTTCTGTTCTAACTCCATCTCTTCATATTTATGTTACCCTTGTGCTTTATGTGGCTGACACCCTTCATCGTCTTGTTTCCTGTGTGCACCGTCTTGGTTCTGCATCACGTGCTGCACGAGGGAGCGGTGCCGCCTGCCTCCGTGTCTGCAGCGGTCCAGCCCTCGGGCCCGTGTGCGGTGCTCCGTGCAGCAGCGAGGTTGGGGGCGATGTGCAGCGGGAAAGAGACAATTGGCCCCTGAGGTGTGTGTTCTTCCAGGCCGGCCCTGTGAGAGCCTCAGAGGCACGTGGACCCCCGGTTTGCAACGACTCCGTGAGCCAGCTCGCAGGAAGGCGCGGCTGGGAGGAGGCAGCTCTGCACTGCAGTCCAGGCCCTGCGAGTCTCCAGTCACCGGACGTGAGCACCCAAAGCTCACACCTCGCTCCATCGGCGCTGCTCGGTGTGAAGGGGGATGGCCATGGGCCGCCGGAAAGGACGAGGGTGGGGCGTGGGAAGGTCTCCCTGCCCGCTTCCACCCGGGACGCAGACCTCTGCTCCCTGTACACACTCACTCACTCACACACTTACACACACACTGACACACATATTCACACACTCACACACACTCACACACACACTCACTCTCTCTCACACACACACACACAATCACACACACACACACACACACACACACACACACAGGAGCTCAGGGACAGGAAGGAGCTCAGGAGCGGGAGGTCAGGGGCAGGAGGTCAGGGACGGGAGGTCAGGGACAAGAGGTCAGGGATGGGAGGTCAGGGACGGGAGGTCAGGGGCGGGAGGTCAGGGGACGGGAGGTCAGGGACGGGAGGTCAGGGACGGGAGGTCAGGGACGGGAGGTCAGGGGTGGGAGCTCAGGGGTGGGAGCTCAGGGACAAGAGGTCAGGGACGGGAGGTCAGGGACGGGAGGTCAGGGACGGGAGGTCAGGGGCAGGAGGTCAGGGGCAGGAGGTCAGGGACAGGAGGTCAGGGACAGGAGGTCAGGGACGGGAGGTCAGGGACGGGAGGTCAGGGACCGGAGGTCAGGGACAGGAGGTCAGGGACGGGAGGTCAGGGGCGGGAGGTCAGGGGCAGGAGGTCAGGGGCAGGAGGTCAGGGACGGGAGGTCAGGGACGGGAGGTCAGGGGCGGGAGGTCAGGGACGGGAGGTCAGGGACGGGAGGTCAGGGGCGGGAGGTCAGGGACGGGAGGTCAGGGGCGGGAGGTCAGGGGCGGGAGGTCAGGGACAGGAGGTCAGGGACTGGAGGTCAGGGACGGAAGGTCAGGGGCGGGAGGTCAGGGACTGGAGGTCAGGGACGGGAGGTCAGGGACAGGAGGTCAGGGACAGGAGGTCAGGGACGGGAGGTCAGGGACGGGAGGTCAGGGGCGGGAGGTCAGGGACGGGAGGTCAGGGGCGGGAGGTCAGGGGCGGGAGGTCAGGGGCGTGGGGAGCAGAGGCCGGGGTGGGACAGTGAGACACAGTGTGCTGGGGACCTCCGGCCCGTACCCGAGCCCGTGCTGGGACCCGGGACCGGTTTACTCCGCAGAGCCCAGGAGGAACGTTCTGGAGGCCATGGCTGTTTGGGGGACAGTGGATGGGCTACATGACACCACAGGGGGCATAAGGCTGTGGTCCTTGGAATTCCTTTTCATCAGCCTGGCATTCTGCAGCCGTCCCAGCTGTGCCCTCCTGTCTGCACGGGGCCCTGCCCTCATCCTCTCCTCGCCGATCTTCACGGGTGGCAGTGGGCACTGGGCACTGGGCACACAGCAGATGCTGCTGGGTGGGTTGTGCTCTTTATGTCCGAAGCTAAGAAGGCAGAGGTTTTCCTCTTCATTGGCACCGTCCACGCTTCTCTCCCGGCAATGCCAGGAGCTGCTGTCACTGAAGTGCTAGCACCAGGCCCAGCCCAACTGGGAAGTGTGAACAGGTGTGCTGGTGGGCCTGGGGGCAACGCATACCCCCCCCCCCCCCAATACAGGAGAAACTTACTTAGAAAGTTTCAGAGGGAGAGAGGAGAGCCACTGGCTGTTCAGGCTCAGACTCTGGAGATGGTTGCAGGCACAGGAGCTTAGGCAGAGAAAGGCAGCTGGGGGAAGAGGGGGGGAGGGGGGGGGCCAGGCTGGGCGTGCTCCCGGGGCGGGGGGCCATGGGTGGTGAAAGAGGGACATCTGTAATAATCTCAGCAGTAAAGACTAAACAAAGCCAGCAGCCGTGGTAACGCGGTTTTCCCACGGGAAGAGGAACTCGTGTTTGCCCTGCCCGGCTGTTCCTCCGGAATGCACCGGGTTTGGGTGAATGTGGACGTCAGCTGTTTCACAAAGCCGCATTTTAGACTGGAAATGACCCGTTTGGTGAGCTGTGGCTGGCGGATGAGAGCGGTGGGCACTGGAGTTTGCGGGCCTGCCAGCAAGAAATGTGTGAAAACGCACCGGGGCTGGCCTCGGGTTCCCTGTGCGGCGTTTTTGGGAACCACGTGTGACCTGGGCTAGGAATTCGCACCACAGGCTTTGCAAGGTGCGGCCCTGTCACTGTGCCACTGTGACGCTGCGGCCTCAGGACGGCTCCCATCCACCCTGCGGCTGTCAGTTTCGCCCAGCAGGTCCCGGGAGGAGAGGCGGGGCAGCCAGGCTGTGGTGAGGACTCGGGGCGGCCGAGTTCAATGCTGCGGCCACAGGCTGCTCCTGCCTGTGCCCTCCACAAGCTCAGTGCCCTCGCCCGGGCTCCGGGGTACTGCCCATTACTGTCTCTTGGGTGTGCAAGTTCACCTGAACCCGAGACCTCAGCTGAGTTGTACAGAGTGGACATTGCGTGTGGTTTTTTTTTCCCCTGTAAAATAACTTTCGCTTTGTTGCTGAAATTCCATTGTAAATAAACAAATAGTAACTAGACTATTTAGTATTCTTTGACCAAAGTCTTAACATTCTGTCTCAGTATCCAGATTTCTCTATACAGCCCTCTATACAGGACGCTGGTTTGGCTCAGTGGATAGAGTGTCGGCCTGCGGACTCCAGGGTCCCAGGTTCGATTCCTGTCAAGGGCATGTACCTTGGCTGCGGGCACATCCCCAGTGGGGGTGTGCAGGAGGCAGCTGATCAATGTTTCTCTCTCATCGATGTTTCTATCTCTCTATCCCTCCCCTTCCTTTCTATAAAAAAATCAATAAAATATATTTAAAAACAAAACAAAACAACAAAAAACCAAATTTCTCTGTACAGAATTAGAACAGAAATGAAATCACAGTTAATAAGAAAGCATTACATTTGTGCAACACTTTGAATTTTCCTAAGTGCTTTCATGGACATTATTTAACCTAAACCTATTTTTCCTCTATCTTCTCTCCTTGAATTTATCTGGACTTCCATTATACCTACAAAAGATGCCTTGAAAATCCATTTCTCTGCCTCAACTGGTTTGGCTCAGTGGATAGAGTGTCAGCCTGCGACTGAAGGGTCCCGGTTTCGATTCCGGTCAAGGGCACATGCCTGGGTTGCGTGCTCGATCCCCAGTGTGGGGTGTGCAGGAGGCAACCAATCAATGATTCCCTCACATCATTGATGTTTCTCTCTCCCTCTCCCTTCCTCTCTGAAATGAATACAAATACATTTTTGAAAAATCCATTTCTCTAATTTGACCCCACTGTTGGACTCAGTACTCACGTATGCCATTCTTTAGAAGCAAAGGAGGTAAAATCGATGAAGTGACTCAAAGCAAGAGACCTTATAGGGCCTGAACGCTGACCGGACCCACATTTCTGGTTTGGACAGCCGAGTGAACACCGTTAATCCACGAGAGAAAGCATCGGGGAAGGGCGTTTGGGGTGGGACTTGGCCCTTTTATTAAAGGTCCTAGAGAGGCGAGTTCCCCTGTTTTCATGCTGGTGCTTTCGCTGACTCCAGCAGCCCCAGGTCCACACCTGCTGGGAAGACAGGAGAGCCAGAAGTGGCCCACCTATGGGCAAAGGAAGGGCAGCCGGCTACAGGGGATGGGCAGGAGGCCGGAGGTGCGGACCAAGCAACGGTTACCAAGGAAACATGACATGCCAGCTGGCGCCGGCCGGGCATCCGGGGCATCCCGACAGAGTCCGTGCCCAGCCCCAAGGGACCGGGACCACAGAGCTGGGCATGTGGTCCCTCCCACAGGAAGGGCTTGGACGTCGTCCGCGCTGCTCACATTGGCAGCAGGGATGCTGGGGCCATGACCGGCGATGGGCTCCTGGAGCTGCTCCTTTGGTTGCGTTCTCATGGCTGGTGGCAAGAGAGAAGGTGCTGTCAGGGGCAGCCAGCGTTAGGCTATTCTGGGTACTTAAAATGCTGACCTCCGGAGTCCCCTAGCCCTGCTGTGTCAGAATCCCCGGGTTGGAGCCTGGGCATATGCAGTTAAGCCCAATTCCTAGTAACTTTAGTACACCAAGGTTTAAGAAGCACAGGTAAGCAAGTTGGATGCATTAAGTTATTCTTATTAATGAAAAATTATACCAAATAATGAACTTGGGCAAGGGGAATTTCCTTGGTTTAAGGAAGCTGGTGATAACTTTATCAACTGTGTTTTTCTGTATATAAGATGCCCCCATGTATAAGAAGCTCCCCTTCCCCCCACTTTTTCCAACCTCAAATTAAGAAATCAATATTTTAAACATTTTGATTGTTTTCATATTCAGGCCTTCTTCTCTTTTGGCATCTTAAGGAGTTGTTCTTCCTGTTTTCTCCACTGCCTGATCATACACTCAATGGGAGGAGGTCCAAATGATCTCCCTGCAGCTCTATGTCCATGCTCTTTTGCATAGCTGATTACATTCAGTTTGAATTTTGCAGAGTAAGACAATCGCTTATGGGTATTTATCTTTTTATTTTTTGACACTTTATGGGCTCAGAACGTCCCTGTTGCATCTGCGCACTCTCCACCTCCACCTCCAATTACGGCATCAGCTGACGTCAGTAACAATAAGGGCTGTGATTGGAGGAAGCCTGTTTGACAAGGTGTGGGCAGCTACTCACCTGCTCTCTCCCTCCTCAGCTAACTTCCATGCATAAGACTTCCTTGGTTTTCATCTTTTTCTAATGATTTTAGAAAAAACGTAGTATCTTACACACAGTAAAATACGGTAATACTTCCCAGTTGCTCTGCTATCTCTCAGTATTTCCTCCTCTTCTTCTTCTTCTTCTTCTTCTTCTTCTTCTTCTTCTTCTTCAAAAATATATTCTATTGATTTATTATTGAGGAAGGGAGACGGATAGAGAGTTAGAAACATTGATGAGAGAGAAACATCGATCAGCTGCCTCTTGCATACTCCCCACTGGTTATGTGCCCGCAACCAAGGTACATGCCCTTGACTGGAATTGAACCTGGGACCCTTAAGTCCACAGGCCTACACTCTATCCACTAAGCCAAACTGATCAGGGCTCTCAGCATTACTTTTATATTTACTATGTTTTTATTGAGTTATAATTGACATGCAACATTATATTAGTTTCAGGTTACAACATAATGATTTGATATTTGGATATATTATGAAATAATCACCATAATAAGTCTAGTTAATATCTGTCCCCATAGATAGTTACAATTTTTTTTCTTGTGATAAGAACTTTAAAGTTTACTCTTAGCAACTTTCAAATATGCAATACAGTATTATTAACTATTGTTGCCATTTTGTACATTATGTCCTCACTAGAAGCCCGTGCACCAGTTGGGTCCCTCGGCCTGGCCTGTGGGATCGGGCCGAAACTGGCTCTCCAATATCTTCCAAGGGGTCCCAGATTGCAAGAGGGTGCAGGTGAGGCCGAGGGACCCACCAGCGCACCACCAGGACCAGGGAGGGACTGCAGGAGGCCTCCAGGGTGTGTCTGGCCTTCCTCACTCAGTCCCAATTGGCCAGACCCAGCAGCAAGCTAACCTAACAGTTGGAACTTCTACCCACTGGTAGTCAGTGAACATCATAGCGAGCTGTTGAGCAGCCTTAGCATATCATTAGTTTATTATGCTTTGATGGGTTGAACAGACAATTGGACGACCGACACTTAGCATATTAGGCTTTTATTATATAGGATGATTTACTCATTTTATAACTGGAATTTTGTACCTTTTACATTAACTATGCAAGTTTTAATTTTTTATTTTTCACAAAGTCTTCTATCTGCTGGCACCAAGAAAACATTTTTGTTTTCTCCTTTAGTTTTAACATTTAATTAAACATTTCTAAAACATCCTTGGTTTTAATGAAAATGTTCCCAAAACGTGTTAAAAGAGTGGCCAGGAGATGGATGGTCTGAAGGCTGAACTGCATATCAGTGGAGTGCAATAAATATTAACGTTTAAACACGTTCCTGTGGACAGCATAAGAGGGGAGACACCGCCATTCCCTGGAAGACAGAGGTCCAAGCACACATCCAACTGTGATGTCCAACCTTTTCCAAGAAAGGGTGAAGCTCCCAGCAGGTGTGGCTCAGTGGTGGAGCATCAGTCTATGAACCAGGAGGTCACAGTTTGATTCCCAGTCAGGACACATGCCTGGTGTGGGCTCCATCCCCAGTGTGGGGCATGCAGGAGGCAGCTGACTGATGGTTCCTTGTTCTCTCTCTCCTCACTCTGAAATCAATAAACATATATTTTAAAAAGGAAGAAGGGGTAAAGCCCTTGCTAAAGTCTAAATTTGTGTGTCCTCCTCATCAAATTCATATGTTGACACCTAATGCCTGAATTGACGTGTTGGAGGCGGGGCCTTTGGGGGAGACTAGGTCCTGCGGTGGAGCCCTCATGAATGGGGTTAGTGCTCTTAGGAATGAGACCACGCAGGGCGCCCCGATCTTGCCACTGAGCATGCTCTGGGGAGTCTGCAACCCACAGAGGGCTCTCAGACTGCCAGCCTCCAGGCCCCTGAGAAATAAACTTCTGATGTTTATGAGCCGCCAGGCCTCTGGCGTTTTGTTACAGCAGCTCAAAGGAAGCCAGTCAGTGCTCTCAGGAAAAGAAATGCGAGCACTTCTATGCATGTTTATTTACTTATGAATTATGCACATGACCAGTACTAGGATTTGGTTATACACACTATAATGCACACCGATAGAAAGTTTGAAAGCCGCCAAATGAGTAGAAATGGAAATGCCAGTATTTTCCCTCCTTACCCCCCCCCCCCCCCCCCCCCCTCTTCCAAAGGACCTCCTCGCTTTCCCTGCAGCGCGCACCCTCCCAGGGAGCACAGCGCCTCGGCCGGTCCCCAAGCTGCAGCGGAGAGAAATGAGAGCAGGCCGAGCCTGCCAGGACGGGTGGATGAACTGAATAAAATTCAGAAAACAAAATATATTCAATTCGTGGATCAAAAATAGGAAATATTTGCCTTGGGTGCCGTCCTAGGCTGTCAGAAGGGAGACAAACATCAGGGACAGCAGTGCAGGCGGAGGGGAGAGCATCACAAGGTGAAATGTAAACACGCCTCTGGCGACCGGTTCCCTGCCCTCGGGTGCCACCTACAGGCTACCGCCTGCCAGTGCTTTTACTTAAGGTCATCCAGTGAGTGTATTGTCTACTTTGTAAACAATTTGATATCTTAGTTTTTTTATACGTTCATTTATTTCTGTTTGGCAGTGATTCTTGCTACTGGACACATTTCTGTCTTGAATCAGACCTGAAATATGAATCACATTTTAAATAAGATTAGTTCAAACAAGCGTCTGTTCTGTTCTCGCAATGACTCTGCACTAGGACAGCATCCGGCTCGAGGTGAATATTCGGGAATGTATTCTGACGGTTGAAATATACTTGAGAAATCTCAGCATTTAAGGGACTCCGTGACAAATCAGTTAATAAAGTTAAAACCAATTAACATTCAACGGAATACCATTTTAGTGGGGAAAAAACAAACACCTTTACATAAATGGGCAGAATTGTCCTTTCAGCAAAGCGAAGGGGAGTGGGAGTTGGGTTTAACATGGATTTCACGTGGGAGACTCCGCAGGCTCATGCCTCCCGTCACAGCCGAGGAGAAGCTGGGCTTGGAGAAGCCGTGCAGCCCCGCCGCCCTGGAGTCGTTTTAACCGTAACAATGTTGTTGCGATGATTCTTCTCTGGAGGAGTCAGGACAGGTTCCGAGAGGCAGGCCCTCTCTGCTCCCTGGAAACTCCCCAAGCCGCGTCTCCCGCCCCTCCCCAGAGCCGGTGGTAGGAGCTGCGGGACTCTTCTCTGCCCGCCCAGACCTTAGGAGAAGCAGGGCAGCAGCATGTGGAATATTATAGCTGGGGTGTCCAGGGCCTAGAAAATGCCTACTTTTTCTTTATCCTTTTGAATTTCCAATTCCCCTTTCTTTCCACCACTTAGGAGCTATGTTTCGTTAGTCACAATGTCATTTATCCAAATTCAAACTAACAAATTTAATTTTAAAAGCAATTTAGTGTTTTTAGAAACAGGAATATCTACTTGTTACCAAAAATTGAAGCAGTATAGGGCAAGTATCAAGATAAGGGACTGATCACCTTGCATCTATCCACTGAGAAGCAACTATTATGAATTACTCTGATTATGTTAAGGGGTGGCAATTGGCCCAGCCATCTGCCTAAGCCTGGATATAAGGAAGGCAGGTGTACAAATAGATAAGAGTAAATGGGATGAAAGATTAATTTTCACTCAAAGTTATTATAGCATATTTGTGCCTTCACATTTATTCAGCATTGCATATGGGAAACACAGTGTTGAAATAAGTGGGGAATTAACCCTTCCATTGAGAGTGTATGCAAGCCCTGGCTGGTGTGGCTCAGTTGGTTGGAGTGTCCTGGGTTCCATTCCCTGTCCAGGCACATCCCCAGGTTGTGGTCCCCAGTCACGGCATGTACTGGAGGCAGCCAATCGATGTTTCTCCTCCTTTTTTCCTCTCTTTCTAGAATCAATGAAAAACATATCCTTGGGTGAAGATTAAAAATAAAGAGAGAGAGAGAGTATGCAAGTTCCTATGTCTCCTCATCTCTCCATCAGCACTTGGTGTTGTCAAGCTGTCTGATCACCCTCCCCCCACCCCCAAGCACACAGAGATAGCTAGCTTTCTTAGCACCAGTAACTGACACGCTAGCAGTTCTCCAAGTGTGGTCAGAGTATCCCCGGGAAAGAGAGAGCCCAGGGATCTCCTTAGAGGTCCCACACTAAGCTGTTATTTGCCCTTTTCACTTTCATTCCCATGACTGGACAGGAGAGTTCTCAAGGCTACAGTGACACGTGATCACATCATGGTTCTAACAACGAACAGACTGTGTGCTGTGTATTGTATTGCCTAGAATTTTCTAGGGCGGTGAATTTAGGGCATAAATCTGTACATTTTCAGCAGCTCACTCAGTTTGTTCTCATCGAGACTGAGACCTCAGGGGATGACACACTAACCACTGAGCAACATAGGCCAGGGTGAGAGAAGTTAATTTTAATCTAAGTTTATTTAACATTCTTAATCTGGGTAATTAATTTCATAAATTAAATTGTTTTGTGTATTTTGAGTTTAAAATGTTTCTGCTCTGATTTCACCCCATATCAAATAAAAAATGCAATCGTAGCATTTTAGTGCATATAAGGCCTTGCCCCCATTAAAACAAACAGATATTACTTTTTGAGCAGTTTTAGGTTCAGGAAAATTGAGTGGAACACAGAGTTCTTATATGCCCCTCACCCTCTTTCCTCAGCCACTAACATCCTGCATTCGTGTGGCATACCTGTTTCAGTCGATAAGCCAGTATCAACACATCACCGTTAACTAACTTCCATAGTTCACATTCGGCCCACTCTGTGCTGTACATCCATGGGTTTTAACAAATGTGCGATGATGTGTCTCCCTCATCGCAGCACACAGAGTTTGCCCTGCAAGTGCCCAGCTCCATCTGTTCATCCCTCCCCCCTTCTTTCCCTGGAACCCCTAGCATCCCCAATTATTTGACTGTCTCCTTAGCTTTGCCTTTTCCAGAATGTTCTATAGCTGGAATCATGCAGTAGGTAGCCTTTTCAGATGGCTTCTTTCACTTAGCAGTATGCATGTAAAGTTGCTTCATGTCTTTTCATGGCTTGATAGCTCATTTAAAAAATTGCTGAATATTCCATTGTATGAATGTGCCAGTTGGTTTATCTGTTTACCTGTCTAGAAAAATCTTGTTACTTACAAGTTTGGGCATCACCCATCTTTTAAAACTGAAATGCCAGGTCAAATGAGTGTCCTGAACTTCATTCACTTACCCCACAGAGCAGACCGGTGTTTGTTCCTTAAGTGAGTGTCTAAGAGTATGTAAACGGAGTCACGGCGGACAAATAACAGAGACACAGCTGGGTATTCAGTATGGCGAATGACGTGGAATCCTCCAGCTCCTCCGCTCACAGCGCCTGGGAAAGGTCGTGGTGGCGTGTTTCTCTGATGAAATCCTGATATCAACGGTAACGGTATTTTTCTGACATTAACCGAATGTGACCTCCTGAGGTCTCCAATGGCCTTCAGGGCCTGGCGTCTCCTGCCGGGCGGCTGCCCCTGAGCGTGCTTCTCCGCTCAGAGCTCTGCTGGCCTCTTGGTCACTCGCGGCCAGGGGACAGTGTGAGAGCAGCCAGGGAGGAGCTGGCATCTACAGCTTTTGTGTCGCCTTCTGCTGAGGATACTGTAAACATTTAAATTTGGTCAACAACACAACTAACATTTTCCCATGGGAATTCAAAGATACACTAATAATATTCATCCTATTGTCATCATAACTCACGACAATAAAAGTTTCTAAATGCGAGGGTGCTTTCACATTCCCCTACTATCACCGGAGGAATCAGGCTGATGTGTGCTGAGCAGCTGGGCAGCTGGGCAGCTGGAGGTGAGTGTTCAGGGGACTGACTCTTTGTTTCAGCTTAGAGGAAAACACACACAATAACCCCAAAACAAAACAGCGGAGTTTCCCTGCCCTGCACACGGACTCACCTGCTCTGCCCCATCCACAGCGGCCCTGGGCTCGTACAGTCCCCAAGAGCAGCAGCCTTCAAATGGAGGTTCTTGTACTTCTGAGGGTACCAGAACTTTCCAAGGTGTACATAGGCACTGAAAGATTTAAGGGAACCTAGACATTCAACACCCATGTGCACACATTTGAAAAAGTGATGTGCTTAACCAAATGCTTGTTGCTTTAAGCAGTTTTTGAAAGTGATATACTTATGACTGCATTTACAGCTCTCTCCCCACATCCCCTTTCACAATCACTCTCCCACTTTACAAAAGAAAGGCATACTGCTTAGCTGTCCTGAATAGTGACGGTGCTTTGACCTGAGAGTAAGATATTTGAGTACCAGAGAAGAGGACAATTTGAAACCTGTGTCCACAAAGCTCTGTTGGCCACAGCTTTGGGCTTTTCGCTGTCTTGCACAGACATTTCTGTTAAGGTCAGTGATCCCCAACCACTCAGCGCCCCAGGAAACATGGCAATGTGTTGGGGACAGGTTTGATTGTCACACTGAGGATGGGTGCTGCTGACATCTAGTGGACAAGAGTGGGAAATGCTGATAAACATCCTACATTGTATAGGGGAACTATGAATATTCAGTCCCAAATGGCAATAACCCTCCAGGTTGAAAACCTTGTGTTAAGGGTGACACATGGCTTAAGAAATGGGGGAGTTTTGGCCTAAGTGACAGTATTCTGGATTCAGATGAGTCCTCAGGGGAGAAGCTGGAATGTGAAAACTTTTCCTCTGAGGACCGCAAGGATCACTTTCCTGACACTTGCAGAGAATGAATGGCTCCCAGCACTGGCGAGAAACACCGACAGTGGTGGTTTTTATTTCACCAAAGTGACAAACTCACGGTGAAGCTCCAAACCCTGTCTGTTTCAGGATTAGATCACAACCTAATCACAAAAACCATGCGAAGGAATAAGACTTGCTGCAAAGCACTCTACACTCGCTGCAACTCATCTGCACTTCACTCCTCCTCCAGAACCTCAAGGCGGTGAAGGCAGAAACCTGCACACTTATTCCTGACAGAATTGCCACATTTAGGTTTTCTTGAACTTATTCAGACTCATAGGAGAAATATTTTCATTAACTTTAAAAATGTTACTGAATCATATGAATACCTTTTTCTACTTGGGTACAGGTCTATGATATACTATTACTTCTCTGCTCGTGTATTTAGTTTTAATTAGTACACACTAAATCCAGATTAATCTGAAGGAAATAACTCATGGATTCTGCTGTAAATAATATGCACAGCAATTAGTAATAGAATTTCTGCAAACTTACACTTATTGATGCTGTAACAGCTCCTCTACATTTTGCTGTTGATTTCCACGAAGTAGATTAAATTGTGCTCTTAAAAGCAGAAATCCGCCGGGACCGGTTTGGCTCAATGGATAGAGCGTCGGCTTGGGGACTGAGGGGCCCCGGGTTCGATTCCGGTCAAGGGCATGCACCTTGGTTGCAGGCATATCCCCAGTAGGGGGTGTGCAAGAGGCAGCTGATCGATGACTCTATCTCATTGATGTTTCTAACTCTCTATCTCTCTCTCTTCCACTCTGTACAAAAATCAATAAAATATATTTTTTTAAAAAGCAGAAATCCACTTATGCATGAATACAAAATAAAAGGTTCACAAACCCTTGAGGTCCAGGTTCAATTTATTTTGTTTTATTAATATTTGTTATTGATTTCAGAGAGGAAAGGAGAGGGAGAGAGAGATAGAAGTATCAATGATGAGAGAGAATTATTGATCGGCTGCTTTCTGCATATCCTACACTGGGGATTGAGCTGCAACCCGGTCATGTGCCCTAACTGGAAATTGAACTATAAACTTCAAGTTCAAAGGTCAATGCTCAACCACTGAACCATGCCAGCCTGGTCAGGTTTATTTATTTTGGATTAATTTCTCCCTCTTGGATGTTGACACATTATTCTACCTCTGTCAAATACACAATTATAAAATTAATCATTTTTTTTTACAGTGAAGTGAAATTATACACATACATTTAGTGTTAAGTTTCCATCTCTTTGTCATACTTTTCAAAGGCACTTCCAGATGACATTACAAAAATGGGGGAGATTAAAAATGGCAGTGGAATAAGTAGATGCTACACTGACATGCTCCCAGGACCAAACTGGAATAGAAACTAACCATCCTGAATAGTCAGCTTAAGACTAGCTGGAGAGAGCCCTGGTACCTAAGGATGGAAATTAGAGACTGCATAGAGACTGGTAGGTGTGAAAGGGCTGGCCAGGCCCCCACAGGCAGTAGCTAAAGTTCTGGAGAGATATCTCAGCTGTGGGGGGTTGCTACGGAGAACTCTGGGGTCTAAACCCCAAGCTGGGCCCCCAGCAGAGAGTGCCATGACTGAAAAGAGTGCCCACATAACATCTGGCTGTGAAAAGCATAGGGTTGCTGTCTGTCAGGGAGATATGGCTGGAAATGCAGGCACCTCTTAAAGGGCCAATGCACAAAATTTCATGTGCAGCCACTCACCTTGGGCTCCAGCAGAGGTAGGGAAGACTGGAGTGGTGTGAGCAGAAACCAGGGTTGGGGTCTCTGGGGTTATAGCTCAGAAGATATAAACCATGGTTTCCTGTGCTGAATCAATCCCTCATACTGCAGAGGACATCTTTCTCAGGCAGATGTTTGTTATCCAGGTGGATTTTGCTTGGGGGGGGGGGGGCAAGGCAGTTGCCCCATTGTATTGGATGAAAAACATCTTACCCCACCCTGTGGAGTTTCTGAGGCCCTTTAAGAGACCAAGAATAACAACTAGCTTCCAGGCAGAAGAAATTATATCACCCTGTTGAAAAAACTCTCACTCCACCTGTGGATGATTGCCTGAGTCTGCAGGTAATGGAGACTTTGAGTCTTTGCCTGATCTAATTAGTCAGAAACAGTGTTTGACACTGTCTTGCACTAGAGATTGGGAGGCATAGCAGATCTACCTAATACAATGACACAAACCCTGGTATCAGGCAGCTCCTGTCTGATACCAATTCCTGGCATCCAAAGAGGTCAAGGCCCTGGCAGAAGAACTTGGACCCAACAATTGGCAGAGTCAAGCAGGATCCTTGACTATGTGACCCATCTGCCTCACCTGAGATCATGTGGCCTCTGACCTGGCTGTGGTATCTGGTAGCAGCGGTCCTGATGTCTTGGACTCTCCTGGAGGATTGGGAGCCAGTCAAGGTAATGCCAGTGGCATTGGTAAAGGCAGTGCTGTCCCTGATGGACCAGATTCCCAAAGAGCAGTGGGAGGCAGCTGGCAAAAACGGAGAGAATTAGGAAAACAAATTCAAGCTTGGTCCGGCTATGCAGCCTGAGAGAGACTGAGCCTCTGGGAGCCAGGCTCCACCACACAGGCGATCAGGCACAGCAGTATGGCCACCTCTTTAGGAGCCCAAGGACTAGGAGCAGAAGCAGGCAGAGGACAGGAGGGAGGATAGGGTGGAGAGGAAGAGTGGAGGGGGGACGGAGGGCATGAGTGCGGGAGCCATCACCCTGGGTAACAAGTATTTTGCAATGCACATGAAAGATTTGATTCTCGCTGCAGATCCTCCGGTGGTGACCCCTTTCATGGAGTTACTAAGGCCATAGCCAACTTGGGGGATGTGGAAGTCAAGCAGTGAGAGACTTATGATTGTGAAGCCTAAGAATACATCCTGGAAATGGATGTGCTGAAAAGGTTAACGATTGTGACAACCCAAGGTGAATTTCACTTGTGGGTGCATGTGGTGAAGCCCATCACTATAGGGCACCTGCATCACACTGCTATACTATTGCCCAGCCCACAAAGTAGTCCAGGTGCAGCAGTGTTGCCTCCCATGGGGCCCTGGAGAGATTGGGCAAGCAATATTGAGGCCAGAGAAGGCAAGGAGCATCTGGTGCAGGTATAGTCCCTACGGTTCTCTGGTGTGGCCAGTGGAGGAGCCCGATGACACCTAGCAGATGACCATGGCTTGCAGAGAGCTCAGTGGAGTGACTTCTCCACTGCCCTCCGTGGTGTAGGCTGTAGCGGATCACACGGGTCACCTTGCACTGGCATTAGGGTGATGCCACCATATGGTAGTCTTGGCTGGTGCCTTCTCCATGGACATGACACTGGAGAGTCAAGAACAGTTTGCTTTTGTGTGGGAGGGTTGACAGTGGACTTTTGTCTTCCCTCAGGAATGTTTGCATGACCCTACCATTTGTCATGGTTTGGTGGCACATGATGTAGCTAGAGGGGGCAAACCTCCCAAGGTGACAATGTTCCATTGTATTGATGATGTTGTACTAACTTCTGCTGATTCTCTTGCAGATTTGAACTCAGCTGCCATTAGTACATGGCAGGCTTTGGATTCATGGGGATGGATGGTCAATGACTTCAGGTCCAGGGGCCTGGCCTCCTTGAAGCAATCATTGACAAAGTGCAGGCTTATCGCTGAACCACTGCGGGTGGAACAGTTGCACACCTATAATGGTCTTTTGGGATATTGGCGAACATTCATTCCCCACCTGGCACAATTGTGACGGCCACTGTATCAGTTGTCCTGGAAGGGGGTGACATGGGGCTGAACCCCCAAAATAAAGAAGGGTACCTCGCTGCCAAAAGGCAGTCACCCAAGTGGGTGGAGAAGAGTACCCATCAGATTTTGGTCCCAGTTATAGAAGGAAAACCTGAATAGGCCAGTAACACTGATGAAATAGAAGCAATAATAAAAAACAAACTTGCAGCAAAAAAAAGCCTGAGTCCAGTTGGCTTCACAGAGGAGTTTTATCAAACATTTAAAGGAGAACTAATACCTATACTCATCAAACCATTCCAAAAAGTCCAAGAGGAAGGAACACTTCCAAGCTCTTTTTATGAGGCCAGCATTATCCTAATTCCAAAACCAAAAAAAGACTCAACAAAGACAGAGAATTACAGGCCAATATAGCTGATAAACATAGGTGCTAAAATCATCAACAAAATATTAGCAAATCACGTCCAGCAATATATTAAAAAGACCACACACCATGACCAAGTGGAATTTATTCCAAGGATGGATGCAAGGCTGGTTTGATATTCACTGTGAAAGTGAAAGAACCTAATGTATATGTAAAAATACTTTTACAAACCAGGTGGTATCTAATTGTTTCAACAAAGTTGAAGAACTCAACCCTTAGTTATTAGATTATTAAAAATACTACCTGATAATAACTCGCTATGTGATTTTTGGCATATAACTAAGAAGGAATTTTAAAAATTGAGTGAAGTTGCTACCACAAAATTCTTTCCATTTCCAAACTTATTCTGTTCCCATCCTTATTTTTGTCAACAATATTCTTTAGTTCTTTCATGTAAAAATTAAAAAAAAGAAATAGAAATCATGTAGAACTAGTCTCATAATAAGAATAAGTAATTTTCATCAACACAAAGTTGAGAAAATAAAGTCCATATGTATCTTGGAAAGATATGCATTTTTAGTTAAATTTTACTTTTTATACTTTTATTTAGCAAAATCTGTACTATTTAAGTTCTATTGGTCCAGCTGTGTATTTCTAAATAATTGTAATATTATCTTAACCCATAGAACTTTGTAAACACATAGAATAGGAAATAAATTCATTATAAGAACATAGTTTGTTATAAGGAAACATAATTCTTGGATCAAGGTTTCCAAGAACAAAATATATTATATTAGGATGTAGCCAGGGTTGAGAACTAAAATAAATAAATAAATAAATAAATAAATAAATAAATAAATAAATACATAAATAAAAATAAATTAAAAAATAATTTAAAAAATCTTTTCTAGCTGTTAAGGAAGTTGCTTGTGAATTTTAAAATTTAATTATGGCCCAGCCAGAGTGGTTCAGTGGTTGAGCATCGAACCAATATGGTCAGGACATATGCCCAGGTTTTGGGCTCGATCCTCAGTGGAGTGAATGCAGGAGGCAGCTGATCAATGATGTTTCTCATTGATGTTTCTATCTTTTTATCCATGTCCCTTTCTCTCTAAAAATCAATACAAACATTAAAAAATAAAATGTATAAGCATATTTTTATTAAAAATATTTTTTATTGATTTCAAGAGAGGAAGGAGATATAGAAACATCAATGATGAGAGAGAATCATTGATCGGCTGCCTCCTACATGCTTCCCACTGGAGATAGAGCCCACATCCCAGGCATGTGCCCTTGACCAGAATCAAACCCTGGAAGTTTCAGTCCGCAGGCTGATGTTCTACCCAAATCAGCTAGGGCTGTATAAGCATCTTTAAAAAAAATTATGGCCAACTCGCTCAGTAGTTAGAACATTGGCCCACACATTGAAGGGTCATGGGTTCCATTCCTGGTCAAGGGGATGTATCTGGGTTGTGGGTTCGATCCTCTGCCTCAGTTATTGATTTATGTGGGAGGCAACCAATCAATGTGTCTCTCTCACATTGATGTTTCTTTCTTTCTCTCTCTCTCTTCCCCTCCCTCCCTTCTACTCTCGCTCTAAAACAAACAAACAAAAAACAATGGAAAAAATGTCCTCAGATTAGGATTAACAACAAAAAAATTATGGGTGTCAAAAATTATGGTATTTAGATTCTATTGAACATGTGACAGAGTGATTGAAAGTTTTATTAACACATGTTAACTGTTAATGTACACCATGTGCTGGGAATTACAGTCCTTGCAACTCCTGGAATCCATGCTGAGAATTTCAGGTCAACTTAAGCCTGCGGGAGGCAGGGTGTTGTCTTTCACAATTCTCTTACGAGAGACAAGAAGGGAGACTGCTGAAAGAGTCCTTCCTTTCCTGTTGCCTGGCAGGAACATGGACATACAACTGGAGAAGAGACACACGTGTCAGCAGAGACACCAGTGTTGGCTCTGGAGGGCCTACCCCACAGCCCAAGTCACCAAACCCCAAAGCTCCCTACAGCTCTGAAGGTTGTTCTTTAATTTTCAGCAATTCTTCCCAAATGTAAGGGAAGGGAATCAATGCTTCCTTTCCCTTACATTGGAATCCCTCCCTGAATTTACTCGAAGAGGATAATTTTACCTTCTTCTGTCACCTGTGGAGAGACAACGACCCCTGTGAGGCCAGGGCAGGATTCCTTCAGTAAAACATTACTCTTATACTTAAAGGTGCATGAACACTTTATAGCCAGACCAGGTAGGATCTGGACAGGAGGAGGGAAAAGAGGCAGAAGGGCCTGGCATTAGACATCTGCACTCTAAATATATTTTTATTGATTTCAGAGAGAAAGGGAGAGGGAGAGATAGGAACATCCATGATTACAGAGAATCATTGATTGGCTGCCTCCTGTATATCCCCCCTACCCTACCCATCCCCAGGGATCAACCCGCAACCTGGGCATATGCCCTTGACTGGAAATGAACCTGGGACCTCTCAGTCTGCAGGCCGACGCTCTATCCACTGAGCAAAACCAGCTAGGGCTAGACAACTGCCCTCCTAGAAGTCTGTCCTGGAGCAGTGGCTTTGTGCCAATGGACCCTGCATCTGGGGACACCATGTTCCTTTGACTCCAGATTTGCCCCTCACATAGGCCTGGGGTAGACACCCCTTTGACTAAGCCACATGTGTCAAACACAAGGCCCGTGGGCCAAATCCAGCCCGCCAGGCCTTGCAATGTGGCCCGCACCGCGCTGTCATCACTGCACTCCGCTGTCAGTTTATGACATTGTCAGTTTATGACTGTTCAGTAAACCATTCCGCCCGCGATTTAGGCTGGATTTTAGATTTTGGCCCCTTCTCTGATTGAGCTCGACACCCCTAGACTAAGCAGTCACACGGTCGTGTAGCCCCATTCACACACATGTACGCTCACCCGGAGTTTTTCTGTTTGTTTGTTCTTAATCAAGCCTGGGACCTGGTTTTCTTCCATTAAGTCACGGGAGGACAATTTGGGAAATGCAGGAAGAGAGCTCCTGGAGCGACCTCTTGGCGATCAGGGAGCCATTTCTCAGGTGCCAGGTGCCCTCTGGTCACTCTCCAGGCTGCCGGCTCAGGCCGCGCCCCCGGGAATGCACACCGGGCACCCGGAGCTCAGCCCCAGGGCAGGCCATTTCACCGCTTCACTGACCACCAGGCTGTCCGGGCTCGCGCCTCACCTCCTCCAACGCAAGCAGGTACTCCTGGACTCTTCTTGGCCACACCTTCTGCCTATCCGGCTGAGCCCCTGCCGGCCATACCCCCTCCATCCTCAGTAGCGCCCAGTGAGCCCCACCTCGGCCCCGCGTTGGAGCGGTGGGGGTTGTGCCCCTCACCTACGTGGAGGGGGAAGCACGAGTGGAGCTGAAAGGCCTGTGCCCTCACTCCCATTCCACTCCGGTTTTTCCTCTTCATTATCCAAACTCGGCTCAGACAACCAGAGCACCAGGGAAGGGAGGACCACCAGTTGCGTCCGCGAAGACTGTGAGGGAGGAAGGTGGCTTTGGGGAGGGGAGGGGAGGCGGCTATGATTTCTGCTTAAGGCCCCTGCATGCCGCCTGATTTCCTGGTCTGAGGAGGTGCCCTTCACTCTGCACCCCAACCCCACCGCGGCGGAGGGCCGCGCAGGTGGCCCGGAGGGTGGTGTCTGCACAGAAGGCGGCTGTGGCCCGGACGGAGGCCCCCGGGTTAAGGGAAGGGGTTTATGCCGGACAAACGCGGCGAGAATGGAAGGGGTCAGTGAACCGCCCCCAGGACCCGGGCCTTTAATGACCCCCGAACAGGGCCCCCCGCACCCTCCACAAGTAGAAGCCCCAGAGGTCTGGGCAGACCCCCTCCTCCACCTCACTGGGCCCCGGGGGGGGGGGGGGGGGAACCAGAGGGCTCAGGGCCGATTCCTCTCCTGCGCGCCGGGCGGTCCCGGGCACAGCGGCGCCCCTGCGCTCCCCGTGTCTGCGCCTCCGGGGCTCGCCCTCCGCAGGCGCCTCCCCGGGAGCCGGGCCGCAGGGTCCTCTTCTGCCGGGTCCCCAGGCCGGTGCGGACGTTCGGTGAGGCCTTCGCAGGAGCAGGTCCCTCACCGCGGGCTGGAGCGTCCGAAAGCCGGCGCCCCAGGGGCCCGGGGAGCGGGGAGCAGGGAGCGTGGACCGGCCTCCAGGGGCGCACCGCTCCCCCACCCAGCGCCCCGCCCAGCTCAGCCCCAGGCTACGATTGGCTCGGCTGGACCCCACTCAGAGCTCGGCGCGGTGTGGGCGGGGGAACGCCATGGGACTCTCCAGCCTAACCCGGGTGGGTCCTTCTCCGCGCTCGGTGCCCCCGGGGTGGGGTGGCTCCCCAAGTCCCTCGGGCGCCGCCCCAGGTTCTCCCCTTTCTCCCCCCCTCCCCCCCCCTCTCGTCCGCGCCAGGGCTGCCCCCTGTCCCCGCCTCGCCCCTCCAGACTCAGCCTCCATCCCACCTGGGCTCTGGGCCGGCTGCCTCGGGACTTCCCGCCCCTCAGAGGCCCAGGAGGATTATCCGCTGGCAGCGTGAGGGCCGCGGGAGGAAGCGGGGCAACGGGGGCGGGGGGGGGGGGGGGGGGAGGGGAGCAGTTTCCTCCCCAGGGTAGTGGCCGCTCCCCGCCCCGTGGCTGTGAAAATCCCAGGGGATTTCTGGCCTCGTGACTGGGTTCTGCTGAGGCCACAGCGTGAAACAGGAACTTGGCATCAAGTCCACTCCAACCTACGTGATAATTCAGCATCTTGGCCAGCCCTGGAATCTGTCCCCAAACAGAATAGCCTGAAAGTACAGGTACTGTGGGTGTGAAAATGTGGGATCATAGGAATTCCAGCACTGGTTGTGCTCCTAAGTCCACTTCCAAATCTCACCCACGACCTGAAAGGCTATATACATACATTTTATTAGTGGAATATATTTATTTAGCTAAAATGGATTTTATCTACAAAATAGTGGCTAGGTGCATGAAATTTGTGCTCAGCCCAGCCTGCACCCTCTCCAATCAGGGACCTCTGTGGGATCAAGCCTAAACTGGCAGTTGGACATCCCTCTCACAATCTGGGACTGCTGGCTCCGAACAGCTCACCTGTCTGCCTGCCTGCCTGATTGTCCCTAACTGCCTATGCCTGTCTGCCTGATTGCCCCTTACCCCTCTGCCTGCCTGATCACCCCTAATCTCTTTGCTTGCCTGCCTGATCTTGCCCCCATCTGCCCTCTCCTGCAGGCTTGGTTGCCCCCAACTGCCCACCCCTGCCGACCTGATCACTCCTAACTGCCTCTGCCTGCATGAACACCCCTAATTGCCCTCCCCTGCAGGTCTGATCTCTCCCCCAACTGCTCGCCTCTGCTGGCCAATTTGATTCTGATTGGTTGGTTTCTATGCCAGTCAGCATAAAAAACTTTGCCTCTTAGGCAGCCATTGGCTCCTCACAGTTGACCCGGATTTGGTTCTGATTGGTCGGTTTCTATGCCAGTCAGTGTCAAAAGCTTTGCCTCCTAGGGAGCCATTGGCTTCTCACAGTTGACCCGGATTTGGTTCTAATTGGTCAGTTTATATGCCAGTCAGCATCTCTGGGCCTATCAACAGTGCCTGATCAGAAAGGTGGGGCTGATCAGCAGACCCGGTGGAGGCCTGGAGAGAAATGGAGGCATGGCTGCTGGCCAGTCTGCTGCTCAGGCCTAGAGAGAAAGAGGGAGGCAAGTGCTGATCATCAGCTGCCAAAGAGGCTATGGATTAGACCCTGCTTATCTTTTTAGGCCTCTCTCCAGACCTTATTCGCAGCCCCCTTAGCAGTCAGTGCTGGGTCACCACGCCTGCAGGACTAACTTTCAGTTGGTCGAGCCTCTGGTTGTTGTGGATGTGACGGACCCAGGGTTTTTATATATTAGCATCTATAATATACACTATAGTAATATATAAAGAGTCTATAACAAATATTTTTTATGTACATAATGGAATGGAATAGAAAAAAATAGAATGAAAAATACCAGCCTGCATCATAGATAGTGAGTGTCAATATAGTTTCATTATTTATATATTAGAGGCTCAATGCACGAAATTTGTGCAGGGGTATGGGGGCTCCCTCAGCCCACTCTGCACCTCTTGCAATCCGGGACCCCTCTAGGGATGTCTGACTGCTGGTTTAAGCCTGATCCTGAATCGGGCCTAAACTGGCAGTTGGACATCCCTCTCATAATTCAGTACCACTGGCTCCTAACCACTCGCCTGCCTGCCTGACTACCTCTAACTACCTCTGCCTGCCTGCCTGGCCACCCTAACTCCTCGCCTGCCTGATTACCCCTAACCACTCTCCTGCCTGCCTGATTGCCCCTACCTGCTTGCCTGTCTGCCTGATCGCCCATAACCGCTTGCCTGATCACCTCTAACTGCTCGCCTGCATGCTTGATCGCCCCTAACCACCTCTGCCTTGGCCCCTGATGCTGCAGCTTTGTCAGAGGACATCTGAATGACGTCCAGAAAGTTGTTCAGCTGTCCAGTCTAATTAACATATTATGCTTTCATTATCATAGATAAAATCTGAAAAATACTGATTCCTCTCCCTGAACTGAGCTCTCAACCCCTGGCCTTCTCCTCTGATCCCCTCCACCCCCTTGACTCATCTGTAAGGAAAGGAGATGATGGGTGATGGAAACAAGCTTTGCTCTTTCTTTCTGAAAATAACCGCTGGTTGATTAACTCATTTTCAGTTGCATTGAATCCTGTATTCCAATCATCATCTATAGAAAGAATTGAATTGATTGGTGAAGGTCTCCCCACATTGCTACTCCAGCAAGTTGTACATACACTTGAAGAAGTAATTCTAATCTCACATAAGTTCTAGAGAAAATAGAGGATATATCCCCTAGTCACTTATGAGGCTAGTAGTATAGCCTTTAAACTACAGTGACAAAGACACTACAAGAAAGAAAAATTATGTCAGTCATCTCATGAATATAAATACCAGAGTCCTAACTAGCACACAGGCCACATGGCTCTCTGACAGGAGGATAAGTCTCCCACTCTAACACAAAAAGAATCATTAACCTCCTGGGGAAGCTGAAGATTATACAGGAGCACTTTCCTTCCAAGAAAAAGCAGGGATAAAACACATACTGGGTTGGCAAACATAAGTTTACTGTTTTGAGTATGTGAAACAGTTTATTCTTGCATTATTATTTACTAAAGGTCTGGTGCATGAAATCATGCACTGGTGGGGTACCAAGGCCTGGCTAGAGATCAGGACCAATCGATGCAATCTTGCCTAGTCCCAGTTGGGGCTGGGCTGATCAGGCCCTACTGGCTAGAGCACATGTGTCAAACACAAGGCCCGTGGGCCAAATCCAGCCCGCCAGGCCTTGCAATGTGGCCCGCACTGCGCTGTCATCACTGCACTCCGCTGTCAGTTTATGACATTGTCAGTTTATGACTGTTCAGTAAACCATTCGGCCCGCGATTTAGGCTGGATTTTAGATTTTGGCCCCTTCTCTGATTGAGTTCGACACCCCTAGGCTAGAGGATGGACAGAGGGAGGGAACACGGAGGTTGGCCAGCTGGCTTTGGGAGGGACTATGGGAGTTTGACTTGCCATGGGGAGGGACTATGGGAGGTTGGTCGGGTGCAGGAGGTTGGCTGTGGGAGTGCACAAACTACCAGGGGATAGCTCCTGTGTTGAGCTTCTGTTCCCTGGTGGTCAGTGTGTGTCATAGCAACCAGTCAACTGATCATTCCAGTCATTTGCTTAGGCTTTCATTTGTTATTATTTATTTTTTTATTTTTACTTTTTAAATAAATCTTTATTGTTCATATTATTACAAATGTTTCTCATTTTTTCCCCCTCCACCAGGTTCCCACCCCACTCCACCCTCTGCCTTTTCCCTACCCTCATTGTACTCACAGTTTATGTTCAGTCTTTTCCCACACCCCCACTCCTCTTTTCCCTGAGAATCATCAGTCCACTCCCCTTCCATACCTCTAATTCTATTATATTCAACAGTTAATATTGTTCATCAGGCTTTTTAATTCCCTTGGTTTTTAGATTCACTTGTTGATAGTTACATATTTGTTGTCATAATTTTTTTTAAATATATATTTTATTGATTTTTTCAGAGAGGAAGGGAGAGAGATAGAGAGCTAGAAATGTCGATGAGAGAGAAACATCGATCAGCTGCCTCTTGCACACCCCCTACCAGGAATGTGCCCACAACCAATGTACATGCCCTTGACCGGAATCGAACCTGGACCTTTCAGTCCGCAGACCGACGCTCTACCACTGAGCCAAACTGGCTTCGGCTGTTGTCATAATTTTAATCTTTATTTTCTTCCTCTTTCTAAAGAACCCCCTAAAGGAATTCATCACCGCCAAATCAGAATTAATTCTGGTTTGGCGGTGATGAATTCCTTTAGCTTTTTTTTTTTTTTTAATTGGTTAAGCTCTTTATCTGGCCTTCGATTCTGAGTGATAGCTTTGCTGGGTAGAGTATTTTTAGCTATAGGTTCTTGTTATTCATCACCTTGAATATTTCTTGCCATTCCCATCTGGCCTGCATGGTTTCTGTTGATAAATCAGCTGACAATCGTATGGGTGCTCCTTTATAGATAACCACCTGCTTTTCTCTTGCTGCTTTTAATATTCTCTCTTTGTTTTTTGCTCTTGGTATTTTAATTATGATGTGTCTTGGTGTGGTCCTCTTTGGGTTCCTTTTGTTTGGGGTTCTGTGCGCTTCCTGGACTTGTAAGTCTATTTCTTTCACCGGGTGGGGGAAGTTTTCTGTCACTATTTCTTTCAATATGTTTTTGGTATCTTGCTCTCTCTCATCTTCTGGAACCCCCATAATTCTGATGTTGGTTCGCTTGAAGTTGTCCCAGAGATTTCTTAAATTATCTTCAACTTTCTGGATTCTCTTGTCTTCTTGCTTCTGCAGAGGAGTGTCCTCTGGCTCTTTGTGTTCTAAATCTTTGACTTGATTCTTGTGATCTTCCATTCTGTTTTTAGGACTTTGTATAATATTTTTTTTTTCAGACAATGTATTCTTTATTTCCAGTTGTTCCCTTTTCATATCCTCATAGGTCTCGTTTATTTTATCAGCCTTTTCTAGGAAATTCTTGAAAAACCTTATAACCATGGTTTTGAACTCTATATCCAGTTGCTTTTTGTTCTCCATTTCTTTCATTTGTGATCTGTTTCATTTTCTCAGCATTTTTGCTGCTTCCCTGAGTTGGTAGGGTGGCTTTGTGTGTTAAGGTGTCCTATATGGTTCAGTGGGTCAGCCTCCCAGTTATCTGAGGTAGACATTCTTGGTGCACCCCTTTGTGGACTGTGTGTACAGCCTTTTGTAGTTAAGTCTTAATTGTTGTTGGTATCACTGGGAGGAACCAACCTCCAGGCCAATTGGCTGTGAGGATCAGCTGTGTCTACGCCGGGAGACAGCCTTATTCAAAAGCCTCTGAGCTCAGCTTGGATGGGGCAGAGTTTCAGGGTGGAGCTTACAGCCTTGGCTTCCTGTCAGCCCTGCCCTATGAGGTTCCTGAGTCTCAGTGTTCCTCAGCGTCCTTTTGTACTTGCTGCTTTGGTACTCACTGTAAGCACCTCTGAGAGAAAGGTGCCCTCGAGTTTCGCCCACTACCAGTCTAGTCTCTCCTCCAATGAGCCCGGAACTGGGGTTCAGTGCAGTTGGAAGTGGGGTTCAGTGCAGTCCAGAGCTTTGTCTCCTTCCCGCTAGGGCGATCTAGCGGCACAGTCAACTGTCCATCCTCTGCGCACAATGTGCGCGACTCTGGGGCTCTGCTTTCTGCCGCTCCCCTGAGTTTCCGCCTTATAGCTTAGAATCCCTCTGTATGAGTCTGGGTCCCCAGGGTCTCGCCCAGAACTGGGGTTCAGTGCAGTCAGAACTGGGGCACAGCACAGTCTGGAGCTTTTATCTCCTTCCCACTAGGGAAAACCAGCCAGGCAATTGGCTGCTCCTCCTCTCCGGCTCCATCCTCTCCCCACGTGTGCACTGTGTCTCCGTACCTTAGGCTTTTACAGCTCCTCTGATTTTCCTTCTGGTTTTCTCTTTCCTTCTAGTTGTAGAATTTCCAGTCAGTCAACTTTCCTGTAGTTCTAGATGATGTCCACTTTATATTTTAGTTGTATTTTTTGAAATGTTGTGTGAGGCTGCAGTTAGGCGTTTACCTATGCCGCCATCTTGGTTTCTCTGCTTAGGCTTTTATATATATATCATCCTATATAATAAAGAGGTAATATGAAAATTGACCATCACATCCTCACAAGATGGCTGCCTCGACCAGGCTGGCAAGGGGGTTAGTGGGAAACAACCAAATGACTGAACAAGCAGGCTGTGTGGGGCAACCAGGCTGGCAGGGTGGGGGGCTGTTAGGGGTGACCAGGCTGGCAGGGGGACAGTTGGGGGCAACCAGGCCAGCAGGGGAGGTAGTTGGGGGCAACCAAGCTGGTGGGGAGGCAGTTTGGGGTGACCAGGCCAGCAGGGGGGGCAGTAAGAGACAACCAGGCCAGTGGGGAGGCAGTTAGGGGTGACCAGGCTGGAGAGGGGTGCAGTTGAGGGCGACCAGGCCAGCAGGGGGTGCGTTTGATGGCAATTAGGCCAGCAGGGGGAGGGGTCAGGGGGGGGAAGTGAGGGGTGACTAGGCCAGCGGGGGGGGGGGGGGGGAGGAGCCGTTGGGGGCAACCAGGCTGGTGGGTGGGGGCAATTAGGGTGACTAGGATGGCAGAGGGGGCAGTTGGGGGCAACCAAGCTGGCAGGCAGGTAGGCAGGTGAGAAATTAGGAGCCAGTGGTCCAGGATTATGAGAGGGATGTCTGACTGCTGGTTTAGGCCTGATCCCAGGCCTAAACCAGAAGTTGGACATCCCCCAAGGGGTGCCGGATTGGAGAGGGTGCAGGCTGGGCTGAGGTGGCCTCCCCCCCCCAGTACACGAATTTCGTGCATGGGGCCTCTAGTTGTATTATAATATATATTACAACTGTAAACCTACTTTTGCCCACATCTGCATAGTTAGAAGAAAATATATGTAACTTGCTATTCCCTCCCCCCTTTTAGAAAATCTTGGGGTGGTGGTTGCGGATCTTCCTTACTGAGGAAAAGCACCCATTTGGACTTCTGTTCTGCAGCGTTCCCTCCTGCAGGGTGGGAATGCACTCCATCTCAGCCTCATTTTTTACAAAAAGTCATTTCAAATCAGAGGAAAGTATTACCTGGTCAACTCAGAAGAGCCCTTGATTGAGCATGTGCTGGAATGGCAGGCAGCGGCTCCATGGCAGTGGTTCTCAGATGTGGTCTAGCCCAGCAGCTCTGCATCCTGGCAATGTACCGAAATGCAAACTCTCAGGTCTCACCCCAGGCCCACTGAATCAGAAATGGTGGGTGTGGGCCCAGGGACCTGCATTTGACAACCATCCAGGCGATTCTGATGCTCTCAAGTTGGAACCGTCTTCTGCTTTAACTGCTGCTCCCAAATCAACAATGAAATCAAATCCCATAATTGTCTTTCTCTCTCATAACTCTGAATTACCAGTACCAACAATTGTTGAACAAAGTTTTCACCTAGCTAAGGAAAGACCACAGAGGCAGGCTGGCTCCCACTGAGGCCTCAAAAGAGGCTCACCTTACTTGACTTTTTAAAATGGAAAACAAATTGTTTTATTTTGGGCTCATTTTTATTTATTTATTTATTTATTTATTTATTTATTTATTTATTTATTTAATATATATATACTATTGATTTTTTACAGAGAAGAAGGGAGAGAGATAGAGAGCTAGAAACGTCAATGAGAGAGAAACATCAACCAGCTTCCTCTTGCACACCCCCTACCAGGGATGTGCCCGCAACCAACATACATGCCCCTGGCCAGAATTGAACCTGGGACCTTTCAGTCCGCAGACCGACGCTCTATCCACTGAGCCAAACCGGTTTTGGCTATTTTGGGCTCATTTTTAGGCTCAGCTACTCTCTGCTTGGCTCACTCGTCCAACAGTCTCTCACGCTTTGTTCAATAAAAACCCAGTAATGCTGTTTTATTCTGTGTGTGTGAGGAAAGGTATTGTAGTTTAACCCCCATCTTACAAAGGACACCCCAAAAAAGTCTAATTATGGAGTCATTTATTAAAGGCCGGCAGCATAAGAGGGAGCAAAAACTCCAAATCTCGCAGCCCCGAACAACTTGCTACGCCTGGCTTATATTGGTAGAATATCACAAAAGTATCGATTACAACTCTGGGTCTGGAATGAGGAACCCGTTTTTCTTTTCTTTTCTTTTTTAAAAAATATATTTTTATTGATTTTTTTATAGAGAGGAAGACAGAGGGATAGAGAGTGAGAAACATCGATGCCTCTTGCACACCCCCTACTGGGGATGTGCCTGCAACCAAAATACATGCCCTTGACTGGAATCGAACCTGGGACCTTTCAGTCCGCAGGCCAACACTCTACCACTGAGCCAAACCGGTTTCGGCAGGAACCTTTTTTTTTTTTTGAAAAAGCATTTTTATAGAAGCAGATTTTGTGTAACTTGGTTATCTACAAATTATTGAATCAACAGAAACACATTATCTGGGACCGACCACCTGGACAATTTAGAATAATTGTGCTATCCAGATTCTGGGATTACTGAGACAACAAGATATACTATCTGTAGCTACGGAGGCAATTTTGGATAATTTGTGCTCTTATTCTGGGACTACTGAGTCAACTGAAACTCAGTTATCTATTCTGGGTCCCAGAAAAATGTGCTTGGATGACCAGTAAGATCACAATCAATGGGACATTCAAACCATCATCAAGAGAGTATTTAATCATACATAAGTTCAGAAAATCAAAATAACTTTTAAATGAGTACAGACCCCAAAACAGCAAAGTTAAAATATTAAACACCAATTTTTACCCAAGTATGGTTTGCTACCATACTTCAAAGGGAAATGCCAATGATTCTTTTCTGATTTGACAAAAAAACCCCACAATCTTACCTTCCTGCAGATGGAGATGTTAACATTGTCACCAACACATTAAATTATTTAGGAAGATGAGTGGTCAAAATTACAGATATTTTACAGGGAAAGCGTCATTTTAAAAGTTCTAAAGTCTTTGAAGTCTAAGGGTTTGACAAATTATTATTGTTCGAAATAATATTCACAAAGACAGAGTCATGTTAAAAACCTCCATTGTTCTCCCTGGCTTGAGGGGGAGCAGGAAAGAACATTTTTTCCTTCTTATCTGGCTGAGCATTTTGTCATCTGCATTTCAAGGTTAAGAATTAAAATTCCATTATTGGCATTGAATTCCAAAGACTCAGAGCCTTTTAGAAAGTCAAATTTTGTACTGTGAAGTGGAAAATGGTGTAGCAGGATTAGTTAGGCAGAGAATGGGGGACGTGTAACAATAGCTATGAAAGAAAAAGCAAACAAGGATGGAAAGAAGAAAAAAAGTCAGAAGGATAAGAAAGGAAGAAAGCAAGCTTTTGCTATTTATAGGTGTTAAGACATGATTGTCTGCAGAGAAAATACAAAAGAATCTAAGACAAGAATTAATAATGTTTAGCAAGGTGGTTGCATAAGTAGGCAAAATCTCTATTGCATTTTTCTATCAAAACAGAAAAGTAGGAAATGTGATAAAATAATTACATTTAATAGCAAGCTTAGAGTAATCAGTAATAAAATCTAAGAAAAGACATGCAAGATCTTTTTTATTAAATATATTGGGGTGGCACTGGTTAATAAAATTACATGGGTTTCAGGGGTATAATTCTATAATATATCATCTGTACATTGTATTGTGTGTTCACCACCAAAAGTCTAGTCTCCCGTGACTATTCCATTTACCCTCTTCTATCTGCCCCATCCCCTTTCCCTATGCCTATGGATTTTTTTTTTCTTTTCTTAATCCCTTTATTTATTTCACCCAGCCTCCTAACCCACCTCTCCTCCGACAGCTGTCAGTCTGTTCTCTGTATCTATTAGTCTGTTTCTACTTTGTTTATTTGTTCATATATAAGTGAAATCCTTTGGTATTTGTCTCTGGCTTATTTCACTTAGCATAGTACTCTCCAGATCCATCCATGCTGTTGCAAAAGATAAGATTTTCTTATTTTTATTTATTTATTTTTTTTACTCAACAACGATTTATTCGTCATTGGAACTGTGTCAGCCACTTTCTAGGGTACACGCCCCTTGAGGGGTTGGGGGCTTGATCCTCAGTGGGGGCCGTGCAGGAGGCAGCTGATCCATGATTCTCTCTGGTCATTGACGTTTCTCTCCCTCCCTCTCCCTCCCTCCCTGGTATTAAAACAAAAAACAAAAAACACCTAAATAAAATAAATGAAACAAATATATCTACACACATATACATATTACAGGGAGGAAGCACCGGGCATGGTGTCCATGGGTGGAGAGGCCCTGGGCATGGAGTCCTCAGATGTGGAGTCCCCGGATGTGGAGGCCCTGGGTGTGGAGGCCCCAGATGTAGACACCCCGAATGTGGAGGCCCTGGGTGTAGAGTCCTTCCTCTGGTGCATCCACAGGTGGCGGTGGTAGGCGGAGGACGGTGGTAGGTCCTGCACTGAGCGCACACGTAGGGCCTGGCGTCGGTGTGGATGGGCCAGCAGGTTGGTCCTGTGGCTGAAGGCCCGGCTGCAGCGGCCTCAGCGGAAAGGCCTCTCCTGCAAGTGGATCCGCTGGGGCACGTGCAGGTCTGAGGCCTGGAAGAACCCCTTGCCGCACGTGGCACAGACGTGTCTCCTCTGGTGGAGCCGGAAGCGTGATAAGTACCGGAAGGCCTGGGAACACTGGTCACAGGAGTATAACTTCCGGATGGTGCCAGGGCTTCCGCCCACGGGCTTCCGGGTCTCCTCCCTGGTCTCCTCCAGGGTCTCCTCCCTGGTCTCCTCCAGGGTCTCCTCTTGGGGAGGCTCTTCCTGGGCGGTGGAGGCTCCCGGACTGGCTGCTCTGGGGCTGCGTGGACTCTCCCAGGACACGGCGCCCTCTGCAGGGCCCGGGCGGCTCTCTCCCTGGAGGATGATCAGGGAGGGGGTCGGTGGCTTTGCTGGAAGGCTGCCACCATGTTCACCTGCATCTCCTGGTGCTGTTGGCCCGGATGTGTCTGGGGGAGTCCGGGAGGGTGCCCCCGGGTGAGCACTGTGGGGGCTGGTGCTGAGTGCTGCTCCATGAAGTAGGCCATGACCTGTCCTAAGGGCATGTTCTCCGAAAACAGGGCTTCCTGCCCCTGCATTTGGACGTGGATCAAGCCAACGGGCCTCAGGTCCTCATCATCCAGGTCCTCCATGAACGACTCCAGGTCTCTGCCACACGACTCCCACTTCCAATGCCATGCGGCCCTCTCTCGGTGGGGCCTGTTGTGCAGGAACTGCTCCAGCGCCAGACAATCATCTCCTGTTTGCTGTTCGTCTCTGGCTTCAGCAAGTTGTTGAAGGCCTGACAGAGGTTCTGAATCTGCTTCCTCCCATGTGCCTGGCCGCTGTTGTTCAATGAGAGAGCCCAGGGCTGGAGGAGCTGACCTCTGCAACCTCCTCTCCTCCCTCCTGTTGGCAGATCTAAACTCTAGGTTTCCTAACTGAGGACCATTGCAGGCTGGTTCACAGACCTTCACGCTGGGTGATCCTGACTCAACACTGAGCTGCTGTGGAGCGTGGCTGTCAGCCTGGTACCTCTGATGTGCTTCCCAAGGCTCCTCAGATTTTCTTATTTTTTTATGGCCGAGTAGTATTCCATGATATAAATGTACCACAGACTTTTTTATCCACTCATCTTGGGCACTTGGGCTGCTTCCAAGTCTTGGCTATGCTTCCAAGTAGAGCTGCTATGAACATAGGGGTGCATATATTCTTCCAGGTCTTTTTGGGTATATTCTCAGAAGTGGAATTTTGGGGCCATACTGCAGTTCAATTTTTAACTTTTTAAGGAAACTCCATATCTTCCACAATCTGCATTCCCACCAACAGTGCATCGGGATTCCCTTTTCTCTCCTAACTCTTGTCATTTGTGGATTTATTGATGATAGCCATTCTGACTGGTGTGAGGTGATATCTCATTGTGGTTTTATTTGCATCTCTCTGATGATTAGTGATGTTGAACATCTTTTCATATGTCTATTGGCCTCTTTGGAGAAGTATCTATTTAAGTTCTTTGCCAATTTTTAAATTGGATTGTTTTTTGGTGTTGAGTTTTTTTAAGTTATTTATTAATTTTTGGATATAAAACCTTTATCAGGTGTATCAGCAACTATATTCTCCTATTCAGTGGGTTGTCTTTATTTTGGTGATAGTTTCCTTTGCTGTATAAAAACTAGTTTGATGTAGTTCCATTTGTTTATTTTTTTCTTTTGTTTCCTTTGATGAAAGCAATATGTCTGAAAAGAATATTGCTATGAGAAAGGTCTGAGATTTTACTGCCTATGTTTTCTTCAAGGATTTTTATGGCTTTGATCTTACATTTAAGTCTTTAATCCATTTTGCATTTATTCTTGTGTATGGTGTAGGAAGGTGGTCCAGTTTCATTTTTTTACATGTTATTTATCCAATTTCCCCAGCACTGTCTTTACTCTTTTATATGTTCTTGATCCTTTGTCAAAGGTTAATTGACTAAACAGATGTGGGTTTATTTCTGGGTTCTCTATTCTGCTCCATTGAATCTATGTGTCAGTTTTCATGCCAGTATCATTGCTGTTTTGTTTACTCAGGCCTTGTAGTATAGTTTGATTTGAGGTAGGGTGATACATCCAATTTTGTTCTCTTTCTTAAGATTGCTGTGGCTACTTGTTGTCTTTTGTGGTTCCGTATAAATTTTTGGAATATTTGTCTAGTTCTATGAACTAGACCACATGTGTCAAACACAAGGCCCGCGGGCCAAATCCAGCCCGCCAGGCCTTGCAATGTGGCCCGAACCGCACTGTCATCACTGCACTCCGCTGTCAGTTTATGACATTGTCAGTTTATGACTGTTCAGTAAACCATTCGGCCCACGATGTAGGCTGGATTTTAGATTTTGGCCCCTTCCCTGATTGAGTTCGACACCCCTAACATTGGTATTTTGATAGGAATTGTGTTGAATCTATAGCTTTGGGTAGTAAGGATATTTTAATGATGCTAATTCTTCCTATCCATGAGCATGGTATTTGCTTACACTTATTTGTGTCTTCCTCAATTTATTTCTTTAGTATCTTATAATTTTCCAAGTATAGGTCTTTTACCTCCTTGGTTAAATTTATTTGTAGGTACATTATTATTATTATTATTATTATTATTATTTTGACATGCAAGATCTTAATGAGGAAAGTTAAAAATGTTGAAAGGCATTGCCAAAGTGGGGAGATATCTGAGAATCACGGTTAGGAAACATTAATATTACAAAAATGTTAGTGTTCCCCAATGTGATATATAGGTTCAATACAATTCCTAGAACAATATCTACCAGGTATTTATGGAATTTAGACAAACTCGTTCTAACATGAAATTAAATAATACAAGGTTGAAAAGAGGCAAGATACAACTGAAGACAAAGAGGATGTTGGGGGCTTCCCAAAAATATAAGAAGAAAATAAATGCCACTGTAGGTAAGACTGTGCACTATTGATGGTGGTTGGAAGTGTGGAAGCTGGACCAATAGAATGGAAGGCAAAACAGCAGCAGGTCCCCTGTACATGACGAGTGGACATAACAGGCCGGTGGGTAAAAGATGTACTTCTCAATAAATGACATTGGAATAATACTATAAGTTCCAAGTAAACTTAGGACTAAAATGTTGAAGACAAAACATTAAGACTTCAAATGAAAATGTAAAAAATAACTATGACTTCCAGAAAGGAAATACTGATTAAACAAGATACAAACTTAAAATGAAACATTAAAAATAAAAGAATTCTCACCACATTAATATTGGAAACTGGGAATTCACAAATCAGGCTTATTTGCATCACACATACTTCATAGATGAGTAGCTCCACAGTATTTAAGAATAATCTAGGAGAGAGATGATCAAAAGATGTGAGTAGGCATTTCACAAAAAAGGAAATGTAAATGACCAGTGAATATATATTAAAAATTATGCACATCCCCATAGTTACCCAAGAATTGTGAGTTAGAACTGCCTTTGAAATCTCACACATTTTAAAATCACTGGACAAATTTTAAAATATGTGAGATTTTATCGCTTGGCATTCTCAAGGTTACTTGGCAAGGGGCCCCTGGTGCTAACGTGGGAGAAGCACAGGAACAGTGCTATCAAGTTGGAGAATAAACAGTAAGGAGAGAAATGCTGTGGGACTTTTGGCCGTAGAGAGAGGCCTGGAGTCGCTTGAGTCACAGGGGAGCAGCGACTGCATTGTTAAGATGCCAGGATTTCCAGCAGTTTGCCAGGACCTCTGACCAGTGAGGGAGGAGCCGCGTGCCTCTCCCGGAACTGGCACTCGTTACAGTCACAGAAAATGAAGTAAGGCCCAGCTTGGGGGGCAGGGATGAGCAGCAAGGGTCACGCCAGGGTCTGATAGAACACATGAGGCTTGAACTGCGCGCAGCCCTGGCAGTTCCCGAGGAAGACATATCTGAGGCGCATTGGAAGCCTGGCACAGGGGCTGAATCTGGCCCCACTTCTGTGGGTCGCTGCAAGATGGGACAGGCGGTTCCCAGAACCAAACCTGGCTTCTAGGGAAAAGCAGGCAGGTCACAGGCGAGGTCATCCGGCGCTTACAGCCCTGCCAGAGCAGAGCCGGGCCCGCTGGGGCTGGCACAGGGTGAAAGGAATGGCAAGACCTCTGGACAGAGGCCCCTGAGCAGTCTGGTCAGACGGGGGGCAGGGTAGGTGAGGGTGCTGCAGCCCTCAGGGTTGCCGCTCCGTCCGATACGGATTCCGCCTTTAATCCCGGGAAGATTCAGGGAGAGGACTGGGTGCTGATCTGAGCACATTGCTACATTGCACGCCACCGTAGGAAAGAGTGCGCTGTACACTGGTTTATTACCAGCTTGTGTGTCTGCTCTCAGGTTCCTAGCATTTGACCACAGCGGGCACGGATCGCTCAGTTCCAAGAAGGGGCACACACCTCAGGCCGGGTCACCGGAGCACAGATTGTGGGAGAACAGAACCAGAAAGGCACTGCCCAGGAGAGCACACTGCGTGACACCTGGCACTCAGGAAAGACTGGACCTTGGACTGCGCTGGTTCACAAATATTTGCAACTACAAGTGAGCTATGGAGTTGGCTCCTCAGCTCAGTGAGAATTTTCTCTGCCCTTCAGGTTCAGACTGGTGCTGATTATGATTCTTATCACCCAGCGGAAATGCATTCATTGTTTTTTGTTTTTGTTTTTAAAAAAATATATTTTATTGATTTTTTTACAGAGAGGAAGGGAGAGGGATAGAAAGCTAGAAACATCGACGAGAGAAACATCATCCAGCTGCCTCCTGCACATCCCTCACCAGGGATGTGCCCGAAACCAATGTACATGCCCTTGACCGGAATCGAACCTGGGACCTTTCAGTCTGCAGGCCAACACTCTATCCACTGAGCCAAACTGGTTTCGGCCATTCATTGTTTTTAAAAGTCCTATCTATCTCTTATCATTAAACTAACTCCACATAAACACCCAAATTTATTCTTGTTATAAAGGTTGGAGCGATTAGAAGAGTGTAGGGGAAAAGGTCTCCCTGGTCATCCCTCCCGCCCGCGCCTCCCTCTGCCCCCCCACTTCCCTCTACCCCCAGAGGACACTGCCAAGTCCTGGGAGGAGACCTCCCTACGGTTACCTGTTCAGATAAAAGGCGGCAGCTCTGAGGTTCCTGTGGAGGCTTGGCTTTCTAATGCAGAAGCAGATGCGCCATTTTCCCTTCCTGCCTGTGACCACAGCAAAAACAATGGTGATCAAAAGATTAAGCTCTTGAATTTAAAATTTACTTTTGAGAACCAGGTAGAGCCGGATGGAAGAAAGGCCTAGATGAGAAAAGACCTGCCACCAATAACAGATTTGGGAAGGGCTCCGGAAGCAGCCAGTTTTCCTGCCTGGGAGTGGGTGAGAGCCCTGGGCGGAGGAAGGAGAGTGGGGAGTGGGGCTTGCACTCGGGTTCATTACTCTGTTAAGGGGATCAGAGCCACCCCATCTCAGATCTTTTTGGCATAAAGGGCAGCGCAGAGGAGATGTAGTCTCTCATTACAAATTTGAACAAAATGAAGCTATTTCTGACAGTTTCTAAACTGTCTGCTTAATATTCCGTGGAACGGACTGTCCCCTGTGCTGGAGAAGGAACGGCCTTGGCCAGAAAAGAAGGGAAAGCAGGTTTTGGAGAGGCGGTGCTGGGGGCCAGGCACCCCGACAGTCAGGGCTGTTCCTCTGGGGCAACGGTGAGAGCCGGTGACCGGCATGCTCTGAGGCCAGTAGAAAGCCAGCCAGGGCCTCCGTTTAGTCTCGTCCGGAAGCAGTTCTGGGACAAGCACGAGGGAAGCAGTTTATCTTGGAGGCGCAGGAAATGGCAGGATCAGGCGGGGGAAGGAGGGAAGGAGGGAAGGAGGGCAGCTAACACAGGGCACATGACCAGAGCTAGATCCCATGGGAACCCCTGGGGATCAGTGTGGCGCTCTCCCAGCTGAGGGTGAGAGAGCTGCATCCTGGCGTGTGACCCCTCTCCCCCATCCCATCTAGGCTGTGGCGGGGGAAGGGGTTTTGGGGTAGCTCTGTGCTCTTGAGAAGCCTTAGTGGCCTGCGGGGGATGACCGGGGACATGGGCAGCCCTGGGCGGTGGCCCCGCTGTGGCTTCAGGGGAAAAGCCCTGGATGGGCTGGGCCGTAGTCCCTAAGGTCCATGCTGTTTGCCATCAAAGGCGAAGGGTTTTCTGTGGTCACTTTCTCCAGTTGTGTCCACACCTTCAGTCGTTACTGACTGTCCCAGGCTTACCTGGCAGTAAAGGAGCAGGCCTGGCGCACGCACAGGAGGCAGGAGGGTTCGCCAGGCTGCTCACACAGGACTCTGTGTGACTGGCTCTGTGTGGCGGTCGTAGCCGGCAGATGGACGTCTGGCTGAGGTCCGGGTGCCAGCAGGCCTGGTGGTCCCTCTTCTTGGCATGGAGATGCCATCAGCGCCCCGTGATCACATGGTCTCCCCTGCGTGTGCCTGTGTCCCACCCCGTCACGTTGGGTTAGGGCCCATCCTCACTTTAACTTAATTACCTCTTTGAAGCCAGGACCTCTCAGTAACTGGGTACCAGGACCTCAACATGTGCATGTGGGGGGGGGGGCCACAAGGCATTGCACAGCCAGGAACAGGAGGACAAAGAGAAGCCTTCCCCAGCTCCATTTCTTTCCTCCCAACAGCCAAGGGAGAAAGAGCAAACTGAACCCAGGTTTAGGCGTAACTGAGACTACCTGGGAGCTCCAGGATTCCATAGGAACAGTGAGCAATAGCAGAACTGGGACCTGCTTAGAACTGAGCCACAGAGACCACTACACGGAACCAGCACATGGAGCTCGACACACGGAGCCCGTCACACGGAGCCCGTCACACAGAGCCCTCCACATAGAGCCCGTCACACGGAGCCCGTCACACAGAGCCCGTCACACAGAGCCCTCCACACGGAGCCCGTCACACAGAGCCCGTCACACAGAGCCCTCCACACAGAGCCCTCCACACGGAGCCCGTCACACAGAGCCCTCCACACAGAGCCCGTCACACAGAGCCCGTCACACAGAGCCCTCCACACAGAGCCCGTCACACAGAGCCCGTCACACAGAGCCCGTCACACGGAGCCCTCCACACGGAGCCCTCCACACGGAGCCCGTCACACAGAGCCCGTCACACAGAGCCCTCCACACAGAGCCCTACACACAGAGCCCTACACACGGAGCCCTCCACACGGAGCCCGTCACACAGAGCCCTCCACACAGAGCCCGTCACACAGAGCCCTCCACACAGAGCCCGTCACACAGAGCCCGTCACACAGAGCCCTCCACACAGAGCCCTCCACACAGAGCCCGTCACACAGAGCCCTCCACACGGAGCCCTCCACACAGAGCCCGTCACACAGAGCCCTCCACACAGAGCCCTCCACACGGAGCCCTCCACACAGAGCCCGTCACACAGAGCCCTCCACACAGAGCCCTCCACACAGAGCCCGTCACACAGAGCCCTCCACACAGAGCCCGTCACACAGAGCCCATCACACAGAGCCCTCCACACGGAGCCCGTCACACAGAGCTGTCACAGAGCCCGTCACACGGATTTGGTCTTACTTTACCAAGGCTTATTTGCAACCAGAATTCTGGATATAATTTTGGTTTACTTTCTTTTTTTGAAAGTGTTTTGGAAAAGTATAAACAGCTTCATACACGTTTTGAAAATTAACCCCTGTCTTTGGAGGTGGCTGAGAATTCACCTCAGCTGTGAGAAGGAATGTGGACAGGACCCTTTACCGGCCGTTCCCCCACAGCAGCATCTTGAGGGTGGAAGAGCCACAGCCAGGGTTTTGAACTGCGGCCGCCCAGGTGCACGTTTCCTTCTGTCCATCCGTGCACCCGTCCGTCCATCCCCTCCATCCCCACCTTCCTCCCGCTCCCACCACCTGCCTCACAGCAGCAGCACCTTTGTCATCTCATGTCTTTATGTGAATGGACTCCCAGTATGTATGGCTCCTGCAGCCACCGCTCCGACAGGGGAGGCAGTGAGCTTCCTTATTCCAGAGCCCGGCTTCCCCTCTCAGCCCCCGGTTCCCCAGAGGGGCTATTGGAGCGGGAGCTCTGCCCCCTCACCAGCTGGTCCCTGGGAGCGCCCTGCTGGTTGGGGCAGGAGTGCCTCTCACACCGGAGCAGAACTCCGAGATGGGGCGGGGTCACGGGTGGGGGTTGCCGGATTAGCTGTGGGTGGTGGTAACAGTATCTGGGACACTGGGCACTGAGTGACACCCGGGGTGGGGGGATTGGGTGTTTCCATGTGGGGGAGTCTAGGTCTCCACCCACATGTGGGCGGCGTGGGGAGGAGGGTCACCCCCCTGGGAAGGATGAGCATTCTGGCTCCCTACTCCCTTTCTCTGACAGCACGATGGGTGCATGTGCGTGCGTGCGTGTGTGTGTGTGTGTGTGTGTGTGCGTGTGTGTGTGTACACACGAGCACTGCGGGGCTCCGTGGTCTTTTCTGCCTGCTGAGGGTGGAAGTCTAGGCTCCTCAGTGGGCCTTTGCTGGTGAGGGTGGAGTTTGATTTTTGTGGGGTTTGGCTAAAGTAGAGCAGTTCTCCAAAGCTGTTTGTCGGTCTGTCTGGCGAGGCTGTCCGCCTTTCTCCCCCTTTATTCCACGCAGCTGCTGGCGCTGCTGGGTCGCTGGCTTCTTGAGCTCCCAGTCCGAGGCGTATGAGGGAGGGACACCTGGCTCTTTGGGGCCTGAGCCCCAGCCAGGCTGCCGCCTGCCGCCTTTGGACTCTGCATCGTTCTGCTGTGCGTTCGGGAGCGGGAGCTGCGCGCGGCATGGACTCTGTGTTGGAAGCAGAAGTCTGCCCTCCACACATTTTGATGTTGACAAGATTCTTATTGCAAGTTTAAATATAAGCAAGTTTCTGGTCAATACGGCATTTAAACAATAAAACTGCCACATCATCTAAAAAAATATATCCAAGCTTTTATCCATGCCACCATCTGTTACATAATACAAACACGTAGACATTTCGCATTGTTTCTCTTTTTCCCAATTTCATTCTCAACTTGCCCACCAGAACTTTATCCTAAATTTAAACTCCCAGGTTTTCTTGGTTAATCACCATATTATACTTCTGTGCAACAACAAAGTCCATCAATATAGAATTTCGATGGCCATAAGCTCTAAGAATTAAACGATTTTGTTTGTTTGACTTATTGTAGTTAGGTACTGTGTACACAATAGTTAAAAACAGTATAAATTTATTACACATTTTATAAGTAATTGTCAACAATAAAAGTAGGCTTTTCTTGGCAATGAGTCTCTTAATGGAATAGATGGGGATTTTCCAATTTAATGTATCTGGGTGAATAATACTTATTTCTAGAATGAGATAAAATGTAGCATCAGTTGTATTTTGAATTCTCCTTTTATATACATACCAGAGGCTCCGTGCATGAAATAAGTGAACTGGGGGTTGGGGAAGAGTGTATGTGTGTGTGTCCCTCAGCCCAGCCTGCACCCTCTCCAGTCTGGGACATCCCTCTCACAATCCAGGATTGCTGGCTCAATACTGCTCACTTGCCAACCTGCCTGATTGCCCTTAACCGCTTCTGCCTGCCAGCCTTATCACCTCCTAACTACTCCCCTGCCAGCCTGATCAATGCTTAACTGCTCCTCTGCTGGCCCAATCGCCCCCAACTGCCCTCCCCTGCCAGCCCGGTTGCCCCCAACTTCCCTCCCAACTGCCCTCCCCTGCTGGCATGGTCACCCCTAACTGCCTGCCCCTGCCAGCCTGGTTGCCCCCAACTACCCTCCCCTGCAGGCCTGATCCCCCAACTACCTTCTATCCCTGCAGGCCTGGTCCCCCCCCAACTGCTCTCCCTCCCCTGCAGACCCAGTTGCCCCCAACTGCCCTTCCCTGACAGCCTGATCACCTCCAAGTGCCCTCCCCTGCTGGCCTGGTTGCCCCTAACAGCCCATCTCATCTTGTGACCACATGGGGTGGCCATCTTGTTCGAGGGTGTGATGGTCAATTTGCATATTGCCTCTTCATTATATAGGAAACTGTGCACATAAGTAGATAGATGGCAACAGGTGAAATTTTGCCATAACAATTTTGCTTAACTGTTTGAATTGCTGCAGAATTATATTTCCTAAATCATCAAAAATCACCTTAAATCTGCGGTTCTCAACCCTTCGGGGGGGTTGAACGACCCTTTCACAGGGGTCGCCTAAGACCATTGGAAAGCACAGATATTTACCGTATGATTCATAACAGTAGCAAAATTACAGTTATGAAGTAGCAACAAGAATAATTTTATGGTTGGGGGTCACCACAACATGAGGAACTGTATTAAAGTGTTATAGCATTAGGAAGATTGAGAACCACTGTTGTAACTATATGCTCATTTCCGTGTGTTTGAAACATACATGTAGCCGAAACTGGTTTGGCTCAGAGGATAGAGCATCGGTCTGCGGACTGAAGGGTCCCAGGTTCGATTCCGGTCAAGGGCATGTACATTGGTTGAGGGCACATCCCCAGTGGGGGGTGTGCAGGAGGCAGCTGTTCGATGTTTCTCTCTCATCTATGTTTCTAGCTCTCTATCTCTCTCTCTTCCTCTCTGTAAAAAATCAATAAAATATATTTAAAAAACATACATGTAATAATGAATTAAAATTAAGAAGCACAAAAAGAGAGGATGTGTAGTTCATGATTGGGCTTGGAGTAGCCGTTGTACTCTTAAAACGAGGTAAAAAAGGGTTCCCCTTTTAGTGTAATCGGCCCAGCTGAGATTTCTGTTCTGATCAGAATTCTTTCACTCCCATCCTGATGACTGCATGCTGATGTTGTCATACTCTTAAACCAGTTTTGAAACAGATCACAAAATCCCGTTGCTTCTGAGACCTAAAACTTCTTATGATGATTATATTGCTCTCTTTATATTTATTTTAAAAAGCGTTGTCACTCTGGTTATTGGGAGCAAAAGCTGTAGCCATTGCTCCCTCTCAGGTGCCTGGCACTGGCGTTAATTAACACATTGCACCAGTGGTCTTATCGCCAGCTTTACCCCCTTGTTCTGCATTGCACGAGCACAAAACACGTTTTACAAAGCCTCATACTTTAAAAAGATATTAGCTTGTGAGAACGTGTAATAAGTAACTTCAAATGCAATGGGTATTTAATTTAACATGTATATAAAGCACTGTGTAATATGAAAACACAAGAACGCTTGTGATCCTCCAGCCATGTATTAAGTGACCAGTTTCTTCTGAAGGTTATTTTTTATTCTTTCCTGAAACCCAGACCCTGAGTTGAAAATATTAAACCCTCATGCTACCGTTATCGCTAAGAAAAGTAGTTTTTTCCCCACTAGGTAGTCGATTCCCACCTGACCACTAGATGGCACCAAAGGCTAGATCTTTCACCCTGTGAGGCAAAGCCGGGCCCTCTGAGGGAGCTGGAGCTGCCATCCCAGAGGCGCTGCCTGGCATGTCTTATGCCTCGGGAATGCTAAAACCCGGCAAAAGAACCTTTGCCCTGCGCTGAAGCAGCCTTTTTGCAAAGATAACCAGGAAGCAAGGATTGTGACCAGACTGAGGACCGTGGACTGAACATTTAAAATATCGCTCAGAATAACAGCACCCTTAGAAATGCCTTCCTTCTGTGGATGTAATTGTCCCCCTTTCCTTAGTAAATACCGCCGCCGTTGTCCCGAATCGGAACATGTTTGGGCTTCAGCCTGAGTCCCAGCATCACGAATAGCTTCTCACTGATCTCACCTGCATGCTGTTGCCTCTCACTTTGAAGGCCTTTATTTCTTTATTTTCAGGCTAGCCTTATTAAGTGAAGGCGGCCAGAAGTAATTAGGTGCATTCGGCATGCTTTATACATCTTAAATTAGCCCTGACCGGTTTGGCTCAGTGGATAGAGGGTCGGCCTATGGACTGAAAGGTCCCAGGTTCAATTCCTGTCAAGGGCATGTACCTTGGTTGCGTGTGGGCACATCCTCAGTGGGGGGTGTGCAGGAGGCAACTGATCAATGTTTCTTCTCTCATTTGATGTTTCTAACTCTCTATCCTGCTCCCTTCCTCTCTGTAAAAAAGCAATAAAATATATTTTAAAAAATTTAACCTGCGTCTGACAAGTAAAACACACACGCTTTCCTTTCTTAATTTTGTGCAGGTAAAAATATGTTTCAAGAAATGAAAAAGCCTGCTCCTGTTCACATTCCGAGCTGGACATTAACGCACTCAAGAAGGAGATTTTGTCTCGGGGTTAAGATACCCGGAAGCGGGGGAGCTGGGAGGAATCCCAGTCACGCTTCACAGGCTGGTTGGCCTGGGCAGCTGTCCGTGCCCTCACCGTCTGCCACGTGTGTCTGCCTTCCGCGTAACGACTGGTAAGTCTGCGAAAGTGTGGTACACGGGAGACCCCACTCCTCTCTCCGATGCCGCTGTGACTGCGACTGGCGCCACAGAGCCATCCAACCTTTTCCAGGCAGACGCTTTCTGCCTTGCTCACACGCCCGCCTGAAGGCCTTGCTGCGAGCTGCCATCCACTCGGGGCTCCTGAGGGAAAGAGCGGAAAAGGGCCCCCTCGGAAGCCTGGGAAGACTGCCTGGTCATTGCAGCGCGTGGACCCCTGAGAACAGACTTCCCCGGCAAAGCTCTGGGACCTCAGGGCTTCAGGGCAGAGGCAGATGGACCCACTGGCATCTGTCAGCGGAACAAGAAATAAGACCGGGTGAAACTGCCATCCAATGCTTCCTCATGACAATTTGTTCTGGAATATTGTTTTAAATGTTCTGTTTTCTGATGAATGTACGAGAAAACTAATTTTCTTCTTGACTTGTCTACCTATACCCCTCAACTTTAGCCTATGCTTGTGGAAATAGAAACCAAATGTTCTTTTCCAATGGGAATAAAGAATTCAAGAAAAAAAATACCCTACAATAAACCTTAATATAGATTACAAAGTATAAATACGAGGAGAAATTGCAGACGATGATGACCCTGTTAACTGGAATTCTGAGAAACGCTTCTGCAGTTTTTAAGCCTAGAAAATCTGTTATCCCTTATTAAAAGACACCAAGTGAAATGTTGCTTTTTAGAACTACCACACATCTACAATCAATCACAGCTTTGCAGATGGTGTCACTGGTGGGAGGGATGATGATTCTATAGAAAAGCTGACGTATAGCTTTCCTGCGAATACTCCGCAAGGCGCTTTGGCAGGTTGCTGTGTGTCCTATGGCGATGTGCTGGTGTGCAAGGGTTCAGCAGTCCCATCTCCAAACCGGGGCCATGGTCATGCCAGGAAGGTCACCTTTAAAGCAAACTCTCATTCGATTGGGTATGAGACGTCAGTGTCTAAGAGAAAGGACTGAGTTCATACATGGGAACAAGACCTACAGAGTTCTCGCCCGCTAGCTCGGGGTGCGGCCCCACAGGACGGGTGGGGAAGGGTGCCCCTGAGCAGCCGGGGCCACTGGGCAGCTGGGGCTTCACACAGGCAGAGCGCTGCAAGCAGGCTGCAGAGGTGAGCTGAGGCAGCGCTCGCAGAACAGTGAGCGGGTGAGTGGCAATAGAAGTCTTTCTGGTTATGACAGAAGTGATTAAGACTAGGACCATGGAAAGGGTGGGATGTCACCATTTGCAACAGTGGGTGGACCCTGAGAACATTATGCTGGTGAAATAAGCCTGTCAGGGAGAGTGAGAGCTACGTGATTCTCTCAGGCGGGCTGTAAATCTGAAGCTCCTGAACACAAATGGCAGCGTAGTGTTCTCCAGAGGGAGGGGGTGGGGCTGAAGGGAATCCTGATATATGGTGAGGGGAGAAGGCCTGACCTGTGACAGAGAAGCCCACCCCGACACTTATGTGACATATTCCTCAATGTCATCCCAATACATTTAATAAGAAAAGGGGAAAAAGAAAACTTTTATAATAAAAATTGGAAAAAATGAAATTATGACCTATGGGCTAAATCCTTCCAGACAGATGTGAACTCTCCAGCCTTAATGTCAGAAGACCTTCGTTTCGATAACCACACAACGTGTTTACGTCTCAATCCTAAAATAGCCAAGAAAAAGAGACTATGCAAGTAATGGTACTGAATTAGAGCATTTCTGAAACAGTCTTAATTGGTCAGTTCTGTACGTTAGGGGCGGGAACTGTGTAGGGACAATGTTCCTAGAATTATCAATAAGGCAGAGCTGTGCTTGCTTGAAAGTTTCATGCCACACGTGAACGTTTTCTCATTATCCTGCCTGATCGAAGTCTGGGTGTCCAGGGATGGCGCAGATTGGCTGGCCGGCTCCACGCGGGGCTGGCTGGCTTCCAGAGAGCCGATAAGGGGCTGGCAGCAAAGGCGGTAACGCCAAGGCCAAGGCCGTGCTTTTATGACCCTGGAGTGAGCAAACATGTTGAATCTCTAAGGCAGCACACTGTATTGCAAATACTCTGTGCTGAAGTCTCTTGTGTTCTTCCTGGGTAGTCGGTTTTGACACTTTGAAAACAAGTAAATCCCTCTCAGAATTAGGCTTTCAGGGTGGAAATGCTGCAGCTCATCAGGAACCGATCGGGGCCTGATAGAGCCACGCTGCCCAGCTGTTCCCCTCTGTCAGGACGGGGCTTCTGGGTAACCAGCCCCCACGGCTCCCAAGCCACTTCTGCTCTGGGAACTTCACCTTTTCGACCGCTGCTTCCCCAAAAGCCGGTTGCTTCTTGGTTACGTTGGTGGCCAGTGATTGCAGAAGGAGCTGCTTCCTCCCGTCACGGGGTTTTGGGCTGACTCTCAGGTGGATGGATCTGATGGTGTTTGTGCGCTCGCTTCAACAGGGCGAGGGAAAGGGAGTTCCCCCCACAACACACACACACACACACACACACACACGCACCGTGGGAGGCAAGGCCTGTGAGGTAGGGCGTTTGCAGTATTCTGAAGATACACAGGTCTGACAGGCAGCCAGGCAGCCGGGGTCCGTCCAGGGTGTGCGAGCCGCCCTGAATACAGCGTGGCTCACGGGCCGCGTCAGTGTGCCTAGAGCCCAGTTAGTCCAGACTCACCAGAAAGAACAAAATGACTGTCTTTGTGTTAAGCCACAAAGTTTAGGGTGGTTTGCTGCACAGCAATAGGTAACTGAAACGTATATGGCGCATTTTTGTGTGTATCTGGCATCTTCCCTCAACATTATTTCTGTAAGTTTTGTCCATGCTGTTGTATCATCACCCGTTGGTTAAAATGGATTGCTAATATCGTATTCAATCGCATGAATATTCTACACTTTATTTATCCACTTACTGTTGTGAAGGAAAAGAGCCACATGCTGACCTGACAAGCTCAGGGGAGGCCTGCGTGGCAGTCTTGCAAACTCAGAGACCTAAAATCACAAAAGATGGTTTTAAAATTAAATATCTAACTATAAACAGGTAATAGTGGGTAGTCATGCCCTTGACTGATATTTCACCTGACAAAGTATATTTTATTGATATTTTACAGAGAGGAAGAGAGAGAGATAGGGAGCTAGAAACATCGATGAGAGAGAAACATCTACCAGTTGCCTCCTGCACACCCCCTACCGGAGATGTGCCCGCAACCAAACAGGAATCGAACCGGGGCCTTTCAGTCCGCAGGCCGACGTTCTACCACTGAGCCAAACCAGTTTTGGTGACAAAGATCAACTTAGATCTTCTTTACTGAGCCCATTTGCCTTCCTGACTCTAAGATAACACATCTATGAGATGTCTGGGTAACTTGTAACTTCCCTTTTTCTGGAGCCCATGGTGGGCGCAGGGACAGATGCCTCAAATTCCTTCGTTATCATGTTAATTCTTCCTGCATTCACCTAAGTACGCTTCCGTCATTTTACTTTTTATCCAACCCCAGGGGTTTCCCACTGCTATGCTTTCTTCCGCCTCCTTAATCCATCACCAATGAATTTCATGTAACCCACCTATGTCCCTCCTTTGAGTGCAGTGTATAAATAGAAATGTAATCAGCCATTCTTCAGAGCATCATCTCAATCCATTGAGGTTCTGCTTCCCGGCATATGTCAACAGTTTGGCTCAAATAAACTCACAAAAATTCTCTACAGGTTTCAATGGATTTTCGTTAACACTGTTGAGGAATTATTTTGTTAAACCATTTGACAGTAGTTTTGGACACTATGCCATTGCACCCCTAAATAGTTTGCCAGGTGTGTTTTAAGAGCAGGGACCTTTCTCCTATATAACCACAATACCACAATCATCCCTACGATACTTAAAATTGATTCAATATGATAAAATATAGACATCATATTCCTACTTTCCTGATTGTCCCAATAATGCCTAATTGTACATGTTTGTTTTCTAAGCTGCTAAATTTTGGCGTCATTTGCTGCACAGCAGCCGCTAGCTAGAGCTCTGGGCCTGCTTCTCCATGAAAGGGGTTCGGGGACGTGGTGGTTCACAGCTTCTGTCTCTCTTCATTTGTCTCCACTTCATATCTCAGGCTCCAGGTCCCCCCCCCCCGCCGGAGGCCTTGCCTGCGCCTAAGAGGTTACTATTTCTACAACTTCCCAACTTCATCCTCAGACCCCTTGTCTGTATCTTGCTGGGAAAAAGGTGTCCTTTAGAATTGCTATCGTGGCTTTTGAAAGTTTTTCACTTTTATCTTGAGTTTGGATGGGAAGCTTTTGCTGTAGTCTTTCTCTTGGGGGATGCTCTCTAGCGCCGTCGGAAGCAGCCAGCCTGTGGCGGCCTGGCAGAAACCTCAGCAGACTCCCCCAGCCGTGGTCTGGCCCCCATCCTGAAAGCTTGTAGCATGTGGCCTTGCACGTGAGGTCACTCCGACTGCAGTGATGGGCCCGCTGTCCGCTCTGGTCCGCGCGGAGCCCCTGTCTTTCCTCAGCACCCCTGACACGGTGGTCCTGTTTCACCGAGAGCCATGGGCTGGCTGGTTTGGGGTCAGCTTGGCACTGGATGCTTTGGGTACTGGTCTCCATGTTGCTGTGAAGGTCTTTTTCGGATGAGATTAATATTCAAATCACTAGAATTGAGTAAGGTGGCTTCCCCCCTGCAATGTGGGCGGTCCTAAAGAGAAAAAGAGAGAGGTGCCCGCGGAGGGGGATCGGCCTCCAGACTGCCTTCCCACTCCACTGCAGCACCAGCTCCCCTCTGGCCTCCAGCCTGCACAGCTGAACTTGCCAGCCTCGCACTGCACAAGCCATGTCCTTAAAGCTCTTTTATTTTTAAAAAATAAATCTTTATTGTTCAAATTATTACAATTGTTCATCCTTCCCCCCCGCCCCCGCCCCCATAGCTCCCCTCCACCCGGTTCCCACCTCACCCCATGCCCTTACTACCCTTCCCCACGGTCCTCATCCATAGGTGTATGAGTTTTGTCCAGTCTCTTCCTGCACCCCCACACTCCTTCCCCCCCAAGGATTACCAGTCCACCCCTTTCTATGCCCCTGATTCTATTATACTCACCAGTTTATTTTGTTCCTCAGATTTTTTATTCACTTAATTTTTAGATTTACTTGTTGATAGGTATGTATTTGTTGTTCATAATTTTTATCTTTACCTTTTTCTTTTTCTTCCTCTTCCTAAAGAATACCTTTCAGCATTTCATATAATCCTGGTTTGGTGGTGATGAGCTCCTTGATGGGTTGCCTCCTGCATGCGCCCGGGCCAGGGCTGGGGATCAAGCCTACAACCAAGGTGCATGCCCTGTCTGGAATCACACCTGGGAGTCTTCAGTCCCCAGTGCTCCAGCCACTGAGCAAAACCAGCTAGGGCATTTTCTATGAATTTTTAACTGGCTTAGTCAGTAAATACTTTAATAATATTTTTCCAGCTATTATAAACTATTTCTAATTTTTTTGTCTTTTTTAAAAATATGTATTTTTATTGATTTCAGAGAGGAAGGGAAAGGGAGAGAGAGAGATAGAAATATCAGTGATGAGAGTGAATCATTGACCAGTTGTCTCCTGCTTGCCCCCTACTGGGGATCGAGTCCACAACCCCGGGTATGTGCCCTTTACCGGAATCGAACCTGAGACCCTTCAGTCTGCAAGGCCGATGCACTGAGCCAAACAGGCTAGGGCAAATTTTTATTGTATTTCTTATTGGTTATTCTGGTGTAGAGAAATGTTATTGATTTTTGTAAGTTGTCTAAAGACCTTGGTTAATTTTTTTGTTATTTTGATGGTTTACTGCTTCTGTTGTTTTTTATTTTTAAGTAGATGATCACTCAATCTTCAAGTAACAATAGTTTTATTCAGTCCTCTTATTTCTCTTCCCTTAATGCATTAGGCTGAACTCTGTGCTATGTTTAACTAGTAACTACAGTGAGCATTCTTTTTTTTTTTTTTTAATATATTTTATTGATTTTTACAGGGAGGAAGAGAGATAAAGAATTAGAAACATCGATGAGAGAGTCATCGATCAGCTGCCTCTTGCACACCCCTTACTGAGGATATGCCCGCAACCAAGGTACATGCCCTTGACCGGAATCGAACCTGGGACCTTTCAGTCCCCAAGCCGACGCTCTATCCACTGAGCCAAACTGGTTTCGGCAACAATGAGCGTTTTTGTCTTGGGCCCTAAGATGTTTCCATTATGCAAACTGCTTGTTGTTGTTTGAATAACAACCTTTACCAAGAGAAGAAACTTTTATTTGATTCCCGGTTCCTTAACTGTTTTTCACAAATCATAAATGGATATTTAACTTTATGAAATATCTTCATTAACTTATTGAGAAAAGCAGATGAGTTTTCTTTTTTAGTCTATGAATACTGTATGGTGAATTATAATAATACTAGTGGCCTGGTGCTATGGTGGGGGGTGTCCGTCAGCCTGGCCTGCACCCTCTCCAATCTGGGACTCCTTGGGGATGTCCAACTGCTGCTTAAGGCCTGATCTCAGAGTTCCTCACAATCCTGGACTGCTGGCTCCTAACTGCTCACCTGCCTGCCTGCTCGATCACCCTAACCACTCTGCCTGCTGGCCTGCTCATCCCCAGCTGTCCCCCACCGGCTTTCCTGCCCCCAACTGCCCATCCCCCCACCAGCCTGCTCACCCCCAACTGCCTCCCTGTCAGCTTGATTGCCCCCAACTGTTGCCCTTGTCAGCCTGCTTGCCCCCAAATACCCCCCCCCCCCTTCCCCCCACTGGCCTGATCACCCCGAACTGCCTTCCCCTCCTGGCCTGATCGCCCCTAACCACCTCTGCCTTGGCCCTGACACCATGGCTTTGTTCCTTTGTCCGGGAGGATGTCTGGAAGGTCACCCAGTCTAATTAGCATATTACCCTTTCATTAGTATAGATATTTTATTGCATTAAAGTATCTTTGCATTCTAAGGACTTTTTACTTGATTGTGATATATTATTATATTTAACACTGTTGATTCAGTTAATAAATTATTATTTATTCTTCCCACCTATGTTCAAAGTGAAACAGCCTATTTTCTGTCCTTGACTTTCCCATACCTCAATTTGGAATCAAGATTGTACTAGCCTCATAACATGAGCTGAGCAGCTTTTGATCTTTTTTCTATCTTCTGATAAAAAACAACAACATAAGACAGGAGTTGCATGTTACTTGAATGTTTGATGTATCCCACCTATTAAACCATCTAGGCATTTAAAAAAAGGCTTACTTTAGACATTTTCATTGATTTTTGTTTTTAGAGGGAGGAGGGGGAAAGAGGAAGGGAAAGAGAGAGAGAAAGAGAGAGAGAGAGAAACGGACATGAGAGAGAAACATTGATCAGTTGGCTTCTGCACATACCGCCTATTGGCCTGGGGATTGAGCTGAAACCTAGGTATGTGTCGTGTCCAGGAAGGGAATCTTTCGGTGTACCATATGATGCTCTAACCAACTGAATCACACCAGCCAGGGCTGAGCATTTTTTTAAAAACATTATTTTTATTAGAGGCTTTGGCAACATTTTCTATTTCTTCAATATTTATTGGCATAGTCAAATTTTGTATTTCTTCTTGCTAATTTTTGTAGCTTAAACTTTTCTAGGAATTTATTCATAGAGATTTTCAAATTTATTAGCATATACTTATTCATAAAACCTTTATGTTTCATATCTCGGGTATAGCTATAGCTATTCTGTATTTTGTTTATTTATTCTTTACACCCCTTTGTTCATGATCAGTCTGCTTCTGAGTCTGAATATCTCAAATATTTTTTTTAAGAAGCAGCTTTGAGTTTTGTGAATCTTTATTACAGTTTTGTTTTCTAGTAAATTGCTTTCTATTCTTATGTTTATAATTTCCTTCGTATTTCTTTAGGTTTGCTCAATTGCTCTTTATCCAGACCTATTAGGAGAATTTCTAGGTTATATATTGGGTCGGCAAGTAAGTAATTGCGGATTTTTAAAAGAAAATCAAAGACAATTTTTTCATGGAACTAAATAACTTTATTCTGTAATGTATTGCCCATTTTGATCAATGACCTTTTGCCATCTTTCAGGCAGCATCATAATCCCACGTTCAAAAAACTTCTGGTTTTTATTAGCAAAAAACTGAATCAGATACGATTTGACATCATCATCATTATTGAAATTTTTACCATTCAAGGAGTTTTGTAAAGATCGAAACAAAAAGTAATCAGATGGTGCAAGGTCAGGACTATATGGTGGATGTGGCAAAACATCCCAACCAAGCTCCATTAATTTTTGCCGAGTGACCAAAGATGTGTGTGGCCTTGCATTGTCATGATGGAATACAACACCTTTTCGATTTGTCAATTCGGGCCGCTTTTCTTCAACTGCATTGTTTAATTTCGTTAGTTGTTCAATGTAGACATCAGAATTGATCGTTCGGTTGGGTGGTAAGAGTTCAAAGTAGACAATTCCTTTGTAATCCCACCAAACTGATAACAAAACCTTCTTTTGATGAATATCAGCTTTTGATGTTGTTTGAGTTGGTTCACCTGGCCTGCTCCACGATCTTTTCCGCTTGATATTGTTGTAAACAACCCATTTTTCATCGCCAGTTATCAGTCGTTTTAAAAATGGATCATTTTCATTACGTTTCTTTAGCAAATCGCAGCTGCTAATGCGTTGCGTTAACTGTGATTCTTTCAGTTCGTGAGGAACCCATGTATCAAGTTTTTGAACATAGCTAAGTTGTTTTAAGTGATTTTCAATGCATGTATGTGATACATGAAGCTTCTCTGCAATCTCACGTGTTGTACTGTGACAGTCTGAATTGATTATTGCTTTGATTAGGGCGTCATCAACTTCAACTGGATGACCAGAGCGTTTTTCATCTTTGAGTGAAAAATCACCAGAACGAAATTTGGCAAACCAATTTTGACACTGCCGTTCTTTTAAGGCTTCGTCACCATAAACAGCACATAACTTTTTATGAGCTTGCGATGCGTTTTCCCTTTGCGGAAATAAAAAAGCAAAATATGACAAAAATGTTCCTTTTGATTTTCCATTTTTCAACGAACGCCAAACGAAAACTACAAAACAGATCAAAAACTTTTTTTACTGATTAACAGCTGAATAGCCAACTATCAAATAACAAAATGTGTTTTACATTTGTACTACGTCTGCAAACTAAAAATTCAACTGAAGCCATATATGTGTGAAACCCGCAATTACTTAGCTGCCGACCCAATATTTTTAACTTTTCTTGTTCTAATAAATGTATTTGAAGCTATATAATTCTTTCTGAGTACTGTTTTAACTGTGTTTAACTAATACTCTGGAATTTAGTGGTTTTTCTCTATGGCACAGTGCATGTTCTATTTCAGTAAATGTTCTGTGATTTGAAACTTTTTAAAATTTTTTATGACTTCATTTCTTAACAAATCTTGTACCAAATTTCACTTCCTTCTTTGCTTTCACTGCCCTGTAGCTCAGCCAGTTGGTTCCTATTGACATGTGCTCGGTAGACCCGTCCCCTGGGGAAAGCTCTGTCCTGGAGCGGTGCTGGCTTCTGGGCATAAATGCTTCCCCATGGCCAGGGTCCGGCTGCCACTGCTTAACAGCTGCCTTTCAAAACCCCCCGTACTTCGCATCTGCCCTCTAGCCAGGGTAAGGCAGTCCGCTTTTTCTTAACACATTGCGCACGGATCACGAGAATTCTCGCTTCATATGACACAGTGTTTTACAAAGTATCATACTTTAAAAAGATATTAGCTTGTAAGAACATGTAACAAATAACTTCAAATGCAATGGGTATTTATTTTTTAAAATTATTATTATTTTAAAATATATTTTATTGATTTTTTACAGAGAGGAAGGGAGAGAGATAGAGAGTTAGAAACGTCAATGAGAGAGAAACATTGGCCAGCTACCTCTTGCATACCTCCTACTGGGGATGTGCCCGCAACCAACGTACATGCCCCTGACCGGAATTGAACCTGGGACCTTTCAGTCTGCAGACCGAAGCTCTACCACTGAGCCAAACCGGTTTTGGCGGGTATTTAATTTTAAAGCATGCCTTTAACATTTATGTAAAATGTTTTTTGTACTTGTTCAATAGAAACTTATCTGGCCATGGGGTAAAGCTAGCAATAAAAGTACTGGCCCACAATGTGTTAAGATATTTATGTTGTATATTAGTCTTACGCTGGGCTTCACTTAGTGTTATTAATACTTATATTAATAACATTAACTCCTTAATAGCACATTTAGTCCATCGACCCTCCTCTCCTGGTGTCTGCCTTTTGTGCAGTACTACGCTGACGCCACTGTCCATGGTCCCTTTTGCTTCACTTATTTCTAAACTTTATTTTCTCTTTGCTCCAATTTCTTCTTTCTTCGTTTTAAATTGTGCCTGGCCCTGTGAGCTGCTCTAAGCCCTTTTAGGAATAAGGCACATGACACAATTGCTGGCTAATAAAGAAAAGGAGAGCTTTCTCCTTTAAGAGGTTAAATCTCTGTGGGGATCCAGGGGGGCCGAAGGCTGGGAGGCTCAGCCCAAACCAGTGCCCGGAGGCTCATGCCTAGAATGAGCAAGTCCCCCTCTCCTGCTCTCGGCTCTGGCTCTGGCTCTCAGTTCCCTTCTCTCCCCCACCCACAGGGTCTCTTTCCTCGCTTCCTCTGGCCACAGCAGGGGTGTCTCCTGGCTCTGCCCTGCAGCTCTCACGGAGGGCAAAGCGGGAGGAAAGGAAAACCAATGACAGCCGGAGGCTGCCTCCCAGAGGCGAGTCCTCTCCATCAGTCCTGTAGTGCTTGCTTTTTGCCTACTCCCCAGTTTCTAGTGGCGATCAGCAGGCGAGGTAGGCCTTCAGCTATTATTTTAAATTTTGAAATAAATTAAATGTCCTGGCTGGGAAGGACTCCAGCTCTAGTGGACGTAGATCCTCCCTCAAGGGCATGGGGCTGCTTTTAGGGTGCTTTGAATTTGTATGTTTGGCCTGAGGTCCAGGAAGCAAAGCAGACAGAAGCTTCCAGAGGGGCCTGCTAGGGTTTCCGTGAACAGCTGTTCACTGCTCACTCCACAGCAAACTGGCATGGAACGCCGAGCTGTGAACTCCGTGGAAGTCACCCAGCACCTTCACTTGGCAGAAGAGGAAAGAGGCTCCCAGCGGACGAATCGGTCCTGTCACTCAGGAAGCGCACGGCAAAGGCCACTCAGGCCCAGAACGCGGCTCCTGAGCACAGTTACTCGGGCTTCTGGTAGCGGGTTCCTGAGTGGCAGCTAACGGGCCTGGCTAATTACCGCGGAGCTTCAGGAGGAGAGGCCACAGGGAGCGCGAGGGGATGGGAAGCTTGGTGTGGCGGTGGAGGAAGGCCCCCTGTGAAATGTCTTGTTTTTAAGGTAAGCATTCATCACGCATGGACCTTTGGAGTAAATGGACGCATTGTGAAAGAATGCTTTTCAGTGCGGTTGCTGGTGCTCTTAGCAAACTCTCATGTGTGCCACTGTCTCATCTCCTCAGTCTTAGCCAGCGATTCCCACCTTCTCCCTCATGAACACATACACTAACTACTGAAACCCTGAGCCACACCGAGGGATAGAGTACATGTTTTCCAATCTGGCAAAAAAAAAAAAAAAAAAAAAAAAAAGGTACAATTTGATTCATTCACACTGGGCGGCTATCATTGTGTTGGCTGCTGTCATTTTTTAATTTGACAATCTAAAGGAAATGAGGCCAGGCATTGCATGTTTTAAAGGTTCTGTGGCACACCGTTGTGCCGCCTCACACCTGCTGAGGATCGCTGGTCTTTTCCCTAAAGCAGTGGTTCTCAACCTTCCTAATGCCGCCGCCCTTTAATTCAGTTCCTCGTGTTGTGGTGACCCCCAACCACAAAACTATTTTCGTTGGTACTTCATAACTGTAATTTTGCTACTGTTAGAAGTTGTAATGTATATACCTGTGTTTTCTGATGGTCTTAGGCGACCCCTGTGAAAGGAAGGGGCCGTGACCCACAGGTTGAGAGCCGCTAGCAGGGTCGCCTAAGACCATTGGAAAACACAGCTATTTACGTTATGATTTATAACAGTAGCAACATTGCAGTTATGAAGTAGCAACGAAAATAGTTTTGTGGTTGGGGGTCACCACAACACGAGGAACTGTCTTAAAGGGCCGCAGCACTAGGAAGGCCCAGAGCCACTGCAAAGGAATGAGTCCCACCTCCTCAGCTTCCACCCTCATCCGCGGCGTCAGAATGAATCGTGTATCTGACATTTAAAACCACCAGACGTGACGGCCTGTGCTGTGGAGGGCTCTTTCTACTTCACCCGCCCTCCTCCTGGGAAAGAGGTTTCAGACCTCGGCGCTAAAGAATGAAAAGGGAGGAGAGAGGGGAGGAGCCCCTCCCCTAAGCTTCACCTCTCTCAGCACCCCCTGCCCACGGACCACGCCCGATCTGACTTCAGAAAGTTTATTACAAAATGAGGAGAGATGTGCGAGGAAGATTCACTCGTCATAGAATTTCGGCAGCTCGTTGCCCAAGATCACGCGATGGTCCACGCCGGCAGCTGTGATGGTGACCAGGTAGATGACACCCCCACTGGAGCCGTCCCTGTTCATGGCCAGAGTGATAGCTGCAGAGGGTTCAAGTGGGGGAGAGAGAGAGAGAGAGAGAAAGGCTTACCTTCAAAAACCACTTCCTTCCCTTCCATCCACAAGCCTACGCCCCCTTCCAACTCCAGGCCCATGTCTAGAGAGGCGAGTTAGTGGTGTGCTAAAACCATCTTAGAACTAAAAAAATAAACAGACACGCCCTTTGCAGTCACCTCCTAATGTCCATGGTCTCACTACTCCTACCAAGATTCATGTCCAGTTGTAAACAGCTTAACAGCAGCTCCCAAATCCTTGACTATTGACAGTGGGCTCTCGTGGGCTGGTCTGAGCCAGCCCCAGCTCGCCCCAGCCCCAGCCCCAGCCCCAGCCCCAGCCCCAGTCCCAGCCCCAGCCCGCCACTGCCCCAGCCCCAGCCCCAGCCCCAGCTCGCCACTGCTTCCTACGCGCCATGTTTCTTAGTTCGCTCTTCTCAGAACAGTCCTGGTTCAGGCCCTTTGTCCTGAAGTCCCGTCTGGCTCAGCATGTGTCCTGCCCCCTTTCACCCTGCAGTGTCCCAGTTTGGATGTTAAGTTAAATGGCCACCGCGTCCTCCGCTTCCTGTTCCCCCGGCCACTCCCTTCCCCTCGGGAAGCCCTGGCGCCTCGCCCTCGCCCGTTACCCTCCGTGGTGAAGCGCCGGCACTCCTCAGGGGACATGCCGCGCTTGTACGCTGCGTCCACATAACCGTAGATGTAGGTGCTGCCGGAGCCACCGATGGCAAAGGGCTGTCGAGTCAGCATTCCTCCCAGGGTTCCATACACCTGGGGGGCGGGGGGGAGGGACACGACCCTCAAGTCAGACCAGAGAAGCATCAATTCTGTTCTTGCCACCAGGACAAGCAGGTGGCCTCCAGGCTCTGCAGCGGAGGCCCGGCATCTCCGATCCCCGTTGGAGGAGACTGGCCTGTGCTTTTGGGCAGTGTCTTGGGAAGTCACTGCTAGAAGGACACGGCCACCAGCTTCCTCTCCAGGGGACTGGGGGACCCCAAGGGAGGGTGTGCTTGGGAGAGACCCACCTGGCCCCCTTCACGTTGGTCCCAGCCGGCTACCATGAGGTGAGCAGACAGTTCCTCCCGGTATTTGTAGCTAATGTTTCTCACCACGTTTGCAGCAGCCAGAACGAGGGGAGGTGCTTCCAGTTCCATCCTGAAGGGGTCAGTGCACTCTCCTGAAGTCCCACCCTCCTGTGCCATCACCACCATCCCTGCCGATGGCCTCCTGAAACCCAGCGCTGCTGCAGGGCAAACTCCACTCCCCGCCCCAGCCTCACACCTCCATGCCCCTCCTCTGCTCGCACCGCCACTCCCCAGTGATCAGCCTGCCCTTGTGGGTGAAGCAGATAAGCCTCGCCTCTGCCCAGTGACCTTGGCTCCCCATGGGTGACCGGATCCACAGGCCACTCATCGTTTTCTTCCTTAGTGTTTACATTAGGACAGGGGCTACAGTTGGCAAACTGCCTTCACAGGTGTGATTCGATTCTCAAAATAACCCTACGGGCGGGCGTGGACACCAGTGTGGAGGGCCCAGGCCGGGCGAAAGCTAATAAAAGCAGCGGCAGTGCTCCCGGAGCAGGGCACTGCAGGGGGCTCGGGGGCAAAGTGTGAGGACCCCAAAGCGTCATACCCATGGAGCTCCAGCTGGTAGGCAGCCATGTCGGCCACGGCCTGGGCGTCGGCGGCCGAGCCGGAGAGAGCGCAGTAGATGCGCTGGTGCAAGGGGGACAGCTTGTCGAACACCCGGTTCACCACGGCCTCCCTGCGGGGAAGGAGGCAGCGGTCAGCAGCGCAGAGGGGCGGGGGTTTTTGAGGTGAATCAGCCGGCGTTTCTCACATTCATTTGACAAGAGGACAGCTACGGACTGCATGAAATTCAATGGTTAGATTAAAGCAGGAAGCAAGAATAATCTCAGCCAGATGAAACACTGCAAGTAATCAAAATCACTTATTTCAGGCTTAGATTTTACAACACAATAAAAATAGTAAGCTAAGAATGATGATACTTTTACAAATTTTTCTTTGCTATTAACCATGTGTTCTATGGAACATAAACTAATGTGGATCTAATCCCATATGTCCATTTTGCATCTGAGGGAACTGGCCAGGAGGGAGAAAGACAAAACTAGTCAGCACGCGATAGGTGAGAAACCAAGATACCTGTGTTTCAGACCCATCTTTTCCATCTCAAATCTCTATCCCTTCCCCCTTCTCAGTCCCTGCTTCCAGGGACAGGCTGGGGCATTCAGGACCCATGAATTCAGAGACCCAAGCACCCACCCAATATCTTATAGCCACCTTCTGAGAGGCAACTCCATTTCTCTGAAGCTCAGTTCACCGGGTTCTTTATGAATGGGTAAAAAACATGTGTATTTGGGGCCATTCGCTTCCTTCCAAAGCATATACCTTCACTGGTACTTACCCTGCGGACACCCGGGAGTCAGAACCCACCACCACGCCCCCATCAAACTCTACCGCCATGATGGTTGTCTGCAGAGAGAGAGGAGGGACTGTCAGAGCAAGAGGAGAGGGAGGGCATGGCTCAGGGGCACCCAGAAATGCAGGCCGGAGCCCACTCCACCCCTCCATTGTGTCTCCTGGCTGATGGGAATGCCACGGTCTGGCCGTGGGCCCGCACAGGCGGGACAGGTGCCGCGGCATCAGCCCTCCTTCTGTGTGGGTTCTTTTCACTGTGAGGAGAGGTGGGGGCGAAGCTCCTAGAGGCAGGAGTTTGGCTCCAGGGAATTGCAGCCTCCATCACAGGTGCTTGGGTGTGCAGGTGCGGGAGACCTGACAGGGCAAGCTCAGGTCTTATTGGGCCAGAATCCTCCACAGGACACTTAGCCAGAAGCCAGCTCTTACGCGGGGAAACATGGGGGGAGGGGTGGTCAGCAAGGCCACGTTTCAAGGAAGGAGGAAAGCAGCAAGGAGCACGAGGTGGTGAGAACAGGTTTCTTTTAGGGATTTCTGAGCAAGAGGTGCAGAGGCATCTGGGACTCGGGGAGAGACCTGCTCCGAGAGGATCTGACCGGAGCGTGCGAGCTGACTTTCCAGCTCCGGAACAGAAACGAAGGAAGAGTGAAGGAGTGAACACGTGGACACGTTTTCTACTTCTGTTGAGTCTGAAAAAGCCTTATAGGTCCCTGGCTCAGATGAGAAACTGAGTCATCGAACAGGCGAGTGACGTGTCCAAGGTCACACAGTGAGTGGCAGACCCCGGACTGAAGCCCAGGCCCAGCTGCCACCCCGTGTGGCTTCTGCTTCCTACTTTCTGGCTGGTCTGGCAGCGAGATTTCTAACCTAGAAGTGGTCTCCGGCTCTTTCTCACCCACTGGCCTGGGGGACCCACCGTGGCTGGCTCCCCCAGGAAGATGGGGCCAGGGCCCAGGGGCAGCACCCCTCCGGGCTTACTCCTCCCAAGCAACGTACCCCCAGCCGCTGGTGGCGCAGTCTGGGACCAGAAGCCAGCCAGTCTTGGGCTGCCACCCTCCACCCCCTACCCCGACCTCGGGCAAAGTCCCCCAGCCCATGCGTGGGAGTGGGCGCGGAGGGGGCTGCGCAGCCCGGGCCACGCAGGAGCCCTCCAGGGGAAGGCTAGGGAGGGGCCCGGGGACCTCGCAGTCAGGGCTGGGACCGTGATTGCCCAGGTGCCAGCCCACCAGAGCCTGAGTGATGAGCTGGCCCTTCTTGATCAGTGCATTCCCCTAGCCCAGGTGCTGTCCACCAGGGCACGTCTCCTCAGCCGCTGCACCCTCTCCAGCCCCTTCCCTGGGTTTAACCAGCCCCCCGCTCCAGCCAGAGTGAAAGCGAAAGCGCCAGAGCAGCTTCCCCTGAACGCTCCCAGCTAGGAGCCAAGCACCCCCTCTCCTCCAGCCTCGCGGCGCAGTCCCTTCGCGGCCCCGCGATCCCTTCGGAGTAGAAACGCTGCGTGTTCCTTGCGGGGACTGGGCGCCGGGACTACGCGCTGCCCTCTCACCCGGTTGGTCTCCGCTCATTCCTTGGTGTTCCAAAGCTCCCAAGCCCCTTCCCCTTTCCCTCCCCGCTAACCCTCCAGCCCAGGCGCCTTACCCCGGTGTGGACTTCCCCGGCCCGGAGGAGGCCCCCGGCAGGTGGTCCTGCCCGCAGCATCCCTGCTTCTGTCGCTCGCCGCCTGCGGCGCCAAATCCCGACTTCAGACTGCGCGCAGCGCGCAGCCCCGCCCCTTCGCCCCGCCCGCCAGGGGGCGCCCGCGTCCACCCCGCGAGGCCGCGCACCCGGCGCTGCGCTAACCTGCGTGGGGCAGATCTGCCCGGAGACAAGTGACCGGAGAGCCCGCCCTGAGCCCGGGGCAGGGAAGTCGCCAGAAATGGGTCCCGCAAGAGGAGGCAGGGGAGGGGAGGGGGCCGGGGTGCGTGATGGAGAAGCGGAGCACGAAGGCTGCGCCCCGCGGCCTCGGATGAGATTCCCACGCCCTCTCCCCAAATAGTCTGGGCTCGCGTGCTGCAAGTGGGCGGACCTAGGCGGCCGCCGCGCTTTCGTTTTCTCTTTCCCCTAAATGGCCCGCTTCTAGGCAAGACCGGGCGGCTCGGCGGGTTCCGGGACTTTCCGGGAGCCCCGCCCGCCCGTCCGCCCTCCGCAGCCGGCGGTCCCGGCGCTCGGGCGCAGACGGGGACGGCACCGGAGCCTCTGCCCGGCCGGGATGGCGGAGAGTCCCAGGCCCGGAGGCAGCGCCCGCGCGGGGGGCCCCGCCTGGCTGGGCGCCGCGCTGCTGCTGCTCGCCGACTGGGCGCTGCTGCGGCCGGCGCTGCCCGGCGTGGCGTCCCTGCTGGTGCCCCCGGCGCTGCCGCTGCTCCGGGTCTGGGTGGGGGGCCTGGCCCGCTGGGCGGCTCTGGGGCTCGGGGCGCGGGGGGTCCTCAGGGCGACCGTCGGCCCCACGCGTGAAGGCGGCGCCCTGGGAGGCCTGGCCGCTCTGCAGCCGCTGGCGGCGGCGCTGGGCTTGGCTCTGCCGGGACTCGCCTTGTTCCGAGCGCTGGTCTCCTGGGGCGCCCCCGGCGGCGCGGACGGCGCGCGGCTGCTGCACTGGGGGAGTCGCCTCGACGCCTTCGCCCTCAGCTACGCGGCGGCTCTGCCCGCGGCCGCCCTGTGGCTCAAGCTCTGGAGCCTTTGGGCGCGAGGAGGCCCCGCGGGCTCTGCGGACCCGGTCCGCCGGCTCCTGTGCTGCCTGGGCGCAGAGGTGCGCCGCCTCCCGCTGGTTCTGGGCCTGCTGGTCCTCTCCTGTTTCGGTAAGGGGCTCCGTAAGGGGTTCGGGGAGAGGGACTGACCCGAGGGGACTGGGTGGGAATCAGGAGGCACGGGCTGTGCGGTGGGTGAGTGGGTTCCGGGGAATGTGGGCCAGGGGAAGGCGACCCAGCTCCGGTCTTCTCCGAGGAGACCACCCCGGACTGGGTGGGAGCCCGGAGTCAGGACAAGAGTGCCCCCCAGGCACTGTTCCCGCCCCCCGCCCGGGGCACCTTCCTCCATCACCGTGGCTGCCTCCTCATCCGGCTCATAAGAGCCTGGCGGCGGGGGGAGGGGGGGGAAAGGGGGAGGGTCGGGCTGAGTCGGGGCAGTTCCAAGGGCTACCGGCTTGGACTAGATACTGTGACCGACCCCCCCCCCCCTCCCTCTTTCCCTCCCTCCCTCCCAGGTGAGATGGCCATTCCGTTCTTCACCGGCCGCCTCACCGACTGGATCCTACAAGACGGACCTGCCTCTGCCTTCATTCGAAACATCGCGCTCATGTCCATCCTCACCATAGCCAGGTCTGGGCCCCAGGAGGGAGGCTGGGAAGGGGGGAGGGGGGCCGAAAAAGAGGGGTTGGGAGTTGGGGCTGCGCTCTGAGGTGCACAACTGCGGGCCCTCCTCTCTGAGCCTGCACACTCCGCTTGTTCTCTAGTGCGACGCTGGAGTTCCTGGGCGACGGCCTGTACAACAGCACCATGGGCCGCGTGCACAGCCGCCTGCAGGGCCAGGTGCTCCGCGCCGTCCTGCGCCAGGAGACGGAGTTTTTCCAACAGAACCAAACAGGTTTCTCATGGAACGCCTTCACTGTAACCACCTGCCAGTGTGCTCCCACCCCTTACCTATCGCCGTGGCCCTCTCGCACACAGACATGGTCATTTCGTATTCTTGGTGTACCCCCAGAGCTGAATATTGCTTTCATACCTTCAGAAAAAAGCCGAGTTTCCCACCCCAGGTTTAACACAAAGTTACCCCTACATGTGTATTTAGAGAGAATTGCAAACCTGGATATTCTGAGACCACAGAGTTTAAGTGTCTCATTTCACAGAGAAGGAACGTGAGGCCTAGGCTCTACATGCTGACACACGCATGGTCACATGTAGAGAGTGATGAACTTGGGCAGAGCCCACCTCCTGATTTCCAATCCAGTGCTCAGTGGGAATCGAACGGGGTGCAGAGAACCAGAACCCTTAGCACGAAGGAGAAATAACACCAGGAGGCTCAGTAAGTAGCAAGGAGACTGAAGCACAGAGACCCATGGAGTCTCACTCGGTTCACATCAACATCACAATCTCCGGGACCGCGTCCAGCAGGACCCTGCGTTTTTCTCATCTCCGTTACGTGCCCAGCGTGAGCCATTCCTGCCCATGTGTGCAGCATGGGGGGTACAAGTTCTCTGTAGTTAAAATGAAGGTTTTGGCCAGACTTTGCTGCTCTAACACATTTTCCCTGCAGTGAGGTCCCAGAACTTCCCTCTATCCCTCCCCTCATTTCCCCCAGCATCCTTAGAACACCACGGTTGACACCTCTCCCTCTGGCACCCGGGCCACTGCTAGACCCTCCCTCCCTCTGAGACCCTCCCTCCCCGCTCTCTTCCCCAACCTCCGGCAGGTGCCATCACATCCCGGGTGACAGAGGACACGGCCACCGTGAGTGAGTCTCTGAGTGAGCAGCTGAGCCTGTTGCTGTGGTACCTGGTGCGGGGGCTGTGTCTCCTGGGGCTCATGCTCTGGGGGTCACCGTTCCTCACCCTGGTCACACTGGCCGCCCTGCCTCTGCTTTTCCTTCTGCCTAAGAAGCTGGGGAAATGGCACCAGGTATGTCCAGGGAGTTGCCTCAACCTACACCGACCCTCCTCTCCTATCTTGGTGGTCTCAGTTTCTCTCGGCTTTCCTCCTGGCCCCTCCATGGTTCTCCATCTTCATGGACTCCCTGCCCATGTAGTCCGGTTCCCAGATTAAGTGGGAGTGCTGATCTTCACCTTCTCTGTATCTTCTCTCCTAACCCCTATCCACAACCTGTCTTTAAAGTTATGATCACCAATCTCGAGAATATGATCCCTACCACCCTCCCAAGTCATTCTCTTCTCTGGATCTCTGCAGTATCCAGAGGGTACATCTGTGTCTCTTTCTCTTCTCTCTTGACCCTCTGCCTCTTCTCACCTTTAATCTCCAACTGGGTCACTTAGGTACAACTGTTCCTACGGTTTCCAACCCTGTGTGACATCTCTTGTCTATGTCTCCACAGATGCTGGCAGCACAGGTGCAGGAATCTCTGGCAAAGTCCAGCCAGGTGGCCATTGAGGTTTTGTCAGCCATGCCTACAGTCAGGAGCTTTGCCAACGAGGAGGGTGAGGCCCAGAAGTTCAGGCAAAAACAGCAGGAAATGAATATACTCAACCAGAAGGATGCCGTGGCCTATGCAGTCGACCTCTGGACCTCCACGGTGAGCACCTGGAGATGAATGCCCATTCCCAGATGCCTTGGCTCCATCCCCTTCCCCTGAACCCTGCTGCACACTCCTCCTTCCCAGACAATGCTTGGTTCAGCGTTCTCATCCTAGCAATCCGAGGCTCAGTCACCCTCCTCGGTGCTCCCTCTTTTTAGGCTAGACGGCTTCCTTTCACTGTGATACACAAAACCTGCCTAATCCTCCTTTTGGGAAGATGCCAGGTCTTCCGGTCCCAGGTCCTTCCTTCACTTCTCAGGACGTGTGTAGGGAGCCCGATTCATGCTGGGACGGTGTGGGTGTGCTAGTGAGAGCCATGAGAGTGCAGAAACCCAGTATAGGGGACAGGGCATCTATGATGTACTTGAAAGAGAACTCGACCAGCAATCGCAAGTTCCTGGCTTGGTGATGCCATTTACTAGCTCTGTGACCATGGCCTAGTACACCTTCTCTGACATGGTTTCCTCGTTTTAAAAAATGAGAGTGATATAATCTTGCTCACAGGGCTCTTGATATGAATGTTAGATTATGTACATTCATGAAAGCCTTTTGTGAAGAGCAAAATGCTCCCCAACAAGGTGATAATGGTGATGGCGATGCGATGACCTCTGGCATGTGTCTGAATAAGACTCCATGTGTCTACATGGTTCATTCTTTCTTTCTACTTACTGAGCCTCCTGCTGTTACAGCGGGGAAGGGACTCTATCTCCTCAATTCCAAGGATTCTGGTTCTTTGCACCCTGTTAGATTTCTCCATGATTCCTTTCTCTGGGGTCCCTCCACAGATCTCGGGGATGCTGCTGAAGGTGGGAATCCTATATGTCGGCGGGCAGCTGGTGACAAGTGGGGCTGTGAGCAGTGGGAATCTTGTCACATTTGTTCTCTACCAGATCCAGTTCACCACGGCTGTTCAGGTGAGGTCCTGGGAGTTTCACTCCCCCTTCTCCCATCCGGTCACCATCCCTGTCATGTTCCTTCCATTCGTTACCTTTCTCACACCACATGACCTGGCAAGCAGATTGGGTGCCCATCCCCCACTCACTGTCCATACCTCCCTTCCAGGTACTACTCTCCACCTACCCCAGGGTGCAGAAGGCTGTGGGCTCCTCAGAGAAAATATTTGAGTACCTGGATCGGATCCCTTGCTGCCCAGCCAGTGGTGTGTTGACTCCTTCGGACCTGGAGGGCCTTGTTCAGTTCCAAGATGTCTCCTTCGCCTACCCCAACCATCCAGATGCCCCAGTGCTGCAGGTGCACCTCCCAGTCCACCACCGTGCTCCCAGCTCTTCCACCCTCTCTCCCTCATTCAACCTGCTTAACCCAGGCACAGGCGGCTCCTTCCTGACCCCCAAAGGCAAGATGTGCAT